>NC_000078.6:106928443-107228443 GCF_000001635.26 Mus musculus
GCTAGCCAATATTCTGGTGAGCTAGATGGGACTGTGCACTCCTGGAAAGGCCTGCAGTTGTTCCAGAGGGGGCTCTCTGCAGGTCTGGCTGGAATGTTAATGGAAGTGCCTAGTAATGGCAGCTAATTGCATATGCACGTATACTGACATGTGTAGTGTGTCTCGCTCATCTTTGCTCCAGGACTTGATGGTACCCTGTGCTAGGGATAATAGATGCTTGCTGTTTCTTGGATGCCTTAGGCCTTATGTAAGTGGCAGTCACAAACACAGACCTGGCCAATTGCATCCCTTCTAGTGGCAGGAGGGACGTTTAATTCTGTGTGCTTCCCTCGGAGAGTTAAAGCGAATGCTGATGAAGCCACCAGACAGATTCACAATGCACATTGTGCTCCTGTTTCCCTTCAATGGATGCAAGTCCTGGCCTCACCCATCACGGTCAGCAGGGTAAGGTAAAAGGCATGACATCACACTGGTTTCCTTGGTGAGAACAAGCTCACAGAGTGGAGCCTTCTTCAAGGGTTCAGTAGCTTGTTTCCAGCAGGCTACCTCATGAAGATCCCATAGGTCACCCTGCCCCTCCACCTGAGCTGTGTAAGTCAGCTCCAGGAACATGCTCCTTGTTATGACGGGCTAGAATCCCAGCCTTCCCGAGCCCAGAGCCTGGAGGCTTCGTAACACAAGGCAATTATCTGTTTTTGAAGGAATACTCTGATTTGACATTCTTAAGGAGTCACAGACGTCTGATTTCATAATATAATTTGTAGAAGTAAAAAAGGCGAGTTAAACATTTGCTTACACATATCATGTTTACATGTGTTCAAAGAACTTTCCAGAACTTTGCAGTCTCATCCAACGGCATCTTTTTTAAGCTCGCTTCGCTCTCGTAGGTTTGCAAACAAATTCCACAGCACATTCAACCGCAAATTGATTTACTTTTGGGGAAAGTCCTCGAGTTTCGCGACTGTCTTCATGCTGTTTAATGTACACACAGATGTAAAAACGAAAAAACAATCTCCTTAGACAGGAACACAAATCTGGCATTCGGAGGAGTTGGTTTTTTTTTTTCTTTTTTTTTTTTTTTCCTTTTTTTCATTTATTCTCAAAACGAAAGGAAAGCAGCAATGGATGCAGTCCAGATTGCCAAGCAGCGTACAAATGACTTCTTGGGTCCTGTCTCAGCGTGACTGACAGCCACGGCTTGGGCAGGGTGGATGAGGGAGAGAGAAGCATCTCCAAGGGAGGAATTGGAGTTCCACTGGGCACCCAGTACCACTATCCACTTGGCTGTGAAACAGGAGACATCTTGAACTACCTACTCTCACTTCAGATTAAATAGGTCTCTATGTCCCATGTTGGTGGCTGCCATGCCCCTGAATGTCCTCTTGCTCTGCGACCCTATGGTGTTCATCGCTCAGCCTCGAGGCTCGAGCAGAAGCCTCAGCTAATCTTGTTGATCCCATTCTCTTTGTATTCCAACCTGTGCTCTTGACGGCTGCCAGACATAGTTCTAACCCACACCTCAGACGCACTGACATCTTTGTTAGAAACATGAGAATTCCTTTCAGGCAAGAGGCCATCTCTGCCGAATGCTAAAGCCACATCCCACCTCCCAGCCACGTGCACAGACCAGCCTCCTGCCCATCCTGGTGATATTTGCATACAAAGCTCTGTTGACCAGAAATGCCTTCCTGATATGTTTCTTCCTTGAAAACATTTGTTTGTCATTCTGAACACTGAAAGATGCTGTTTGAGAAATAATCTGGACCAACAGAGGACTGGGACACTGTTTGCCGTGTTGAGAACACGCACTTTTTACCGGTGTCTTTTCCCTGTGTGCTCCCTTCTCTCCTGTGTGTCTTCTGTGTGCAGGTGTGCATGCGTATGTTTATGAAGGCCAGAAGTCAATGCCAAGCATCTTCTTCCACTGCTCCCCACGGTAGTTTTTGAGACAGGGTCTCCCCCTAAACCTGGAGCTAAGGTTTTGGTTAAGCAGACTGCCAGAAAGCCCGAGGGATCCTTCTGTGGCTACCCCCTCAGTGCTAGGTTTATAGACGCATGCCACTGTGCCTGGCTTTTACTGCAATGTTAACAATCAGAATCCAAGTCCGATTGCTTGCCCGGTGAGCACTTTATCCACTGAACCATCTTCTTCCACCCCATGTTTTTTTGTTTGTTTGTTTTTTGTTTTTTGTTTTTTGTTTTGTTTTTTTGTTTTTTTGGGGTGTTTTGTTTTGTTTTGTTTTAACTAGCATTTATTCTGATCAGATTTGGCTTTTATGAGAAATGATCTGTGTTTGTCAGGGGTTGACAAAACCCAGTATTCTTTATCATCATGTGCAATATGAAGCATGGTTTCTAAAAAAGCTGCGCATGCTGATGGCAATGTTGCAAATAAATAGATGACTAAACCTGTCCTTGAAAACAGAATCTATATCTATGTCTATGTCTATGTCTATGTCTATGCCTATGCCTATACCTATGCCTATGCCTATGCCTATGTCTATATCTATATATCTCCAAAGGTTATAGCTCAGAGGCACCCTTCAGTGTCCCAACTTACTGCACAAGAAATGGAATCCTGAAGCACCCTGCATGGGACCCAGGAGAGGCAGCTTGGTCCAGGGCTGAACAAAACAATCACGCTGTATTGGCATCTCATTCCTCAGACATCCTCCTCCTGTGCAGGAGCCTTCTGCTCTGGTACCCAGCGATTCCATCTTTAAGATCTCTTACTCCCATAAAGGGCTGGTGAGCTTGGGAGAGGGAGGACAGGAAGCCTTGTTCCTCAGTTGTGACAACAAGTACTTGTATGGCCAAGTATCTAAGATTGTCAAGCCTGTGCCATCTTGGCTGGTGTTTAGGACAGTTCTCTGCCCTGCTCTGTGTACCCATTCTGGCCCACCCCTTTACAGGTGGATCCTGGTCTTTGTAAGGCATCTCCAGCAGGATGTTGAAAATGCCAAGGACCATATCCCCAGCAAAATGCATCCACCGAATGCCACACTAATAGCATGGCACTAAGGAGGCCGAAGTTTACCAACAATCGCATCCTCCAATCTGCCTGACTTCTGTCCCTCAATAAAGGAGCATGTGTCCAGCCTCTAGCCTTCCAAGGTTTTGGGGGTTTGCTGTTGCTTAATTGTTTTTTGAGAAGTTAGTAAACAAAACAGTGTCTGGGCTGTGAAGGTCTCATTTGTATGCAACCTGGTTGGCAGCCGGCGGCCCTGGGCAGCCCTCCCTTGCAGCCAGAGTGTATCCATTAAAGCTTGGAACCCCACAGTGTTAATAGGAACCAGGCAGGGAAAGTGAGTTGCAACCAGGAATGTGTCAACAGAGACTCCAGCTCTGCTCAGCTGTGTGGGACCCAGTCCTGTCACACACAGGCAGGACTGGAGTGTCTCAGGGAAGGTCTTGGCAAGGGTACTGGGTCCAGGGTCTGGGGCTCTCTGCATCTCTTCATCCAAGCTGATGGCTACCAGAAGCCCCATCCCACCTCTAGTCCCTGGGGTCAGCCTGATGCTAAAATCTTGGGGGGGGAGCGTTCCCCATTCTCTACCTTCCTGCTTTCCTACCCTCCCCATCCACTCCTACTGACCTCCATCCCCAACCCACAGAATGGTTAGGAACTCAAAGCATTGCACTGGAGGAGTGAGGCCTGACAGAGACAAACGTGAGGAAGAAGAGGAGGCTGTGTGATAGGAGATGGTGACCTCTCCCAGGGGTCTCATCTGCAAGGCTTTGACCATGGACATGCCATGTAACTAAGGACAAACCCATGGATCCTTCTGATGTAGAAGGGGCCATGCCATGGACTACAACCCCCAGAAAGACACCTCATCAAGCCACTGAAAATGAGATGGATTCTTTCAGTCTGCAGAAGTCATTTTTGAAACCCATGCAATGGCTTTCAGGAGAAAAACGGAACAAGACTGTGATCCCTATACCTCAGCTTCCCCACTATTTGCTGAGAGATATAGTGTTCCAGCCTGCCCCACAAACCTAACATCCATGCTACCTAGGGACTTCCCCATCCTTAGGCAAGTCTCTAGGCAAGATCCAGTAACCTTGCCTAGTCCCTGGGAACCACTGTCACCCAGAAGCCCAGCCAGCAGTTAGTTTGCTTTTCTATGTCTATGTGTATTTTTTTTACACTTGGGTTTTACTTTTCAATAGAAAACTGTCTGATCCATTTGGAGCTGCTGTCCAGGAACTTCCGATAACTTTCTGGCAGCTCAGAGAGGTGCTGCTCAGTTACCTGTGTTGAGGGTATAGAAGGGAGGGCTGAAAGTGTAGGAGGGAGGGTTGAAGGTGTAGGAGGGAGGGTTGAGGGTGTAGGCGGGAGGGTTACAGAATTCTTATCAGTGGGAGGGAGAATTAATTTCCATTGTTGAAAACTTGAAAATGCCAAACAGATACAAAGATGCAAACCATCTATTACTATGTAACACAGGGACGAAACTCTCAAGATCTGGCTTACCTTGCCATTCAAATACGATTTTAGATGTTTCAGATTCATCAGGACCAGGAAATGCTCTGACCCACTGACCCACTGTCAATAACGGATGCTTTCAGTCTGCCGAGGTCATCTTGGCACTGTGTGAGAACTCTCCTTTCCCTCTGCTCTTCGGGAACAGGGGCTTCTTATTTAGGGTAAACATTGGTTGATTTGGGGGGAAATAGGTGCTGAGAAGAGGAGCCAGAGCCTTGTACAAGCCAGGTGTGCAGTGACTTCACTGATCTTTATCCCAGGCCTCTGCGACCTTTGACTTTAAGCTCTGGTAGTCATTCTTCCTCTCTCTTTTTCACACATCCACGCACATGTGCTCTTGCGCACGCGCATGTGTGTGTGTGTGTGTGTGTGTGTGTGTGTGTGTGTGTGTGTGTGTGTGTGTGTAAGTGTGCAGTGCACCATAACATACTTGTGGTAGTTAGAAAATGACTTGCAGAAGAAATCCATTCCCATCTTTTGGGCTATGGATTCTCATCATGGTCATCAGATTCGGTGACCAGCACATCTACCTGCTGAGCCATCTCACATCTCACTGGCTCTCTTTCACTCTTTCATTTTATGAGAGAGAGAGAAAGTGGGGGGGGGGAGGCTGAGAGAGGGCAAGGGAGGGAGAGAGAACAAAACAAAACAAAACAAAAAAGTAAAAACAGGATTCCATGGTTACTTTTAGAAGCTCTAAAATGATTTCAATCGCAGTCACAGTTTGGATCAAAACCAGCACACGTTCACCTCTTTTTGGTTTGTTTTGGTTTTGGTTTTGGTTTTGGTTTTTTGATTTTTTTTGTTTTTGTTTTTGTTTTTTTGTTTTGTTTTGTTTTGTTTTTTGGTTTTTTGGTTTTTTTTTTTTTGAGACAGGATTTCTCTGTGTAGCTCTGGCTGTCCTGGAACTCACTCTGTAGACCAGGCTGGCCTTGAACTCAGAAATCTGCCTGCCTCTACCTCCCAAGTGCTGGTATTAAAGGCATGCGCCACCACGCCCAGTGTACATTCACCTTTTACATTCTCAGTTTGGAATACTTCCTGTGTTAAAAGCTAGGTTCTCCCTTTTGTACAAGCCATGTCAGGCTCACGGAGTCAAAGGGGGTAGCAGCACAGAGTCTCTCTCTGAGGCCACCCCTCGCAGGGAAGCTCAGGGTTTCAGGGCTGCAGAGAGTTTCTCTCCAAGGCTGCCCTCACAGCTCTGCTGGCTGTCACTTGTGGCTCCCTGTCAACTTTTGCCTATGGTCTCTGTTTATCTATCTCAGACAAATGGAAATCCATGTGTAATGGACTGATCTTCATTCCAACTGTAAGGAATCGTATATTTTTAATATACTCCAATTTTCCATTGGTTGATATTTACTGTACACAGTGCTGGCTTTCATAAAGTCAACCTTCAAGGCTAGCCCACGCTTTGACAACATTCTCTCCTCAGAGCCTCCTCCCTTTATTCCATTTCCCAACCCCCAAACTCCCTTTCTGTTTTTATGTCATGACCCATATTACATACAGTCATAGAGCATTCTGGTGCTTGTTAGGCATATTGAGTACATCTCGAGCAGCCTACACTAACACGTGGTGAGACATTTTCAACTGGTCATACCCAAGGGAGAAGAGAATGTGTTTCCTTCCCTTCTTTGCATCTGTAGAAGTTTGGAGGAGGGGTTGCTGGCAGGTAAGGAGTATACAGAGGAGACATTCGTGCCTTTTAGCCAAGGTAGACTAAGAAAAGGCACCACGTGGTTGAGTATCCACTTTGCCAGTGGGTGGATCTGCCCGCCTCTGGAGAGATTCTTACTGGCTCTCTATTTTTTTTTTTTAATTTTTAAGGAGTATCGCCCTTGAGCCAGACCCCTTGCTTACACACGGTAAGGTCAGACGATACACCAGACCTGCCTGGAGATCTCTGGAGAGTGTCTCAGATGGACGATGAGTAGGAAGCAGATAAGAGAAAGCCACAGCTAGACCCGGCCTTTGGTTGTCACTCCCTTGCTGAGTGGCCTTGAGCCATGTCCCAACTCTCCCTGCTCCCCATTCCTCAGCTACTATGTGACTAGGAGGCTGTGAGGAGCCATGCTAGGCTAGTAGGACACTCTACTGACTGGCTGCATACTTTAGGCTCCTCCTGGAGAGTGGATGTAGAAAAAAAAATGAGGTTGTTGGCATTTTCTCCACTCAACGCTAGAACTAGATTCTAATCCTGAACTTTTCCCTGGGTTCTCTCATACGTGTTTGCTGAAGTGCCAATTTTCCTAATCTGGTGATATCGTCATCACGTCTACCAAGAGGTTGCCTACTTAATATGGTTTCCCTAACCCAGCAACCTGATATCTTTCTAGGTGAATGAAGCACTGTAATGTAAAAAGATCATCTGCCCATATTATAACAGGTAGCAGGTAAATGAGCTAGAAGTAAGGTACTAGACAATCAAACGCCAACACCTGTATTGTATACACTGCTCCAGGCCAGCGCCTACGCTGTCTCTGTACTGCACTATAGCACATAGCAAGGAAATGAGCCAGGATAAGGTCCCAGCCAGCTGAAGGCCAACAGCCATGCTGTGGACACCGCTCCAGGCTGGCCTCCACCCTGTGTCTCTTCAGATTAGCAAGAGGATGGGGGAGCTGCTCACAGAGCATCAGCAGAGCAGACTAAAGGGGTTTATACACACAGCCACTCAGCGCTCTATTCTCTCTCAGCAGCCATGGGTTACTATGTGCTTGGTCCTAAAGATGATGTTAGGGCTACCCAATGGGAAACTCTCAACCTATTTCATAGTATGTCATGACCCCAGAGAGTGAAAGTCTCACAGGCAACATCCACTGCGTGGTAGGATGAGAGTCAGCTCGATGACACTCACTATGCGGCCATTCCCCCACTTCCTCTCTCCCCAGACTCGAGTGCTTTTCCATCTCTCGAGTCTCTGTTTCTACAAGGCTTGAACTTCCGTGTCTCCTCTTTTGCTCCTTTTATTTCCTGATAGCCATCTCTGCCTCCCAGTACCCCTAAGATTTATTTGAGCCCTTCTGCCAAAAGCTGTTCTTTTTTTTTCTCTCCTGAAAGTCTTATGAGGCATAATAATCCTCATTGCCTGAAACACACACACCACTGTTTTAATCCTAAGGTTTCTTCATAGCTTAACCTTGGCTTATATCTGTGGCTCTACTTACATTCTGTTTCTCCTAGCAAAGTAACCAGCTTATGGTAGGCAGTTGGCCAGCATCTTTTGACATGCTCTGGAAAGTTCACGACAGAACCGGGAAGGGGCATTGACACTGGTTATAGGTAGTGTTGCAGCATCCAGGGAGTCCGGATTCTCATCTATGGACTAGCCGATGCTCCGAGAGGGGCCAGAGCATCTTGATATGGAAGTCAGATGGAAGAGAGCTTTTAGGCTTGTGGGTGAGCCAGGGAAAGTGGCAGTGGACTAGAAATGATGGAGTCATGAATGTGACCTCTTCATGCTAGTAGATCTCCCACAGATGTTGAGGGGAACCCCTTAGAGAGGAGTCAACCCCCTCCTCTGTCTAAATAGTCAGATAACTGTACATTCTGCTGTGTGACAAGAATGGGGTAGATTCACTCACCCTCTTGTGTTGACTGTTGTGTCTGCTTTGTCTGAAAGAGTGAAACCACCTCATTCAGGTTGGTTTGGCTTGGGTTTGATTTAAATCAGACCCAGTCTTTGCTTCTGGTGAGATCTACAGGTTTCTACTTCAGCTCAGACCCTGGAAGCTTGTTCTACTTAAACTCTAGCAGAAGAAAGGCCTAGGCCAAATCTGTTGCTTGGAGATTCTGGGAGATGAGGGCTAAGGATATGTACACAGATTCTACTTGAAGGTGAGTCTCTTCCCCAGAAATGATCCTTATTGGCAAACCTACAGCACTATGCAGGAGCAATTTTGTGCCCATTTTCTAGCAAACTTCTTGCAATCCCAACATGTGGAAGGACACATACATACACACACACACACACACACACACACACACACACACACACACAAGCGCTCGAGCGCCAGAGTGTTTATGCCAGAGAAAAAGTAGGTTGCTAGCTTGAGGCAGTTGAGCTATTTGTCTAGGGACTTAATTTTATTCTCCAAATAATCCTGACTTGGGTTATTCTTCTACCACAAAGTGCAATATCCAGGAAAGTCTACAAAGCATACAGCACCCATCCCAGCACGTGATGCCATTGGACAGTGTGGGTACTGTGCTATTCTGATGGCTCTCTCCGTCCTCCTCACCACCATCACTCTTCCCATCACCAGCACCAACATGTTAGATCATTACCTTCATTAACATCATCATCATCATCACCAAACTCACCACCATCACCATCTCATTATTCTTACTACCATCTTTATAACCACCATCACAACCACTACCACCACTGTCATGGTCATTATCATCACTTCTACCACTATCATCACCGCCGCTATTACAATCTGATACCATGTTCATCATCGCTACCATCATCATCACCACCGTCACCACCATTGACCCCATTGCAGTCACTACCGTCACCACTGTCACCACTATCATCATCTGAGCTTACCAAGAGAACCTTCCCTAGTAAGAGAAAAGTCAGCTAATATTCTCGAAGACAAACAGGTTGCTAAGGTAACTGAAAGCTGAAGCCTATCCCAGGTAGAAGGAAAGGTTGTATGCAAAGACTCAGAAGTCTGTATAAATGAGCTGGGTTATTTTTAGGCGTCAGCGATGGTTGAAATGACTATGTCTACACTTACTGGAGCAAAAGGTGTTGGCATACAGATCTTTTAAAGAGCTGAGGTGTCAAATGATAGATGGCGGTCAAGCCCTAGGAGATCTTGAATGGCACACTGGAAAGCAGAAATAATTAGAGGCCTCTGACAACATGAAGCTCAGAACGGCCATCGGTGTGGGGAAAAAAAAAACCCAGTCAGGGAACAGATCGGAGCTCTCACGCCTAGAAAGACTGGACGAAGCAGGAAGCAAAGTGGGGATTAGTACTTAAAAAACCAGTTAACATCAGTGAATACAAGGTGGCTAGGACTATTTCAAATAATTATAAAGATAGATTTCTTCCCTACTAGGCTTCTGATAAAAGGTCTCCTTGCTTCCTAAGTGCATAATCTAATTCAGCCGTTGCAATTCGGCTTTATATTTGGGGAGCCATTTACATAGCTGTGGACGTGACCCTCTGTGAGGGAATAGGTTCAAGATGGTGGGCTCTCCGTTCATGGTCTCATTTCACTGACCACGAGTTGACAGGACGGCAGAAACCTGCCCACAGAGGAGAATCCCTCCCAGCAACCGTTGCTAGTGTAAGTCACAAGCCCTTAGTTGACCAGGTAGGTCAGATGTTCCGGAGGGGGGAGAAGAGGAAGAGGAGGGCTATGGAGCTGGAAGGGGATGGACAGGAGGAGAGGGGTGTGAAAAACAGAAAAGTAAATGTATAACTTCTCCTTTCCTTTGGATACTAATGTCCCTGGTTCTATTTTTTTTTAATTTATAACTTTTAATATATGCTTCAAGTGTTCAAGAGAGCTTCTAGTGTGTAACATGAAAGACTCTTGGGGGGAAAATAAAACTGTTTTTAGTTTAGAGAGCTTTAGAGTTGATGCCAGGAACATAGAGATGAAACACACTGTCCCTGCCTCGGGGAGTCACCCGTCCATCCCAGGACACAGGCACGGACATGCTAGATCACAGGAGTCGTGATGACAGACACAGGAAACCAGGGCAGAGGAGCCCATCTGCCTGGGAGAGCAAGATGGGGGCTTTCGTGGGAGGCGAGAGAAACCCTACAGCCCACAGTGGTGGGAATTCGCTTACCATATGCTGACCATATTTTCTGAATCAAAAATCAAGAAACATGATCTGACAGAGAGTCTGACAATGGGGCAGAATGTTTGAGAGCGTAGCTGTGGCCACCATACTGGGCCATCCAGATGCAAAGAGCAGGCAGAGTTTGAACCACGGAATAACCAAAGCCAGGGTTCCTGTAGACTGTTCCCACAAATGCTCAACTGCCTGTGTCAGAACCGCAGTCCCCAGTCTTATCTAGCTGCCTGGCCAATAGCAAGGACACTGGCTGCCTCAGCATGAGGCTGGTTGGCACTCTTACCTCAGTGGCTGGTTTGGGCACAAAACAAAAAAACACATGAATTGGGAGACACTCAGACACAGGCTTTGTCCTTCTGAATGCCACTTAGTAGATTCGAGCCAAACACTAGAGGCCCCACACTGGATGGTCTTGGGCTCAGACCCTGCAGGGTACTGACAAAGTTCTCATATTGGGTATAAGAAAGACAGAAGAAGATGCTAGAAGACCAATCAGCAATACTAAAATGTCCCAAGGACTCCGTCTGTCCGTGGAGTCTGTGGCTAACCTACATTAATGATGGAGCAGGAAGAAAAAACAAAAAAGCACGCACAAGGTTGAGCGTGTGCCTCCGCTGGGCACTCGGGAAAGAGTTCACTTCGGGTGGACAAGTAGGAAGAGAGAATCCCTCGGAGCTGGAAGCAAAGCCTCCCACCCACGCACTCACGCACGGGGTTGGAGCAGGCACCCAACTGCCAGCAAGGCCCGCAAGCTCTCACTTCTGCTCTCTGACTCAGGAAGGGGCTGTGCTCCAGGAACCTGTGCTGCCAAGAAACACAGAGAGCCTTCGCAGCCAAGAAAATGTAAGGCGCCCGCCCAGCATGGGAGAAGGGCAGGGGAAGAGAAGTGGCTTTTTCTCTGCGGCTGACAAGAAGGAGCCCAGAGCTCCCGGATGAGAAGGCATGGCAGGCCTCCTCCTTCCCCTGATGTGGGTGTGGGCTGGAGAGATGACAAACTGAAAAGCATCAGTAGTGTGGCCTGAGTTTTGGCTCACATGTCTCCTCTACTGGAATTCTAGAACAATCCCACCCCTGGGATCCGGAGCTGTCTCTGGCCACGTGGTCGGTGCCGGAGGCCGGCCACCCACTTTCCCTTCCTTTCTACGCTCTTTTCTCTCCTTCTCTCCCTTTTCTTTCCACCCCCTCCCTCTCTTACTCTCCCTCTCCCCACCTTGTCTCTTTTCTTCCCTTCCCTGCCCCTCCCATCCCTCTTTCTTTGCTCCCCTTCTCTCCCCCCCTTTTTTTTCTTTCTAGCTGATACACAAAACTGGAAGAGACAAAATATGACATATGAATGGCTCTTTCTCAAGATGCTTGTAGGATCTACGAGGCTCACACACTACAGCCCCTTCTCAAGTAAATGTCCATTCACATGTCCGCTGCCCACGTGTCTCCGTGTCCACCTTCCATGGTGTCCTCCCGGGTGGGAGTGGATGATGTTCTAGTTGAGTCTTTCCTGACTGCCTGTGGTTGGTGACTGCTGGGATCTGGACCTTGCCATAAAGCTTTCACCATCCCTGGAGCTGTCTTGTACTTCAGGCGTGGCAAGGGTGACTGGACTCTGAGGGAGGAGTTCTCCAGCTCGAGCTGAGGGTTTGTGAGGCAAAAGCATAGACAGCTGAAGATTTTCCATCAATTGGGGAGCTCCTGAGCAGCCTGGGGGGGGGGGGCAGAGAAAGTCCCATGACAGCAGTGGAGCCAATAAAGGCCTGAGTTGGGAAGGATGGTGCTAGTTGCTGTCTATTTAGATGACTGAGAGAGGAAGCAGGAAGGAGAGGGAGGGGAGGAGAGGGGAGGGGAGGGGAAGGGGAGGGGAGGGAAAGAGGAGGGGAGGGGAAGAGGAGGGGAGGGGAAGGGGAAGAAGAGGGGAGGGGAAGGGGGGAAGGAGAGTCCCGACTGATCCTGGCATGCAGCTGATGTTGCTAGCTTCCCCCATATACTTGGGCTAGAGGCCCTTCTTAAGATTTGGGACTTTGACCTTAAAATCACGGACTTCAGTGAAACAAAATTGAAAGATCACAGCTACAGCCATACGAGAGTTGATTTGTGTGGTAGACAGACCAGCCACCCCAAGACACCCAAGTTCTAACCTGTGGACCTAACAAATATGTGAACTCCCAGAGGAAAAGGAGTTTGCAGACTGAAACCAAGGATTCGGAGATGGGAGATGATCTTGGGTCTCCCAGATGGCACCCATGTCATTGTCAGCGAGGTCCTTGAAGGAGAATGAGAGAGGAGGTCAAAGTCAGAGAGACAGGTGACCACAGGATGCAGAGGTCAAGCTCAGACTGATGCTCCTGATGGAAAGGCCTATGAGTCAGACAAGGCAGAAAATTCTAGAACTTCAAGAGGTGAGCAGGCTGTCCTCTAGACCCTCTTTGAAGAGTATGTTGCTCCATAAGTCCCACCTAGGACTCTGGACGCTTAGGAAGATGTGCTAGCGGGCTTTCCTGTTACTGCAGTAAAACACCAACCAAAAGCAACTCGGGGAGGAAAGGGTTTCTTTGGCTTAGACTTTACGCTACAGTCCATCACTGAGGGAAGTCAGGGCGAGAATCCTAGCAGGAAGAAAGGCAGAAATCATGGAGGAACACCTAGCTTGCTCAGCCTGCTTTCTCATACAACCTAGGACCAAGGTTGGCGCCTCCTACATTGATCTGGGCTCTCCCATTTCAATCAGCCATCACGAAAATGCCCCATGGACATGCCCATGGAACAGTCTGATGGAAGAAATTTATCAGTTGAGATTTCCTCTTTTTGATGACTCTCATTTGTATCAAGTTGACAAAGACTAACCAGAACAGAGAATAGATGCGCACTGATTCACACTTCCCCCAAAATTCCACAGTCACTTTGACAACATCAGTGGGACCCGAATTCATTCCATTTCTCAAAAGAGTCCTGCAAGGGAGGGGCTCAGGTTTCCTGGATGCCATGTGCTTGCCATTGTACAGACCAGGGACATCCCAAGAGCTCTTAATTACAGAGGAACTCAACATGGGACAGAGCTGAAGAATTCTGAAATGCAGCCCCCACATTGCCTGCCTAGAAATAGCCAGAGGGGAAACTGGGACTCCTGATACATCAGGACACATCTGTCTGCAGTCCTGGTGCTATTCGCTTGCTTCAGCTCTCTGGACTCTGGATCTTATTAATTTGCGATGAACTAAACCACGTGGATATTTCAGCACAAACTTTCAACCTTTCTAAATATTCTTAAATGATCATGAAGTCCTAACATATCTGTGGCTAAATGAGCATGTGTTTCTGGGGGGGGGTGACAACACCCCCTCAAAGGAGCCCAAATTATTTCTTGTGGGGTTGAGCTTTCCTTTTCGAGACTGACAGCACACGTATACAGATGGTGCATATGCAGGACACTGCACATCTGTGAAATTAGTGTTCTGTGGGGTGGTGATTAGGAAAAAATGCCCAAAGTCTCACTCATGGGTAAGGAAGAGTTTGTGAATCGCGTGTTAGGGAAGGCACGCCAGGATAAGTGGCTAAGGTATTTCTGATGGTAAGTGTTGGAAATGAGTGATCGTAGGAACTTTCTGCCATCAGCCTGTCTTAGATACAATGTTATACTTTCACAAGACTATGTATATGTCTGTGTCACTAGGACTTCATCAACTCGTTGTCTGGGGCAGACAGGATTCACCTTGCTTGTTGCTGCTATTTAATTAGACAGAGACAGAAATGAGGCTCATATAAACAGGCAAATATACTCACCCCTATAATCAACAGTAGCAGGGGACTGAGATATCACAATCTGCTTTAGCCCCTTCTATACACTGGCACACTATTTGCATATAGTCTATCCTCATCTCCTGTATTGTCTAAGTCATCTCATCTGCTTACCCTCCCTGACTCTGCTATATCCAGAGGAGATGGCCTCCCCTACTTACTCCTGTCTGGAATCCTACCACATATGCACTTGGATATGTGCTTCCCTCATCTCCTGGGGGCTTCTGAAGACAGCGCAGCTGACACACAGGACTGTCCATCAGTACTTCTCAGAGCCAAGAAGCAGAACCACGGCCACACAAGGCAAAGATGTTCAGTCTGAGGGACAGCTTGCCTATACTTCCCGTCGATCAGACCCAGAGCATTTTCCACAGGGAGCCTCCTCGTGTGGAAGCCTGTTTTTTTCCAGTCAAGCCAGCGAAGACAAAGGCAAATTCCTACCCACAGTCACCTCTTACACCGAATATCCCCATCAGTAAGTTACCAAGCCCAGCCTACATTCAGAGGAGGGAATCACAGTGGAAGGCGCATGCCCAGAGTGAGGTACAGCTGGGGACCACAAGGAAGGTTTAGTAAAAGACACTGGCAACATCAAAACGGACTCTCACTTGTCTATAGATGGAGGAAGGGCAAGAAGCAAGGATGAGAATATGGACAATGAGAGGTGATGTTGAGCTTTCTGGAAGTGGCTTCTGAGAGCGTGAACACTGGGTAACACTGACACTTACGGCAGGAAGTGATATGTGGAATCAGGCTAAGCTGACACAAGGGACCCTCTTCCCCAGCACCATTTGAAGCCAGGGTACGCACATGACAAGATCTCATCGCTCCTCTTACACAAAGTCCTAACAGGCAAGGCCCACATATAGATCCAGGGTCACCTGCCTCAGAACTCCACCCATTCAGGGGTCATTACCATCTGTTTCTCAGTACCTATGCGGGTATTGCAAAGGGACCTTGGATGACCATCAGTCAGCCTGCACTTGAGGCTCCTCTCTCTGTATGCCCAGGCCCCGTGTCAGAAGAACCCCTCCGTTTTTTTTTTCAGAAGTCAAGCGGCTGATTAGGTTAAGCCACCTCCACCTGAGCACACAGCCCCCCCGCCCCCACCCCCAAGCCCCAGAGATGATTGCTGTCTGTGTTCACAGGTGGGCTTTTAGCAAACTGAGTAATGAGATCTCATCTCTAAATCCCTTTCCTCTAGAGACTCACCAGGGGGAATCAGCTGGTCTGCCAAGAGACCCTGTGGCCTGTGTTTTGAAACTGGTACTGAAATTCTCTGGTCCTTGCTTTGTTTTTCCACTGCAGTCCCCCCCCATTCCCACCCCACCCAACCCCCACATGGAGACAACGACTCACTAACCTATCTTTCTCGTGTCCTTGAAGAATTGGCTGTCATGGGCTACCCTTTCTCTATGGCTTTGTCAGATACCAAATAGTGCCTACCAAAAGTCCAAATGTAACTGGGAAGCCGCGTTCCTACAGTGGTCTTTTGTATTCATTCAAAGCCATTTACATTACACACTCTGCCCCTCCCCCCTCCCCCCTCCATCCTTCCGTGTACACAGTGTCTTGGCTGTGGCCTTTAGGGCTCTTTTGTGAGGGGATTATAGGTGACAGAGCCACAACTTCTGCTTCAGGGACCATTGCCCTCTCCCAGGTGGACACCCCAGCTCCACACACACACATTGGGGTAGAAATAGATGCTCCCTGGAGATAGCATCTCTGAATTGCAGGAAGAGAGAAAGAGACTCTGAGGGAGATAATATGGCGGTCGAGGGGCTTGCCTTTCTACATTTTATTTGTAGGGTTTTTAATGACTCTATAACAATGATCCTTTTTATTTGTGCAATTTCAAACTGCAATGACTACTTCCAAATGAACTTTCAAAGCGGGTTACCCACAGTTTGTGGCAAATTTGTAGTTCTATGGAAGGAGGGGGAGGCCACAGAGGGCAGCATGTGCATGCACTAATAAGTAAATAAGCACAGTTCTGAGGGTCTCTCCTAGAAGAGGCAGTGATGCTGGCGGTAGAGGTAACTGTGGTCTTTTAGCATTGGGATACACCATGAACAGGTTCTTCTGTGTTGTTTCTTGCTCGGGGCAAGTGGCTTCATCCACTCAGAGTTGCCACTGTTAGCAGGCTGGCCCTTCCTTTAGCATGGATTCATTGCCTCTTTTACACGCAACACTTTTTTAACATGAAAAATCTGGTCTTGCAACCTCCCCAGGCTGTCCCTTGTGTAAGGCTGCCGGAAGCTAAAAAGAGCCAAGGACACCACTTTTCACAGCAACAGCAGATAAGATCACACCCACTGTGGATAGGTGACAGCCTCTGATAGGCTTGGGGTGTCAGTTTCTTGAGTCATGTGTAGCATTTGGCCCAGTAACAGCAACCTTTGCTCGATATCCCAGTTTCTGGGCAAGGCAGAGTGGTAGGTGGTCAACGTGTCTCTCATCTCTCTGCTGCAAGGCTGTGACTGATCGTTCCCTTTCTGTACATGAGAGGACAGGTTCTGGTGGTGATGTCATGTGTTAAAGCCTTCTACTGAGTCAGGAGCCTGAATCAGAAATGTCTAGTACTTAAGTGTTTCTTTCTCACAAACTGTATGACATTACTTTGTTTTTCTGAGTATTTGAAAATCCCCTTTGAGTGCTTTCCTTAAAAGTTTATTTCAGCAAGAAGGCAGCTATCTGTCCCTCCAGATCATTTTCTGGTGCTGCAAGCGACAGGAAAGGGCCTCTGGGAACAAAGATGCTTGGGCACAGGTGACAAGGGCCCAGGTGAGAAGAAAGGGCAGAAGGTGACTCTTCTAATGGAGTCTTACCATCAGTCCACAGGAACCTCGGGGGCCTGGGGCCTTGGTACGGTTAGCTAGGCTAAAAGAGCATGTTCGATCATCCCAGGAGGCAGGCACTTAGCCTGGACAATTAGACCACATAGACTGACCATATTTTGTGCTAAAACCAAGGGAATTCCTAGTGCAGCTTGCCCTGGCTTCCCCAGTATCCCCAGGAGAAAGAACTGCAGTATGAACAAGCCTGTCCACTTGTGGGACCAGTGGGGGCTCCTCGGGGTTCCATCCAAAGACTCGGTGCTCATAGAGGCCCAGAACAAGTACACCAAGCAATTCACAAATTATCCAAGATTCCATGACAACAGTTACGATGTATTTAGAGAAATAAAGAGCAGAGTCATGAAGTAGCAGAAATAATCAACTCTTGGTGTACAGAGGTAGGGGAAGAAGCAAGCTCTGACCACTCTTGCATGTGCAGAATGGGTGCGACCTGCGGAGTAGACAGGCCTGAAGTTGCCAAGGATTGAGCAGAACAGGGACATCAGCGAGAGTGTCAAGCAAAGGGCTTTCAGACTCAGTGCTGTGAGGTTTGAAATTTAAATCTAACTAAGTTGTCAACCTCTTCACTAATCCACTGATACTAGTTCCTCACCTTCTGACATCTGACTGGAGGTCTCTCACAGGAAAGCTCCTGTCAATCTGCTATGGCCCCGTATAGCCCTCAGTTACCAGATGGGAGTCACTCCTTTCCCGAAGGCTCTGTGTGGCTCCCAGGACACCTTGTCAGGTGCTGCTGTGGTGTGTGTGTGTGTGTGTGTGTGTGTGTGTGTGTGTGTGTGTGTGTGTGTGACAACCCAGGTCAGCTAGAATGCTGGGGCCAAAGCTTCTACTGGGATGAGTCCCACTCCTCAGCAGATCTTGAGTTCCACAGTCACACTCATAGCACGCACCATCTACAGCTTGGCCACCATTGCTGTTGCCTGACTGTAGAATGACTAGATATCCTGCTTTGGGGAAAACACACAGACAAACAAAAATGATAAAATTAAAAGCCACGGGACATTTAAAAATTTGACATTCTCTTGATGTAACTTCAGTATCTTCAGTTTTTAATAACATAGATTAGACATTCATAACATATGTTTTATGTGTGCATATATGTATAAGTGTGTGTGTGAGAGAGAGAGAAACAGAGAGAGAGAGAGAGAGAGAGAGAGAGAGAGAGAGAGAGAGGCCAAGGTGAATCTGACCTACTTTTAAGGTTTACCGAAAGCTCTAGAGTTCTGACCAGTTTCTCCTCCACAACATACATAAAGAGATTAAGAAGCCAAGATAGGAGGAGCTGGGCTGAGCCTGGGAGGTCACAAAAGAGGTGTTTGATCCCAAACTTTCAATCTCATGCTCATTTTGGTATGTTGAACCCTGTTTATTTCAGTATGATCTTAATTAAAAAGAGGATGCTACTGTACAGATCTGCAACAACCAGGCAGCGTGAACTCCCACTGCCACACAGAAGGGCAGAGACCTGGGGCTGAGTGAGGACAATTCCCTTGGGTCTGATTGCAAAGT
The DNA here is from genome assembly GCF_000001635.26 of Mus musculus. NCBI lineage: Eukaryota > Metazoa > Chordata > Mammalia > Rodentia > Muridae > Mus > Mus musculus. The sequence goes on from NC_000078.6 coordinate 106,946,912, forward strand.
GAATGAAGGCTGTTGTCTTGGTGATTCAAGTCCCAGGAGCCCTTGTCCACTCCCTTCACTAATAAGTGAAGGTCTGGGCTAGGAAGATGGCTCCGTGGGTACAGTGTTTGACTTGTAGGTATGAAGACCAGAGTTTGATCCTGTGGAATACATGTAATAAAGCCAGACATGGTTGCACATGTTTGCAACCCCAGTGCTAAGGAGGTAGGGCCATGAGGTTTGCTGGTCAGCCATGCTAAGGGAATTGGCAACCTCGGGTCTTGTCTCAGAAACACAAGAATGCTACTGGAGACTGACCTCTGACCTCTACACATGAGTACATACATGTATACTCAAACTCAGGCATGTGTCCCCACACATAGCAAAACTCATACACATGCACATGCGCACAAGTACACGTACATAGACAGACACACACACACATACAGACACACACACAGACACACACACACACACACACACACACAGACACATCCAGAAGTCTAATCATGCTCACAGGTTTGAGTTTCTCTCAAGTCCCAGTCCAGGCTGCTTCATGAGAGCCAATTAAGAAGGAAAGATACAAACATGTCCTACAGTGTTTTAAATCGAAAGGTCTTACCTAGAACAGAGTTCTCTCATGGAAGCCGCAGTACTGCTGGGGATACAATGCTTTCAGGTGGAAACCTGGAAAGAAAACTTAAGAAAAAGGCTGCAGGCAGGAACTTGGCACTTGAGTTTCAGGGTCTTTTCCCAGCCTGGCAGAGCAATTGGGTGTGAGTCCAGATGACACTCGTGTCCCCTGCACAAGTGCACACTCGGAAAGTGTGTCCCCGTGCCTTCCTGGGGAAACCAAAGGGCCCTGAGTACCTGAGTGGAAGGTGACCTTGATTGGCTGTGTAACTGGGGTCTGTACCTGGGCACAGTCTTGGGGACTGGGCTGTGTGTTACGAAAGGGATGCGTCCAGACTGGGAGGCCCTTAGCCAAGGATCCTAACAGAGTTAGAGGGGAGCAGGATTGTCTTTCATGGACAGATACGTATTTACTCCAATGTATAGCAGAGGGGACAGGAGAGATAACGAAGGGCCGAGAAGACCAAACACCTTCGGGATTTGCTCTCCCTGGTGCAAGGGTCTAGGATTGCAAAAATTCAGAATGAACACAATTAGAAAACCCAGCTTGTCTGGCAGGAAGGCTTTTATTTTTATTTTTTTATTTATTTAATTTTTTAGGTATTTTTTATTAGGTATTTTCTTCATTTACAATTCATCAGAAGACCTCAGATTTGAGGAATGATCCAATGTCTGGTCTTAGAAACTGTCAAAAATGTGTTGGGAAGAGAGTAGCCATGTGGGGGAATGAGAGCTTAGAAGACCTGCTGGGCTCTATTCCCCTGGTGTTCACAGTATGCTCGGAACAAGAAAAGGCTCTGCACATGGAAATCTAGCACACATTCTCTAAGCAGAGCCTTGGGGACAGAGAAGTGGGGTCCCTGGGTGTCTTAGACCCCTTAGAGGACATAGAGCATCTCTTCTGAAGAAGACCGACCTGAGCCTAGAGAAGAAAGAGGCATATTTCTGCAGCTGTGATCTTAAGGATAATCAAGAACTGGGAACAAAAGCAATCAGAGTTATAGTAGAGAAATAAAGAGATGGTCCCTGGGATTGGTGACATGGACTAGCAGGTAAAGGCACTTGCTGCCAAGCATGGAGACTTGAGTTTTGTCCTTGGAAACTGGTGGAGGAACAGAATAGCCCCTGCAGGTTGTTTAAGCTCTGTGCACATGCATGGATACACACATGCAAGATAAAGTAAATAGATAGATCATGTTAACACTTTTAAGGTGCTAAAAAAGTGATGTCACCTTCTGAAGCTAATAATGTCTAAAAAAAACTGTTAAAATTTTGTTCAAGAAATCCCATATTTCCACTTTCAAGCTCTTTTTAAAAAAGATTTATTTGTTTATGCATATTTATATGTGTGAGCACGCTGTCTTCATGCATACAAGAAGAGGGTATCAGATCTTATTACAAACAGTTGTGAGTCGCCATGTGGTTGCTGGGAATTGAATTTGGGACCTCTGGAAGAACAGCCAGTGCTCTTAACTGCTGAACCATCTCACCAGCCCGCCATATTATCTTTATAACTTTGGGAATTTGGTAGCAGATAAGGAAGGGTATTCTAGGAAAATATACCTTGTTCAGACATCTTAAGATTGAGTAGGAGCTAAAGAAGACCAGGAGGTAAGAGTATATGTGAAAGAAGAGACCTCAAAAGAGTAGAGCCCAGTGCAAGGAAAGCAATTCTAACAAGGCCTAAAGTTGTAGGCACAGAAACCTCAGACCCAAGCCACAATCCTTGTGCACTGTGCAAAGGCTTTCAAACGTGGCTGCCCCATCACTAAGAGTGCTGTTGGGAAATTGCTGGAAAGCAGCTGTGGGACATCTGTGGTAAGCTTCCCCCAGGCCCCCAACCCCCCACATACCCCAACTCAGGAAACATCAAGGCAGATGCGGCAGAAACAGTGTAAAAGCCAGAGGTAGAGAGGAGGGCTGTGGGAAGGCTGCCCTCGATACAGGTCATGGATGTTGCTCAGATGAACTCACACAGCTATGGCAACTCACACAAGATGTCCAAAAGATCGGGTCAGCGAAACGTTCCAACATGGAGAAGAGAGCAATTCCTGATGCACTACACACTGATGAGGTTCTGATATACAGTTGTTAGCTGCTGGAGGAGAGTCACTTTTGTGTGTGTGTGTGTGTGTGTGTGTGTGTGTGTGTGTGCAGTTACTGGTAGGTTGCCCAGTGGGTGGCATCATGCATAGACAAATACAGACAGTATTGATCAGACGCAGTGGGTTTTTCAAAAGGACACAAAAGTGGGAGATATGTTGGGGGAAAACAAAGAGAACCAGAGGGAGGGAGTTGGATGGACAGAAATGACCAAGATACACTGTGCAAGTGAATGGAAGTAAAAGAAACCAAAACAACAATAAGGAAGAGGAAGTCTGTGTTTGGGAAAGTGCATCCTAGATGTGAGGAGGAGAGCAGAGAGCTGTAAAGAGACAGGAAAGTGCTAAAGGCAGACATGTTCGTTGAGGATTCTGGCAGAGGTCTGGGATACTGTGTGGCTGGACTTAGAGGGTGTCATTAAACTGGAAATCAGATGGGGTCTTTATGCAGAGGAAGACCGTATCTCAACCACATCTCAATGCAGTATTATATAGGCAACTGCAAGGGTTAGCCTAAGCAGAAGCAGGTTCAGGAGGCCCGGTTGGTGAAGCCTAAGGGTCAGCTCGGTCTCCGAGAGATCACATAACCAAATACCCTACTACTTTTTAATGGCCAATGAAAAATATTGAGAGACCCCAGCATCTAGTGGGGAGAAAGGGGCTTATACTTATTTGGCTTACACTTCCAGACCATAGCTCATCACTGGAGGAAATCAGGGCAAAAACTCAAACAGGGCAGGAACCTGGAGGCAGGAGCTGACGCAGAGGCCATGGAAGGTACTGCTTACTGGCCTACTTCCCATGGCTTGCTCAGCCTGCATTCTTACATAGTCCAGGACCACCAGTCCAGGGATGGCACCACCCACAATGGATTGGGCACTCTCCCATTGATCACTAACTAAGAAAATGTCTTACAGATGGATATCATGGAGACAATCTTTTAATTAGGGCTCCTTCCTCTCTGATAACTCTAGTCTGTTTCAAGTTGACACACAAAACCAGCCACTACAGTGGGCAAGGGGTTGTTTAGAAGGGATGTAAGACTTAAAGACAGCCTATAGGTATCTCTCCAGCTCTTCCATGTGGCTGGGGTGACTTTCCCCTAATCAACTTAGCTTGTTTGATAGTCTCTGAGCAGTTCTCATTGCTTATACTCTCTCGTGTGGTGGAAGGACATAGTGAATCTGCTCAGTTTCAGGAACTTCCTAAAGCTGTTTTGAATTGTTTACTTCCTATCTTAATGAGCTTCTCTATAGGATGGAGCATTTTATCTCTTCTAGCACCCTGTTGTTTTACCACTCTGCAAGTCCCTGTTTTAAAATACCCGAATTGTTTCACTTTTCTTCTACATCCTGTGTTCTGAGGTATTTTCCTCCAAGACATGAGGTTTTAGTCATGGAGAAAACTGCTATGCAACGGAATCTGGATGGGAGGCAGTGCTTCCTAGGAGAAGGGTAGCTTTGCTGAGCTCATGTTTGCAAATGTAGAAGCCAGAAACCTTAGAGATTCTCTGGCCTATGTCTGTGCCAGGGCTACAGAGTCACAGACAAGGAATTGTGCCTCAGATTTTTGAACCTTCATCCTAGCGTATGTGCCTACACATAGCATGTGACACTAAGATGGATTGGAACCCCACTCAACCGTGATGAAACTCTGTTCTCAGGGGGGTGATCTCAAACATTTTGCAAAGGAGTGCCCTCTCTTTCCCTATTGTGCAGGCTGTGCTTGTGGGTCCAGAAGGCCTCTGCACTGCATGTAGGCAAGACTATACCAGGAAGAAAAGTGAATGGTCAGTGTGATAAATGGTTAGGCACTGGGAAGTCTTGAGTGCTTATTTAATGGACCATGGTCTCTGACTTGTTTATTCATCTCTTTCCACAGCAGCAATACTGAGGAGGATTCTAATCCACCCTGAGGGATTCTGGGAGATCCTGGTACGATGTTCTGTCCTGGCTATGACTTCTGCCTTGGAGCCAGTGGGAATGGAGTGAGGAGTGAGAAATGCCTGGGTGGATTACTGACATCCTGATTTTTCTAGGAAATAACAAGTCTAATTCCCAGTAAAATGTCATTAGAATTTGCCAGGTCCTCTGACAGAGAAAATAAAAAAGCCCTTCCTAGAAGTTTGTCATGCTGTGTGGTTTCTGAGACATTCTAAGGACTTTGCAGAGAAATATAATGTGTCTATACGATTTGGGACTAATGCTAATCTCCTGGCTTCCTCAAATGTGTGGGGCTGTCTTTAAGCAGAAGTAAACTGCAAAAGCCCAGGATGGGTTTTTTTTTTGTTTGTTTGTTTGTTTTGTTTTTAAAGTACAATGTCTGTAAGAGCAGGAAATCTGAGGTTTGCCCAGCCTGAGTCTCACCCTGCTACTTTATAGTCATGTACACTTAGAGACAAAGTGTATTTCAGTTCACAAAGCCCTGGTTTGGTTGCCTGTACAATGAAGCTAATGGAGAATCACCTTCCTAGGTTTGCCGGGGGCTTTTCCTGCCTTACTCCTTCTCCATCTTGAGCACTTAGCATCGTGCCCTGCATAACACAAGTAAACAATGATCACAACTCCCTTCCATTCTTGTCTCCCATGTGCAGACACACTGCAGCTAAGCTGTGTCACATAAGCAACCTCTCCCGTCCTCTCCTCCTTGCTGAATGCACGGAACCGCTCTGTCGACAAGCATCCTCCCGGAGTGGTTTGTTTGTCCACCGAGCTCTTCAGAGTCCGGGCAGTTGTTTCTAGTAGCAGTTAAATGTCTGTGGCCCTGAACTTTGCAGAGAGATGGTCGGCGGGTGGACCGATTAGGTGTTGGAGTGTACAGCAAAGAGAACCCCAGTCCTTTCTTGTGATAATTGAAGTCATTTCAATTCATTTCCTTCTGAGTTGGACAGAGACATCTTTGCAATAGTGAGTGAGTCTTGAGGGAATCCATTGACCTGAGCAGTCGTATAATGCGTGAAGTTAATGGACAAAAAATGATATTCATCTTCAGTTTATAATAGCATTTTCACCACGGCACCTAAGCACAGGGGTGGCGAGTACGTTGCTGGAGCAGCAGCCGCGCTGCCGGCAGATGTGTGACCTTTGCTGTATCTAACAATTATTGGATCTATGGTGAAATAAAATAAAAACCAACACAAGTTTTGACACTACGATAATAAATTATAAATTATGGAAGTCGACGCCACCGAGGATCTTGTAAACAACAGGCTGGTCTCTTAGCAACAGCCTAAGGAGAGAGCAGTTGTTAGTAGCAAGGGAGCTGACAGAATTTGTCGTGTTGTATTTCTGCTGAGGGCCAGAAGCTACAGTTTAGCACCTGCCTCCAGCCCCCTTCCTGCCCAGGCCCTCTGTACCTAGTGGCCAGCTGTAGACCAAAACCTATCCTGGTATTTAAGAGGCTCTGTCACCCAAACCAGGTGATCAGAGTCCAAGGAGAAAACAAAGAGTGCCAGATTCAAGTGGTGACGATGTGGTGTGGCTATCTGTCTTGGCAAGAGAGGCTTTGGGCCTCTTTGTTTGTTTGTTTGTTTGTTTGTTTGTTTGTTTCTGCAGTAGGCAGTAGTTGATAGAGAGGCTCACAACTGGCCAAACCAAAGAATAGATGAGCGTCCCTGGGCATGTCCTAAACAGGACATCTGTTTCACATCCTCCGAGACACAGCGGACATTATGGAAAAGAGGGAGGAAGGATTATAAAAGCCAGAGGTTGAGGAGGGTGTGATGGTGTGACATGCTATCTTCTCAAATGACAGGACCAATGTATCCAGGAACACACGGGGGCTATAGCTACAGTACCTGCATAAACTAAGACAGGAATGTAAGAAGGAGTGGATCGAAGGAAGAAGGGGTCTGTAGGAGTGGGGCGAAGTAAGAGAGCTACAAGATGATTATGTTCATAATAAGTTGCATACACATATGCAACTATCAATAATTAAATAAAAATAAATAGGCCAAGTGAAGGAAAAGGCAAGACTGTGACTCAATGCAGCATTTAGCCGTGACTTAGGAGTGCCAGGACTTAGGTGGGACAGAGTGGGTCAACACAGTGTCATCCGATGCTGTCTCAGACTATAACTTGGAACAGGGTCGGATATAGGAGGCCCCTTTCTTCCCCACCCCCAACTCCCTTTGGCTTTTAAAATCTCACTTAGGGTGGTTGTCATGAAAGAATGTAGATGAGAGTTTGACAGTGTGCCAAGTTGGTTTATTTTTAAATGTTGCTCCCCAAAGCACCAGAATACTAAGTCGGTGCAAATGTTGTTGGGAAGAGTCAAGGGGTTGTGGTCACAAGACAGCCAAGGAGGGGTGGTCAGTGTGAAGCTTCGAAGACTTTAAGGGGTCAATTCAAGGGCCTGCAGGATAGGTCCCCTGGAAGGGGATTTTCAAATCCGAGTATGAGATCGTGTGACTGTTGTGTCTTCTTCCAACAGCAGGGCATCTTCAGGGCCTGAGTGAAAAGGCAGCTTTGCTTTAATTAATTAGATGTTTACGTCGGGCCTCTTCCCTCAGTGGTTTAGACAATCACCGGCCCACACGTGAGGAACAGGACTGTGTACATTCTCTTGGAATGGGGTTTTAAGAAATAGCCAATCCTTCATTATCTGGCCTACAATGGAGGCATGTGTGCTAAGCCAACTTAGAGCATTCTTTAAAAAAAAAATTACTAGTCCCTAAGGTCACAGGACTTGCACTCTGGGGATTATAAACTTTGTATTGTTTATTATTTCATAAAAGCTTTGGCCACCTACATCATGATTTCTTAAGGCTAATTTGGCATGCCATTTTAAAACTTTTTGTATGGATAAATTTGCCATTAGAAAAGAAAGGGAAAATTCTCTGCTTTTCCCCAGGGCCTCATTTTTCTCCCAGTTCCTCTGATGTCAGGAATGAGCAGAGGCTCTGACTTCCAGAGTGATTAGATCCTGTCCCAGGGATTCCGAAAGGAGTGTGTTCAGCAGCAGTCTGCTGTGGGGAAAGCCTACCTGGGGAGAGGACTGGGTCTCGTGGGGATGAGACACCTGCCAGGGACCCGTGGGTCAGAGCCACTTCGCAAACACGAATGCAGGATTTCCCGCTATAAGCGGTGATGGCACGATTACTCCTGATGAAGCAGTGGAGGCCAGTACCTGCGAGTCACTTACCTAAGCCTAATGGCAGAGCCGGGATTCAAAGCAGGAAGCAACGATTTCAGAAGCCATGCATTCTTCCTTATAGTGCCCTGCGCTGGTGAAAGTCCATGCGGGCTCTTGGTGTAGTCCTGCTTGTAGCCCTAATGGTTAGGTCCTCTTTCTCCATTTCTCTTCCTACTTCATTTTCTTCTTCCAAGATAAACACCCTAAATACAAAATCTAAGGACACTACCCCCAGGCTCCAAGAATACATGCTTCCTCCCCCTAACCATCTTAGGTTCTATTTTTAGACCTAAATTTTCAGTCTCTGCGGTAACATTCTTCCGTACAGGTAGGTCCAACACTTTTTTTCTTCTTTAATTTGTTTATAGCCCATGCACACTTTGAGAAAGGAAAAAGTCACCCGAGGAGTTTCTTCCTTCCTTCCTTCTTTCCTTCTTTCCTTCTTTCCTCCCTCCCTCCCTCCCTCCCTCCCTCCCTCCCTCCCTCCCTCCCTCCCTCCCTCCCTCCCTCCCTCCTTTCTTTCTTTCTTTCTTTCTTTCTTTCTTTCTTTCTTTCTTTCTTTCTATGTGTTTGATTTCACTTACCTCGGTCCCCATATAGCAGAGGACAACGCTGAGCTGTGGATTTTTCTCCTTTTTTTTCTGACTGAAAACCACCAAAGCACACTGTCCCAAAGCCTAACATCCTTGCAGCAAACAAAGCTGAAGCCTAGAGTCCCATCTTACTCTATAAGCAATTCTAGTCCAGTCTGAGCTCAGCAAAATGCGTTTTCTCCTTTTACGGGTGAGCCTGTCTGTCCCTCAGAGTTACCAAATGACCTGTGTGGTCAATGGGATAGGAGTGAGGACCCAGGACACTGCCAGGACTTGCAGGGGTTGGCTGCACAAACAAGTGCAGGAAGTGTTTGCTCACTCAAGTTCTTGAAGCAAGTCCAGGGCAGTTTCTTCTACCAAGAGGCCTGGTTTGTGCTGATGCTGGCGGCAAATATCACACCTAGTGCTAGGAAGCGCTACCATCCGACAGCACGGGCTTCGCAGATCCTACCTGCATCAGGGGAGAACTGGGCTGTCCAGACGGAGGACAGGGCCCAGTAGCTCCCTGGTGCTCGGCTCTCTTGGGGTCTCGAGCCCAGGTCCTGCCCAGTGCCTCACCCTGTGCAAGCGCCTGTCCATGCAGCACCTCCAGGCATTCGTCCCACAATGCACTGCTGCTTTGGCAGCGACTCAGCTGAAGACTAAACAGTTGGCCCCGTTTCAACACGGCTGCCAAGATTTGGCAACCGGAGAGTTACAGGGAAGCATCAGACTGCTAAACCCTTTCACATTTTTAATTAGATCCACACACCCATGTCTTTGAGCTATCATAAATATACAGATGACACGGAGAACATTATTCAGGGTTAATAAAATGGGGGGGGGGAGCAAACTGTACTAGGGTGTATTTTATCTTTGGAAAATAATTCATCATTTATTTGGGGGCTGAGAGAGAAGAGAGGCTGGGGGTGTTTGTCTTGGCAGAACCAGGCCTGAGGTGAGACTCTGCCCCCTAAATCTGGCCACATAGATCTCTGCACACAGGATTCTGGCCTGGGCTTTAGGAATATGACCAGAAGGGGACATTCCTATCAGGGGTCAGCCTGTAGCCCAGCCCCAAACACAGAGTACAATGTATGCATGACAGGCTGCCCTCGGAGCCACCTGCCTCCACTTCTAGATGGCAGCCACCGAGCTGCAGTGTTCGTGCCTTGGCCCTAAACAGCAAGGCCTTTTGCTGCCTTCAGTTGTGCTGGATCCCTGCATCTCTTTCTCTACACGGCTTTGAGCGTCCTTCTGCACATCTCTTTTGCTCCTTCTTCTTCTTAGTCTTCCACCACAGCAAGCCCCGCTGCTCCCTCACAGATGGCCTTCCCTGCCCTCAGCTCCCAGGAGATTGGACATGGAACAGAGAGAAGATGCCAGGCCCAGTCTGACATTTGGGGATGTGGGGCTATTCTGCTCTGTGGCTCAAGATGCCCACTGGAAAAGTTTGTTTGTCTTTGTCGTTGTTGTTGTTGTTGGTGGTGGTGGTGGAGGTGGTGATTTTGTTGTTGTTGTTGTTGCTGTTGTTCTGTTTTGTTTTGTTTTTTTGTTACCATGTTGACCTCACAGTTTGGTTCTGGGGTTCAAATCAGACCATACACACAGGGCTCATATACAGTGGACACATCACACTGATGTATTGTTGTCGTTGTTGTTGTTGTTGTCATCGTCAGTATCCAGGGTATCTCACAGGCCTCTCAGAGTCTCTGCTACAAAACCAAACCCAAACTGCACCGTTGCTGCTCTGTTGCTTCCTGAGATCTGCTGCTTTGCCCTGTTTCTACTCCTGCGGGCCCTGATCACCCATCCCTCTCAACCTGCCATCAGTTGAGAAGGAAGTGAACCAAACCATGGCCATGCCTATGCCTAGGCCTAGGCCTTTGCTTATGGCCATGCCCATGCCCATGTCCATGTCCATGCCCATGCCCATGCCCATGCCTATGGCCATGCCCATGTCTATGCCTATGGCTATGGCTATGGCTATGCCTATGCCTATGCCTATGCCTATGCCTATGCCTATGCCTATGCCTATGCCTATGCCTATGCCTATGCCTATGTGATGCCTATGGCTATACTTATGGCTATGCCTGTGGCTATAGCTATGGTTATGGCTATGGCTATGGCAAAGACTATGGACATACCTATAGGTATGGCTATGTGTACGCCTGTGGCTATAGCTATGGCTATGGTATGGGTATATTTATGCCTGTGGCTCTGGCTATGCCTCTGATTATGTCTATGTCTATAGCCATGCCTATGGTTATGGATATGGTTACAGATCCATCTATGCCTATGGCTATAGAGGCACTTGACTTTGAAGGCATTTTTAAGAGGAGGTAAATCATGTGACATGCCAAGAGAGAAGCCTCTCTGGTTGTCCCTTTCACAGGGCCTGGTTTATAGCCAGCACCATTGCAGCCATCAGTCCAGGACTATGCGTCCAGCACCCATACCTGAGGCAGGCATCCTGCAGCCGTCTCTTCCCCAACCATCTGCTTCCACAAAGAGGAAGCCCGGCCTTCTGTGTCCACTTAGCTGTACCCAGGGCCCACGTCTTCCTGGTCCTTCTTCTTTTATGTACTTCTTTTCGACCCAAGACTTGAAAAAGATGAGCTTATCCTAGAGTGGTCTACCCTTCTACATTTGCAGGAAATAGGATTCCCAGGCACCTGGGGTTCAGGTAAATGAACTAAGGACAGTTCTTGGGCCTTTTAGTAGATGTCACGTGGAGAAGAGAGCATGGCTGGTAGGGAGTCTCATTGTCAATAGCTCTGCAACCCCATCAAGTGAGTCACTTTCTTACTTTCTTCTCCCCAGACCCGTATCCCGTGGACTCTGAAGACTTCTCTTTACCTGGGAGGAGTTAAGATATACGAACGATGCCCATGCACACGCATGCACCCTACATGCATGCTCCTCATATCCCATAGAACCGGAAGAACCACTGCCTGAGGAGTATATCACCTAGCAACAGAAAGGACCATCGCCATGGTCTGAGAAGACATCTGCATCAGGACTGGGCTGAGTCCCAGACACATGCAGGGTCCTCCTCGGGCCTCCAATAGGGACTGTCTTTTCTATTGCTCTCTGCTTACACAAGTAGCCTCCTCTAACTTCCAGGCAGGCGTGCTGGTATCTCACTGGGACCAAAGGTGTCAGGCTACGGTTAAGCAGGACACATTAGAGACAGTAGATATTGCCCCCTGTGTCTCCCTGTGCTTGCTGTGAGGGAGAGGAAGGAATAACTAGAGTTAACATAGGCTCTATCAGTATGCTTGAGCTGCTAAAACAGAAAGGCACAGACTGGGTAATTCAATCAGAAAAGCTCCTTTTCTTATACTCTGGGAGACCGAAAAGTCCAGTATCAAGATCTCTGGCTTAATTTGTGATGGAGGCTCTTCTCCTGGCTTGCCCTTTGCTTGGTGCACATACCTGAGGAGACCGAGACCTGAGACTTGGTGCACCTCACTCACTGCCATTGATCCGGCTGGATAGGGCCCGCCCCCTCATGGTCGACCACATTTAACCTTAACTTCTTTAGAGGGCCTATCTCGAAGCGCAGCCAAGTTGGAGTTCTGTGCTTTAACATGTGACTTCGGGGAAAAGCAGAGCTTTTGTGGCTCAAAAAAGATACAGTTAGTCTGGGATTGGGACTTCCTCTGCTCCCTCCTGTTTGTGGGTCCTCCTAGTGGTGGGCAGCCAGTGTCCACTGTGACTGGCTACACCAGTCCAGTTTTATCAGTGTCTGAGTTTTACTGGTCATATGATATCTTTACTGTCACCTTGGGGCATCTGGGTACAAATCGTATCAGAACACATAGCCCCACCCATGGCCTGTGCCCTGCTTCAGCATATCTTCTGCCCTGAACTCCCTTATCTTGTCACAATTAAGAAGTAGATATCAGTGTCAAAAAGTAAGAGGTAGAGACCAAAGGCCCTCTGAAAACAGGAGAAGGTGGGACTTGGAGCATCTTGGTGACCTTGAGGCTAGGGTCTCCAGAAAATATACACCATTTGATGGGTGGACACCTGCTCTCGTGGAGCCTCTGGAGAGCGCTCACATGAAACAATTCTCCTCTTCCCTTTGCCTTACTAAGAAGGTCGAACTCTGGAATTGTCAGAAGTATGAACCTTGGTAGTTTCCTGCAGTCTGGCTAACAGGTGATAAATCCTGGGCAGATGTGGGGCTTTGTTTAAATCTGTGCTGTGTGACCCTGAGTGTCATCAAGAGAATATTTGATGGGAGGAGTGGAAAGATCAACAGGTGGAGACACAGGTTGGAACACAGGTAGAGACACAGGTGGAGACACAGGTGGAAACACAGGTGGAGACACAGGTGGAAACATAGGTGGGAACACAGGTAGAAACACAGGTGGGAACACAGGTGGAGATACAGGTGGAAACACAGGCAGAGACAAAGGTGGAGACACAGGTGGGAACACAGGTAGAGACACAGGTGGAGACACAGATGGAAACACAGGTAGGAACACAGGTGGGAACACAGGTAGAAATATAGTTGGAAACCCAGGTGGGAACACAGGTGGAGATACGGGTGGAAACACAGGTGGAGACACAGGTGGGAACACACACGGGTGAAAACTCAGGTGTGGGGGGGTGGGGGGGCTATGGAGACACATGTGTCAGCAGCAGGCCTGGGCATCTCCTACTACAGAAAAGAGTGTCTGGTGAGTTTGGTAGAGAATTAAGAGGTAGGAGTCCTGCAGAGGTTGGGGACCCAGGACAAACTCTGTACCTATTTTGTAGGATGGTAAGGAGATCCTGTGGTTCAGAGACAAAGGAACGCAAGGGCTTCAATCACAGCTCTTCCAAAATTAAATGTGCAAGCATGAGCAAATAAGTCACTCATTTTGTATAAAAGTAGCTCCATCCCCTGAAGGCTGAGGGAAGGGTGGGGGACTCAGAGAGATTGATTCACCATCAGTACCTAAGCAGAGCCCAGCTCCAGGAGGGACCCAGTTTTTTTGGGGCATCCATCTCTGTACTGTTTTTGCTGGGTCTGAGTTAGGGAACACTAACAGGATGCAAATCAACAAAATTCCAGGAGCCTAAATCTTCCCAGGTGAGACTTGAACTCGCACTGAGGCAACTGCACCAGGAAGCTGGTGGATACCCTGGAAGCAAGATATTCTCATTCCCTCCCCAGAACTGCAAGAGCTAGAGAGCTAGCTCATTACAGTCTTCCCCAACCTCCCCCAGGACTCCCCCTGCCCCTCTAGGCACCATTCCTAGAGGTAATTTTCTACACTCTCGGGTAGAAAGTCATATAAAGAAAACATAGGGAATATTACTATACTTGAAAACTTCGCTTCCCGTAAACCTATTAACCAAAAGATAAAAATATCCCCATACAAACTCCAAGACCACAGTACAGATTCTTTTTGCCTTTTAACAAGAGGTTCAAAGTTCTAACAAGCCCACTATAGTTGAAAATAGCATATATCAAAATAAACTCGGTATAACTGAACTCTCAGGTATCATCAGAAAGCCTAGACTACTTTGTTTAGTCGTGTTTCAATTAATGTATGCATTTGTGTGTGCATAGGTACAAGCATACATGTCCAGGTAGTTTTTAGATGTCAGTCTTGGGCTTCATTCCTTCAGACACCAAATACCTTGCTTTTTGAGACAGGGTCTCCCACTAGGTCTATAATTCATTGATTTTGCTAGCCTGGTTGGCCTGAGAACCCCCAGCAGCTGCCTGCCTCTGCCTCCCACGAGAATATCGGTACATCCACACCTGCCTCAGATCCCTAACCTTGGACAGCAGGTACTTTACCAACAGAGATATCTCCCTGACATGTCCTCAGTTTCTTTTTTTTACTATGCTCAAATTAGTCAACATCTGGGCACAAATTAGTCAACCACAGATCACAAAGTTTGCTTTACAATAACAGCGTGTCGAGTATATCCTCTCATCTAGTGACTTCTGCGGGGAACTTGGAGACGGATAAGCTCACAGCAAGGTGGTCCCAGCATCATACTGTCAGCGGGTACCCACAACCTGGAAGCTGTCTGTGGGTAGAAGGAAACAAACTCTCTTTAGCTTCCTCTTATGCCAGAACAAAGTAATCTCCAAGACTTTACTTTCTATGCTGTGTCAAGTCCTGAACCTGGCACAAGGAAGAGCCAGCAAGGCAAAAGAGACAAGCCTTACACTCTGTGTCCACATAGAGGGAAAGGAGGACAGGTTCCATCGGGGATCACTAGTGCCTATGGAGAGAGGGCAGAGGAGGACTAACATGCAGATCTGGAGCACCAAATCCCAATGCAAGCATAGCCAAAATATGGTACCAAAACCACAGCATCTAATGACTCAGCGGTCCTTAGCATTGCTCCCGTTCATTCCTCCACAGCCTCTGTGTCATTCACAACTTGCAGAGAGTAGAAACAGAACACCAGGCCCTCCTTCTCTCCTGACTTTAGAGATGAGCACAGAATGTATTCACACATATGAAGAAAATGCAACAAATTGCTGCCTTTGTTTTTGTTTTAAATGTAGCTCAGCCCTTTGAGCTTCCGTCACGGGAGGGAGGGGTTACTGAGTCAACCCACAATGCACTTAAACAAACCATGAACAGGAGTGGAATCTCACTAGCCCAAAAGACAGGGGCCACTGGTCTGAGCACCCCTATGCCTCTGAGTTTCCTGGCAACCAAGGCAATAGAAAATACAATTGACGGTAAACTTTTGTCTGGTCTCTGTTTTGTTTTTAAGAAAAGAGGACCTCAAGAAAATCCTCTGGGGAGAGGTAGTGAGTCTGGCAGACAGCATCCAGAGTGTGGGTGTAGGACAAAGGCATACCTAATCTCCTTTGAAGGTTTCCCGTGATGATGCAATGAAAGCCCAAGTTGTGAAAAGATACAACTTAACAGAGTTGAATTGGCAAGAGGCTAGATACTGTGGCCCAAGCCCATAGACTTTCAGAGATCCAACCTCCTGCAAGAACTCGATGTGAAGCTCAAAGCTCAAGCCATGAGGTCATGGTCATTTGCTAGTTATGTCTTTATCCAGGAAAGGCTTCCGAAGGGACCACAGTGTCTGTAGCTCTCACCGAGAAGGGAGAGGGAAGATCAGGCCCTGCTATTCTGGGTGTCCTGTGACCTCTAATACCCCGATGTATATATGAAGAATATTCCCATACCCTTATGCCCCACCTGCCTCCTCTGCCAGGTCTGTTGCTTTAAACACCTAAGAGCCTCAGAGGGGCTTTAGAATCTCTTCCAGGCTAGCTAGATCCTAAGGGCTTCTGGGAAAATTCTACTTCATCCAATCAAGATGAAGTAGTTACATCTGCAGAACCCTTTTCTTTTGGGGTATCACAGTTTGGCTTCAAGAGCATGTGGGCTTTGAGAAGCCTCCACTCGCTTCCACCGGGTTACACACACATCGGTCCTGAGTGTAGACCTACTCAGAGAGAGGAAGTGAGAGACTCGGACAGCACTGATGTCTCAGGTGGCTGCTGTGGGTCCTGGAGTTTGTTCAAGTAATTGTTAAAAAAGAAAATGTCTGTCGCTGATGGATCCAGCCCTCACTTGTGATTCTGTTTGGATCCCCAGTCTAATGCTGTCCTATCTTTAGTCTCCCTTTGATGGGAGTCCTCAGGGTGACTCCTGTGTCAGTCTCTGTCAACGCTCTTGCTCTGTATGGTGTAGCTGTTCATCCGTGTTGCTGTTTCCCTGAGAATCATTCATTCCTGACTGCCCTAAGGATGGCTAACCAGCTCTGTGTCCTCCATAAGGATCAGGATGCCCCAGATGAGCCTTCTCAGTATCCCCCCATGCTGCTACAGTTACCTGTTGCTCAGCTCTTGGTATTGCCTAAGATGTCACCTGATCCAGCTACCATCCTTGCTTCTTTCGCATGTGCCAGACACTGAAGCCCAAGGCTGCAGGGAGGAGGAGCAACACTGTCTCCTGCCAAAACCTGACTGTCTATTTGTGCTTGAATATCCACTCTCTGAAGCTATAGGACCCCCAACTCAGGCCCTATCTGTCTGCAAATTAAATCGGGTCAGAGACACCTTATCAAGACAGGGCTTTCTTGAGGACACAGGTGTCCTTCTTTGCTGCTCTCATGGAGGAACAGAGCTCTGCCTTGTACATATTAAGCAGCTAATAAATATGTGCCAGACGAATTATTAATTCAATAACAAATTGCTAGAGAGTTTTCTGCCTGAATGCACGAACATAAACATACACGGGGGAATATATTCAGACTCCTTATTGACATTTTAATCCTATACGCACTACAGGGTTATTCCTATCAGCTGTATTGGCCCTGTGGTGGAGGACGGAGCCAAGAGTCAGATCATCTCTGTCACTCAGACTCTTTATCACTTAGACTTAATGATCTCCTTCTACATTCTGTTTTGGTTTGTTTGTTTGTTTGTTTTGAAATATACCAGCATGGTTACAAGGTGGCTTGTTTTTAAAAATATGGAGGAAAGGATATTTTACAAAGTGCTTAGTCAGCTGTCAAGCACAAAAGTCGTGGCCTTTGGATTGTAATTTTTACACACACACAAACACACACATTGTATTTATGTGGGGGACTGTGCATGCGCACATGTGCACATGCAGTACCTGTAATGTCCAGGCGAGGGAGTCTGATCCCCTGATGTTGGAACTACAGGCAGGTGGGAGCTGTCCAACATGGGTGCTAGGACCCAAACCCAGGTACTTAAGAGCAGCTGCAGCTCTTAACTTCTGGGCCATCTCTACAGCCCTCCGGATTATATCTTCTTTTATTTGAAATACAATCGAAAGGGTCTTGCTCAGAGGTAAGAAAACTTACACAGAGAGAGAGAGAGATCTGTGTTTATTTGTCATGAGAGCAATAGTAAGTTTTTAGGCATTGTGGACCTGACCATCTCCCATTTCTTCACTACACCATCCAAGAGCACAAACGGCCACAGACACAGCGTGAAGGAACTGCCATGTCTGTGTCCCCATGAGAGTTCATTCCTAGATAGTAAAATCCAGAACTCATACAATTATAATTACCACCAGGCATCACAAAATATTTCTCTCTCTTCTCTCTCTCTCTCTCTCTCTCTCTCTCTCTCTCTCTCTCTCTCTCACACCTGCTGAGGTTCTTGCTGAGGATGAAGGAAATAAAGGAAATACAGAATGGGTAGTAAAGGAAGGTTGTTATAAATACCAGCTAAGGCCACATAGCCAGTTGCAAAAACAAGGATTATAAAGTAATATGGAGCTTCTGACTTATTTTGCTAATGAATACATTTATCTTTCTTCCAATTTCTTTAACATCAATTGGTAAAAGAATTGGTAAAAGAATGTTCCCAAGGGACATTTCCCCATTGTAAATTTACAAATATGTTTGCTATTGTACAAGGAATAGTTGCATATTCATGACTTTGTTATTGTTTCATGTGGATATGAGATATTATTTGTGTCAAGTTGACAAGGGGGGGGATCGTAGTGGCTGTTCCTGGTTGTCAACTTGACTCTATCTACAATCCAGAATTGGAAGGCTCACCAGTGATCCTAATCTGGAGGCTGGGAGATACAAGTTTCTGACCTGGATCTTGGCATGGAGATCTTGAGGCATAGTGGCTATGAATTCTAGAAAATTAAGAGAGGGAGATCTCTGAGTTCAAGGTCATCTGGGATTAAAGGCATGGTGGCACACACCTTTAGTCTGGGCTACACCTTTTGCTGTAGTCCTACATAAGGACACTGGAAGAAGGAATATTTACTCTCTCTCTTCTTCACCTGCTTGCCTTGTGGGACTGAGCAACTGCTAGATCCTTGGACTTCCATTCACAGCTGCTGCTGACCATTGTTGGGAGTTGGACTACAGACCTTAAGTCATCAACAAATTCCCTTACTATATAGAGACGACCCGTCAGTTCTGTGACTCTAGAGAACGCTGACTAATACAGAAGTTGGTGTGGAGAAATCCAACACATGTGTGGCTTGAATCAAATGCTCAAAACTGTGTGGTGGTTCACGGCTGCAGAGATAGCTTAAGAGATTTACTGTTCGTGCAGAAGGCCTGGACTCCTCTGTGATGGTAAGCAAAGTATCATAATTGTAATTAAAGACAAACTTTGAGGTTTTTTTTTTTTTTTTTACTTCAGCCATTGTATGCAGTGATGGTGGTGTTCATAGAGATACCTCATTGTTGTGCTCTTGGGTGTGTTCCTGTGTGAACACAGATGTGTACAGGCCACCACATACATGTGGAAATCAGAGGACAATGCATGGTGTCCATCCTCAAATTCCACTTAGTCTCTGACATGGTCGCTGTGTTGTTTATGGCTGTTATGTAGAGTAGTCAACTGTCCTGTGAATTTCCGGAGGCACTCCTCTGTCCACTTCTGTCTGCACATAGGAATGCTGGGATTACAATGTCACCAGGGCACCCAGCTTCATGCGCATCCAGGACTCAAACTCAGGTCCTCACACTTGCGTGGTATGACACTTTGACAGATGCTTCACCATAAGTCCCTGGTGTTTGAGTGTCTGATCCCCACTATTAGGAATTGTGGCCTTGCCAGAGGAAGTGTGTCATGGGCATTGTGGGGTGGCATGGGCATTGGTGGGGGCCACTTTGAGGTTTCAAAAGCATTCCCAATTAGCTCTCTCTGTTGTTTACAGTCTGGGGTGTGAGCTCTCGGCTATTCCTGTTGTCACATGTGCCACCTATGCTCCTGCCATTATGGACCCTAACCCTCCATTTATGAGGTGCCTCGGTCACAGTATTTTGTCACAGCAATAGAAGAGTAACAAGAGCCAAGGCGGGCACTTTACCTATCCATACATTCCCATTTGAGCAGCCCATACACTTAGACACTCAAGCGCATTGCCCTAGTCTGCCCCTCCCCCACCCAGCTCCATCCCTTCCCCAAACTCTCCTTCCACCTTCACACCCCATACACAGATGTGTGCATGTATAATTAGATGCATGTTATCTATTATCCACAGATAGTGTCTCACTTTGGACATCCAGACGCTATCTGTCATCTACAGAGTTCACACCCCAAAAGTATGCAATAGAGTTAGCAAAAAAATGAAAAGATCAAAAAATCAGTTTCATAACATTTGAAGTAAGTTTGCATTTTTTGTTGTTGTTGTTGGGCTGCATTTGCAGCTGTGCTGGGACTCATGTAGCCCAAAGGCCATGGGTTGGACACGCCAGATGGAGCATATATAAGAGGCACCATCTCTGTCTTCTGTCTCATTTGCAGATAGTCATGGGCTTTGTTGGGGAAAAAAAGTTACTACTGTGGTATTATTGAATGAATTTTGAAAATACTTGATGGGAAAACTTTGTATAGAATTGACAAATAGACATGGGGCAGTGAGTCACATTTTCTGAGAGTCACAAAGTTGCTCTTCGTCACAGAGCCCATCAAAGTCATTTGCCACCAAGGTGATTTAACACACATGAAATTTTAATCCAACGCATGTGTGGCTTGAATCAAATGCTCAAAAATGTGTGGCTGTTCAGGGCTTCAGAGGTAGCTTAAGAGCATTTACTGTTCTTGCACAAGACCTGGGCTCCTGTATGGTTCCATGAAGCCATGTGGTAGCTCACAACCATCTGTAACTCCAATTCCAGGGGATCTGATGCCTTTTCTCGCCTCCCCATTCAATGCACACATGTGGTGCACATGAATACACGCACACAATCACACGTACTCATAATAGAAAATAAATAAATCTAAAGAACGTATGTGTTTTTTGTTAATATTTCAGCACTGACAAGTGCCTAGCATATAAAAATAACCCTTGCCAGGCAAGAGTTAATACCGTTCTACACCATATCCTGGGATTTTGTTCACTGAGTGGTACCTATGATGTTGAGGTCTCGCTGATGCACTTTCTAAAGGGTAGAACATCACCCATTGTTTTTCATGTCTTCACACAAATGGAGTTTCTAAAAGCACCCAGAAGCAGTGTTTCCCTCCCAGTCTCTACAGAGACAGGCATGAACTAACACTGGCCCTCCATTCCACGTCAAGAGCTCCACTCACATGGGAGACAAACGGTAATGAGAGGGATTTCTACAGAAACCCATTCGACAGCATCGTAGTTTTTTAAATACCCTGTTTGGTGGATGAACTCAGCACAGGGAAATTATATCTCTCTGAGGTGATGGACACTGCAGTATGAACATTATCCATCTATTGAGGTGTCACTCTGCACCCTCTGAATAGTTATAATGACACAATCCTATGTGTCAAACAAATGTTACACTTTTTTAAGAAAGAGAAGAGATGTCCATGTGTCCTTAAACCTAAGTCCGGGGGCACTTATGCACCCTTTGCTCTCTAGACCCCATCCTTGAAGCCTGATATTTATCACAATGAACCACTCAGTCCAGACTAAGGAAGACACCTGCAATGGCTAGCCTTCTTCCCTGAGGGCGTCCGTGGTGTTGACAGGCTCTTTGATGTCTGTAGTCTGACAATGGGTGAAGGCAGGCAGAGTTAGTGCATCAATGTGCAAGGCAGAGTCTGCGTTTTCTAATTCTTTTCGGAGCGACACTTCGGACAGTTTGCTCAAAGAAGCCTTTGACTGTGGGAGTGGATCCGAGGCGCTGCAGATCAGAAGACCGACCTTCATCTTACAGAGAGCCTGGAGGTGAAATTGAGCCAAGTTCAAAGAGAAGGCTAATTTGCTGTCCTTGGTCTGACATCCTTGAGAACCAGTGGCCCGAGAACTAGAGATATAGAATTAGGGCTACAGGACACATAGAGGGGCCCCAGGAGAGTCCCCTGGATGTCCTCATGCTCTTGTGTCTATCTTACTCTTCATGTCAACCTAGGCTCCATGGTAGACACTTCACAGTCCTAGAGATAAAGGCTCTGATCTCAGCTCCTTCATGCCCTGTTGGCTCCACCCTCTGACCTTTAACCTTCTCCACACCCTGACTGCTCTCTGTGCACCCCTTCCTCATGAAAGTGCCTTTATTCTTGGATGTATTCCTTCCGGCATCCAGACTTTTGCATCCTGATACTTTCTGAGGGTCTGAAGTGGCATCCATAGCCTCGGGTCTACTTAAACCCGTATCTTAAAGCTCACTGTGCTAAATTGCAGATTCTCAGAGGTCAGGGAATCTTTACTTTAGATCTTTATGTCTCCCCGCAGGCACCGGTGGCGCTTGCCAGTCGCTGAAAGATGGAATCCTCACCTCCTAGACCACGGCATGCCAGGTAGCGAGATATCCATTGCCGATGCACTGACATTGGCCCAGGTTGCTGCCTGCTTATGTTTATGTCAATTGTAGGGCAAGAGGCAGCTCTTCTCTTTGTCTGGCTGTACCCCTGGCCTGGATGTGTGGCCCTTCCTTCTCTGGCACTTGACAGTCTTGAAGCACAGAGAGGAAGAGATGTGATGGCAAAACTTGTCCCTCAGAGCCTGTGGAAGGAGCACTGGCCACTCCTCCTTATCCTATAGACCAGTAGTTCTCAACTATGGGTCACATCCCCTTTGGCACTATCTCAAAAAATTTACATTATAATTCACAAAATTAGCAAAATTATAGTTACGAAGTAGCAACAAAAATCGTTCTATGGTTGGGGGGTCACCTCAGCATGAGGAATTGTATTTAAGAGTCACAGCATTAGGAAGGTTGAGAACCAGTGTCATAGACCAAAGCATATCTCAGATCCAATTTCAACACAGGGGCAATAGCATATGTTTTCTATGAATGGAGTCTTGACTACTCCCTGGTGACTGATAAGGACATATGATCATCAACTTATTTACCTATATTATCACAGTTCACTAATTGCATAGCATTTCACACCTGGACAGCAGAGACTTTCAGGGGATGCTACTGAAATAAGATGAATCTATATCATTTCACTCAACTTCTGAAATCCAGTGCCCAGGGACTATCAAAGATGTTAGAGGACACACTCTTCATAGAGAATTACCTATGTGATGCTGCTGATTGTCAACTGGCAGGGTCCAGAACCTCATGGGTGAGGATGGGCCCCTGGTTGTGCCAATGGGGTATTAGTCTTGATTCAGGTACTTGATGTGGGAAGACCCATCAGATGTGGGTGGCACCATTCCCTAGGCAGAGGGATACTGGGTTGTGTAAGCGTGGAGAAAGTGAGGTGAGCCCTGACCTCTCTGTATTCATTGCTCTCTCCTGACTGCAGACATCATGTGACCAGAGGCCCCAAGCTCTGCTACTGTGATGTCCACTCAGGATGGACTGTAAGCTTGGACTGTGATCTGAACTAAACCCTCTTCCTTCCGAAGTCACCTTTGTTGTAGTATTTATCACAGCAACAGAGAGAACCTTAGTAAACTGTACAGTTTAATAAACTGTACAGTCCCTCTCCCTCCCAAGTACCAGATGTAAACTTTCTCAGGCAGTGATGTCCTTTGTTTCATTGGCTACTCAGAAGCTCCAATCTAGTATGTGGGTCTGCTTGGTGAATTATGCAGAAATGTATGGCAGGCATCCTGACCTGGATCAGATCTCATGCCTGGCATCTTATGTCTCCATCCTATGTCTTGGGAGAGAATTTCGTTTTGTTCTGTTCCCCATAAACTGCTTTAAAAACATGAATGCCAGCAGAAAAAGCTCCCCTTACATGTAACCATGGAGGCTGTCTGGGGCTTGCCTGTCCACTGGGCTTCCTCAGTGTCTTGCTTAGTGCCTAGCTCTCTGCCTTGAAGGAATAAACGAAAACACATGCGGAAGACAAATCTCTCCTTGTCCTCCCAAATATGCCATGAACCCACTGATCAAAGGGAAAGGAGAAAAGCCACTTCTCAGACAGGGCCCCAGGGGGTCTCCAGCCAGGCCAGTCTCTCTGGGGCCAGGCAGGACAGATCCTTATGTCTGCTCTGGTTCCCCGAGGCGCCCACCCAGCCCAACACCTTTGCCCTTCTCATCAATGGGAAAAAACACAGGCACAAGCCTTTATGGTTGGTGGGACTGTGGGAAATAATATTACAGACAGGCCGGGGACCTCAAAGGTGCCCTCTTCGGATGACAGGAAGCAGACAAAATTGCAAATGTCAGGACAAGTGTCTGCTAAGACAAGGTAGCTGACTCTGGGGACATGTGGCTGGTCTCTTTTCGTGACATTGAATGAAAACAGTTTCTCTCTGCATTCACCGGCCACTGAAGAAATGACTACACCGCTCCACGCATCTCTGAGAGCCCCACGCATCTCCGCTTTAAGGCCAGAGTCCCTGAGCCTCAACCATGAATCCTCTACAATCAGGATTCAGATCCTTCCCTCTCTCTGTCTCCCATGCGTTAGGTTCCCTGATTGTTTTGTGTTAGTGCTGAAGCCCCTGCCCTTGTCATTACCCTTATAATGACG
Source organism: Mus musculus (assembly GCF_000001635.26). NCBI lineage: Eukaryota > Metazoa > Chordata > Mammalia > Rodentia > Muridae > Mus > Mus musculus. Next base: position 106,970,680 of record NC_000078.6, read on the forward strand.
GTGGTGGGGGTGATGTCATGGGAACCGGAATAAGTCTAATAGGTTAATAGGATAACTCTGAGCGAAGCTATGTTCATCTATCACCATCCTAGTCAACTTGTGGGTGTTGCAGCAGGCTCCCCTAGAGGAACAGAACCAAAAGAACCAATGTACATATATAATGATTTATTAAATTGCCTATGCAATATGGTGGAAATACCTTAACAACAGCTGCCTTATACCTGAGCGGCTCAGAACGTGACGACATCTGCTCGTTCTGGGAGTCTGGGAGTCTCGGCGGTCCCAATGTGGGGGCAATGACCCGGAGAGTTTCCTGAAGAGCTGGTAGTCCTCAACCCATCTTGGCAACCGGAAAAGGCTAGTTCTGATACCAGTGAATCGAATCAGCTGCAGTGACAGGGTAAATCAACTCAGTGGAGGGAGTGTCAGCAGATTCAGCAACAACTGAGTAACCTTCTATCCTCCCTGTCCATGCTGTCTAGGCCTCTACTAGAAGGGACTGCCCACATTCGTGGTGGGGGTCCTCCCACATCAATGAAGACAAGCAGGACAACGCCCCACAGACATGGCTGACTGTAGGCCAAACTGGTATAGATAGATCTTCCCTTGAAACTTCTTGCTTGGGTAATTCTGAGTGATGGCAAGCTGACAGTTAAAACAAAGAATGTGGACCTCCCCCCACCTCATGCTCTGGTATACCAGGAAATGGCCATCTAATGTCTCTATACAGGGTGAAATTGCGTGTACAAGTATGTTTTCCCATCTAGGTTTGGTTCTTCTAGGTTAGGGTCATGTTCAAATTCATCTTTCCATCCTGTTCCAATAGCCAATGGTGCTCATGAGATGCAGAGAAAGGAGTGCATGTGTGTCAAGTGTATCAGGAGCGATGTCCCCAGGACCTAGGTCAGCAGCAATAATGATTTATTTGAGATGTAAAATGCAATCAGTATGGAGAGAGAGGAAGCCAAACAGGAAGGGAGGAACTGCTCTGTCCTTACAGTGTTTTCTGTTTCCTTCTACAAGTGATGGGGGTGGGGACGGTGACCTTTGTGCCTGGGAGCTGGGACAACTACCAACCCCACAACAGCTCCCTTTGGGGCACATAGGCAACATGATGGCAGTGGGACAGGAAATACAGCAGAAAACAAGACCAGTGCAGGAGGACCATGGTGGAGAGTCACCTTCCTTCTTATCTTGGGCAAGGAAGATGAGCAGAAAGAGACAGCCTCAGCACAGCCACCTCGTAGAAATAGAAGGGCCACACACATGCCATTGGAAATGTCCTATTAGCTTTTAAATAGTCTAAGCAGAAACAGGTGAAATTAAGTTTAATGATGTATTTCACATAACTCAATTTCGCCAGAATAGAATCATTTCAATCTGAAAGCACTGTAAAATTATGAATGAGGGTCTTTTTTTTCTTTACATTTGGGTTGGAAGTACTTGATTTGCAGTGTGTGTGTGTGTGTGTGTGTGTGTGTGTGTGTGTGTGTGTGACACAGGCAGCATGCATCTACTCAGACTGGCCTCATCTCTGGTGCTGGAAAGCAACATGTATCTTGTGACTAGGAGGACTTGGGGCAGGGTTTTCACACTGTCCCTGTGTCTAAGGGGTACTTGGGTTGGAGAACAGATCTAGACACGAACTTAGTGTGTGCCCACACCAGCTCAATCTTTCTCCACTCAGGACCAAATCAGCGCCTGAGGAAAAGCTAAATCCGATGGTGGCAGTTGCTTCTGAGCACCCGTGTGCAGGCTGGGGAGGTGACTCAGGCTGGGGAGGTGACTCAGGCTGGGGAGGTGACTGACTCAGGTAGGAAACCTCTTGCCGCTGAGGCAGGGAAAGCTTCTTTTGGATTTCTAGCGGGATTATGAAAACACCAAGCATGAGGACACACTCCTGTCATCGCAATACTTAGAGGAGTAGAGATGAGCAATTTCCTGGAGTCACTAGCCAGCCAGCCTAGCCAAACAGGCGAGCTCCAAGTTCAGTGAGAGACCTTGCCTCGGAGTTACGATGAAGAGTCATATAGGTCATGTTCCATTACCTTTTGGGCTCTACCTGCATGTGTATACACTTGGATGTGTCTCTCCATATACATTTCTAACACCCTTGCAAATGTGAAGATATGCAAACATGCACACACACACGCGCGCGCACACACACACACACACACACACACACACAGTTACATGCATTGTCTCCACTAGAAGTAAGTTCTAACTCACCACAGGTGTGATACTGAATGTCACATTTACTGCAAGCCCCTGAATCTGTCTGTGAGCTGAGTGGGTGACTCAATCTACGGGCCTGTGGTCAATGCTTACAGATTTTCACATGTTATTCATATATAAAGGCCTGGGGAGTATGACAATTCTGTGCATACATGATGGATTTCATTGTCTGAATTGCTACAACCCAAGAAGAGGGCTTGTGTTCTGTGCTCCTGGCTGACCGTGAGGGCAGTTCTCCTCCTCTCAGAATAAAACCATCCTCATCCTAAAACCATCCTCATCCGGACTTCCTCCCAGCCTCCCTTGCCAGCGGTAGACCAGGGTTTGGGGGGGTTTTCCACAGAGAAAAGTTGTTGTCATTTTCTCCACATTTTCCACAAATAGAAAACAAGCGGAAAATGAGAAGTCCTAACAGGTTGTCATTGCAGCCCAGAAAACTCTCAGCAGGACCTTTGTAACATCCCCTCTCTCAGCAGAGAGCATGGCCCACCTCTAATACATTCTGAAGCCTGCAGCGCTCAGCAGGGCCCTCCTTCTCTCTGCACCTCCCCGAGTCAGAACACAATCATTCCTTTTGCTTTCCTGCAACTGCTGAGGTAGAGAAAAGTCCAGATTCCTTGTCTGAGGCTGCAGCAGAGCCCAGAGTTACTGAGCTGGAGGGCTCTCTTCTTGCAAAGATTCAAGCCCGGGTCTCCCACATAGCATGAGGCTTGGAGTAGCCTTTATTCAGTTGTCATTCCATGTTCTTGTCCATCAGAGGTACCTTAGTAAACTCTCCTGGAGCTGATGGAACAGTGTAAGAAAAGGCCTGACAGATACAGCTATGTAGACACTTGTCACTGAAGACCAGTGGATGCTACCAGTCAGACAGGTATGGAAACACTCAGGACAATTTCTATGGAAGAGTCCACTTGAGAGCCAACAAGGTGGCTTGGTGGGTACAGGTGTTAGCCTCCAAGCCTGGTGACTTGAGTTCTGTCTCCAGGACCCACATAGGAGAAGAGAATCGAATCCTAAATGTTGTTCTCTGACTTCCATGCACCAACCCTATGTGACAAGCACATGTGCACACATATACACAATAAATATCCTTTAAAAAGAAGACATGTTACAGAAAATGCCATTGGAAGACTCATACATGATTTCCATCTAACGTCTTCCTTTCACTCTCAAAGTTTTCTGCCAAGCGTTAACTTCTTTTCCCTGTTCTATACTTCATATTGGCCTCTCTGGGTTCCACTGACTCTGCCATCCTCCTGATTCCAACGCAGGGCAGGAGGATGCTAGTCAACACCACCCCACTTTCGATGCAACAACTGCATGTCTTTCAGAGATGCCTAAATATTACACCAAACAGCTTTCCATGTTTATAAACTTATGGATTCTGACCCCAGATAGGCAAATGTCTGGGACAGGGCATGGGGCTCTCAGAAGCAGGTTGAAAAAAAAAAAACCAAGCTAGGCATAGTTTTCCAAGTTAAGGATTTGAGGGAGAACCTGACAGAAGAGATGAGGTATTCACCATCCACTGAAGATGTGCAAGAATATTCCAACTAGAAAGGTTTAGGGTTAAACCAATGAGGGTTGGCATGGATTGTCAATCTGATGGAGTCTGGAATCACAGGGGAACATACTTCTGGACACATCTGTGAGGGATTGATTGTCTACACTAGGATAACTGAGGTCAGAGGACCCACTCTAAATGTAGGTGGTAGTCCCAGATGGAATAAAAAGAAGAAAGTGGACAGCACACCAGCGTTCATCACTCTCAGCTTCCTGATTGTGAATGTCATGCGACAAGATGCTTCACAATCCTGCCACCTGTCTTCTCCACCATGATGGACTGTTTCCTCGAACTGTGAGCCCAAACAAACACTCCGTTTGTTTTTTTTTTAAGTTGTTTTTGCCAGGGTGTTTTACATAGCAGCAAGACAAGTAATGGATATAAGGATTAAATAAGGAATTTTATTAAAGTCCTAAAGACTATTTAGACATAAGAGAAAATACTAAACCATAGATTTGTGGAAGAGGGTGAAATATTTCGATATTTGGGAAGCTAAATAATGTTTCATATTTTATAGCATATATTAACTATGTATTATAATGGGTTTGATTTGGACAGTTCCACACATATATATAATATATATTTAACATAGCCATTCTTCTTCATCCTGGATGCTTATGAGGACTATGTCCTGCTTTGGGGAGAAAAAGCAAAAGTGGTAAGGGTGGAAGGTTAGAGAAAGGCGTTGAGTTTGAACTTGACCTTGAAGATAAGGGGAAGCTACTGAAGTTGTTCCTTCTGATATGAACTCTCTTATAAAGACAAGGCAAATTGCTATGCTGAAAAAAAAAATGGGGAGATGAGAGGAAACATGGGTCTCTAAGCTGTTTGAGTGATATGTGTGAGGGAACCAGCCTTCCTTTCAAACTCTAAAGTAAAGGAATGAGCTGGGAAGACACACAAGCTTCAGCCGTGAGCAGAGGAAGGCTTCCGCTGCGGCTGAGAGACACTGAATATGTGCCCAAGTGTCTTGACAAGAAGTCATCAATCGCACCTGAGATTGGGGGAGGGGTGTCGTATGGCTATACCAAGTGGGCATCTAGGCTCTTTTGAGACACCCATAACATCACCCTGACCTGTGTTATCAGGACTCTCCTTGGTGCCTCGGAGTCTCCAGCACAGCTCAGTGATATCAGCAGCTGTCTGTTTCAGAAACTCCTTGCTTTCTCTCTCCTATGGTTTGTCATCTCTCATGAGGGTGTGGTGTGAGGGCTGAACTTGATTTCCTGTGTCATCAGCAACACCAATCCAAGTTTTAAATTTATTAGTCCCAGGAGCAGAAGGCTAATGAGTTAAATGCTCTGATTTAATTAAGCCACCTAATGGTTTGAGCTTACATAAATTCTCACCTGATCAGTACGGCCAGAAGCTCTTACGCACATTTCCATCCTCGCACCATGGGAAGACAGCAGGTGAGGTCCTGAGAACACATGGATCTCTGAGCCCCCTGCTAACACGTTGAGAAGGAGTGCATCTGCCTCCTCCCCGTACCTTTGTCTTTGATCATCTCAAAGGTGATAGCCTTCCCAAGTCAGTGAATATCTGCTAATTCTGCATGTTTTCTGGGATAGGTGGGGTTACTCCTCAATGATTCTTTGCTCTGCATTTGGCAAATTGACCTCAATGTCATGAGAGGGAGTCCAAGACACTGAAGTCTCTGTATTAGAAGCATGGGATTGAATACCTCACTAGCCAAGGAATCTCAACAAGACTCCTTGTTCCCAACAAGATGTTCTCATCTGCAAAGCAAACAGTGCAAGGCCAACATCACCACACTGTTGTGAACTTTCAAGAAACTCACATGACACAGAGTCTGAGTCGTACCACATTCTCCAGTGCTGCCATCACAAATCCAAGCAGGAACCTAGAGCCAATGAGGTGGTACAAACTGTCTCACCAAGAAAGGAAAGGCCCATGGCTTGCCAATCACTGTGGTATTTTGGCCACTAAGTGGGGGATCTGTGGACAATGTGGCTAATGTTTCCAACAATAGTGAGAGCCAGATTTCTGATCCCAAAGTGATCAAAGGTCTGAGAGTGGCAGTCATTCTTCCAGGGTCTGACTTGGTAGGGATCTGTCTGAATGAGGATCCCAACTCAAGGGCTAATTGTGGTGGTGCATACCTTTAACCCAAGCATTTTGGAGGCTGAGGCAGGAGGACCAGCATGGGTTTGAGGACAACCTAGGCTACACAGTGGGAAGCAGAATAGCCAAGGCTGTACATCAAGATTTTGTATCTATAGCTATATCTAATCTCTATATCTACCTTTATCTATACCTATATCTCCCTATTCTCAGATCCAAGCTCTGGTTTGCTGAAATCTTTGACTTGCTTGTTTTCTCAGTCCCAAACCCTTGTGAGGACAGGACAGACAGGGAATCACAGAGCAACAAGCAGATCACCTTGCAGGTCACCACAAGATCTGGTCAGGAAGTAGAGGGTGCAGAAATTTGTGAAGAATGGATTTTGAAAAGGAAGCAATTCTGATCCTCCCATGGTTGGCACAGCTGGACTGGGCTCCCAGACTCCACAGGCTGGAGGCCACTCTCCAGGGCAACCTGTGGAGAGGTGGGGCCTTTGTGTGATAAACAGCTCAGGGCTTCATCCTTCATGGATGGGTTGAAGTTACCATCATAGAAGTGGGCTAGCTTTTCCAAGAATGGCCTCAAATGAAAAGATGGGTTCCCTGGTTCTACTGTGAACTCTTCTTACCCATCTTCCTCAGGATGATGCAAGGAAGAGGTCCTTGTCAGATTTATACCCCTTCAGATTTGTTCCTCCCAGCCTCTAGCAATGTAAGAGATATACATCTATTCTTTATAAATGGCCTAGCGTCCATGTTTCTGCGATAGCCATGCAGAATGGACTAAGGAATGATCCCCTGCATTCCTTTACAGGGCATTTTACTGCATTCCTGTGACTTTTGCTGAAGCAGGCGCAATCGTGAGATCAGATCCTTGGACATCTGTTTCAGAAGACAGAGACACAGAGATGTTGCTCATCTCTAAGTGTGATTGCTCTTGCGGGTGAGAAGCAAGGGCACAGTGGTCCAGCTGTTGAGAGTGTTGTGGCAATCTTGATAGGCAGGCCAGTGATGGATTGAAAGGCTCCACGAGGCCAGTGTATCCATTTTGCCTCTGTAATGCATCACCTCTGCAAGTGAGGTACCATCCTCAACTTTATAGAGAAAGGAAGGGAGCTGAGAGGTCACTTGTGTATCTGTTGGTTTAAACAGATAGGGAGTGATTGAAACTGGTTGTAATTATTGTGACCCAAGCACAGGGTGGTGAGATGGCTCAGTCAGGAAATGCTTGCATGGAAGCATAGCAGAGTTTCCATCCCCAACTCCTAGACACAGTGTTGGGGAAGACAGAAACAGATAGATCTCTGGACCCCACAGGCCAGCTAGTCTAGCTGAGTCAGAGAACCTCAGATTCAGTGAGAGAACCTGTCATAAGAAAGTGGCACTGGCCCATCTCACCATCTACCTCACTCTATGAACTGCTGGGGTGCATGAAGGTTCCATTCCTATAGATACAAAGCTGTAAGATCCACAACACAGAGCAGCAACAGGATATTCAAGAGGAGCACCCGTGAGGATCCAGTAGTGACAGTGTAGCAGAAGCCAGAGGCCTTGAACCAGACCAATGACTCATTGCAGTGGCCATTTGCAAGTAAAGCTATTTGGGCAAAAGAGTGCACTGCGTGACACACTGTTAACACACACCACAGCTTCCATGGTAAGGCTTGTTTTGGAGGTGGGGAGGAGGTTGCAGATATGGGCAGATAGGGAGATGAGTGGGATTGGAGTTCATGATGAGAAATTCACAAAGAACCAATAAAAAGTCTTTTAAAAGTGGAGAAAGCTTTTTCAAGCTCTTGCTCTTCTTCTTCCCTTCCCTTCCCCCCTCTCTCCACATGGCCATGGTTGCCCTCTACATCTCTTATATTCTCTGCCTTTCTACAATAAATGCCTTCAAACCATAACAAAGTGGAGGAATCTATTTTATGTCAACCTAGGCATGCAACATACACACAGGTACAGGTAGTTGCACCTGCATACACAAGCACACAAATTAGCATGCACACATAGGTATAAACATACACTATAAACATTCATACACAAATTATAACACACATGCACATACTCACATATGCACACGTACTCACACTCATGTATGCACACACACACACACACACACACACACCCCTACCATTTGTAGGAACACTTTGGCTCAAACATGGCTCCGTGAAAAACAATGGCCAAAGCATTGAAGACTTTACATCCTTCTGGGATGTTTTTGTCATTGCTACCGGGCACTGTGCTAGGGCTCCTTTCTCAACATATAACTGTTTGGGTTTTTCTTTCATCGAATATGTATATCCTGTTCAAATGGAGCCCTCTCTCTGAGCCTCTCCAGGAGACTGAGTATCCACCCTCACTTCCTTTAAGGTCAAGCTCTCCTGTCCAGGTTCCTAGATGCCCTTCTAAGAAATCAGCTATCAAACTCTGATGCCTAGAATCCTAATAGATTTCTTTTTCTCCTCCGGATACCATCTGTTCATTAAAGTGGACAGTATATCTTCCCATTCCAGAGCGCCCCAGGCACTTCTCAAATTTTGCTGGACTGGAGTTAAAAAAAAAAAACAGCCACAAATTTAAAGAATAAGAATGTTCATCATTGATAAAGTGTGGAGGAGAGGGAGAAGATGAGAGGGAAGGGAGAGGATGAGGAGGGATGGACGGGAGGAAGGAGTAAGCAAGAAGGGAGGATAGGGGGACGGAAGGAAGGGAGGAAGGAATGGAGGGAGGAAGGAAGAGAAGAGGAAAGGAGAGGAGAGGAGAGGGAAGGGGAGGGGAAGGGAGGGGAGGGGAGGGGAGGGGAGGGGAGGGGAGGGGAGGGGAGGGGAGAGGAGAGGAGAGGAGAGGAGAGGAGAGGAGAGGAGAGGAGAGGAGAGGAGAGGAGAGGAGAGAAGAGAAGAGAAGAGAAGAGAAGAGAAGAGAAGAGAAGAGAAGAGAAGAGAAGAGAAGAGAAGAGAAGAGAAGAGAAGAATAGAGGAGGAGGGAAGGGGAGAGGAGAGGAGAGGAGAGGAGAGGAGAGGAGAGGAGAGGAGAGGAGAGGAGAGGAGAGGAGAGGAGAGGAGAGGAGAGGAGAGGAGAGGAGATAGGAGGCAGGCAGGCTAAGGATAGAATCTTTTTAGCCTCACATACACTACATTCTATGCTTTGGGTTGATTTTTTTCATCCAGCCTCACGCTCAGTCTTTTGAACAGCTCCCATTGGAAGTGCATAACAGCAGCTCTTGGAAGGGCAGCCTCCATTCTGGAGCTGAAAGCAGAGGTCACGATCCTATTGGGCGAGGGCTTTATGCATGGAATTTCCCTCTTCCATCTCAGGAGAGAAATGTGGGCTCCTCTCAGCAGCATATCCTCACACATTCTGATAACAGTAGGTCTCACTTAGTTGGAAAAGTGAACAAAGCATTTGAATCCTTTGTGGAGGGAAGACACAGAGAAGAACACGTTTCTCCATGGGAGACTGTGGGCACCATGAAGTCTTCTCTCTTCTCTTTAGCTTTGAGGTGGGCAAGCTGTTGCCTGCAACAAGCAACCTGACACATTCCATACGCAGGGGCTCTCAGGACCCCAAGGAGAGCACATGCCCCTAGGGTACTTACGGTAAAGAGAAGGAAGGTGTGTCTGCTTGACACACGACTCATCAGCGTTAAGTTGCCTTCACCTGCCCTGACAGAATGTTCTTCACTTTCTCCACACATTCTTTCGAGAAGGAGAAAATGTCAAATCTCACAGAGCAAGGGAAGGAAATGGCAGGAGAAAACTTGTTAACTTGGGTAATATGTCAATAAGGAATTGACGTAGGATAGTCAGGGTATTAAACTCTTATTTCTCAGCCTAGTTAGAGCCCTGGGATGTGACTCTTCACAGAAACACAAGCAAGGAGCTAACAGATATGGGCTTTTAAACTTCTTATTCATTTGTTCATTTAATCCAAGTTAATTTGTAATTTAATTAAAATATTAGCCATTTGAGGAAAGAGACCCAGAACTCCCTACGGCAGTGAGGAAAGAGGATACAGGTTAGGTTGGCGACATAAACCAAGCCTGGGGTTATGTGGGACCTAGGGACAAACTAAGGTCAAATAGGCAGCCAAGCAGCTGAAATGAAGCTCAGGAGAGGTATGTAAGCATGCATGAGGACCTGTGTCCAATTCTCAGAATAACACACTAAATGATTCAATCAAAATAGAGAGCTACCCAAACTCCCTCTATCACTACACCATCATCCTGTGACCACAGTAACCCAAATGATAGCTTCAAGTGGGCTTCCCATCAAAGTATTTTCTAGACTGCTGGAACATTGTCTTCTATGAAGGGGATCAGATTTTGAAAGCAATAACTCATTCACACATGTGTAGATGCACAAACACACATGCACGTACACATACATCCATATACATGCCCTCACAAACACATATACATGCAGATACACACACACACACAGAGAGAGAGAGAGAGAGAGAGAGAGAGAGAGAGAGAGAGAGAGAGAGAAAGAAAGAGAGGGAGAGACTGAGAATCTCTCAGGGGCTTAGGTTTTTTGGTTTGGTTTGGTTTTTGTTTTGTTTTGTTTTGTTTTGTTTTGTTTTGTTTTGTTTTGTTTTTGTTTTTGATATGTTTTTGTTTTTGGAGATAGGGTCTCTCTGTGTAGCCTTGGCTGTCCTGGAACTCACTCTGTAGACCAGCCTGCCCTTGAACTCAGAAATCCTCCTGTCTTTGCCTCCCAAGTGCTGGGATTAAAGGCGTGCGCCATCACTGCCCGGCTTGGAGCGTGGGTTCTTAATAAAGTGCCATAGCCTTCTCTTCTAACTGGCTCCCTGGAAATTCATGGACATGCTTTCTCTCTCCCAGGCTTTACCCCTTATCTTTAAAAGGGGTTGTTTTCTGGTTATGCAGGAAAGTCACTAGAATGTACTGTCCAGTGATTTGTGTTAAAGGGTTTAATGTTTTAAAGAGGAGGCATGGGTTAGCCCTGGAGAGTCACTGCTCAGCACAGTGACAGCCATTAGTAAGAATCTCCTGGATACATGAAGATCGTTAAGAAAAATCTTAAATGCTCTCACCATAAAATGATAAGTATGGGGTGGTGATGGATGTGTTAATTAGCTTGATTTAATCACTTCACAATATATACATTCATCAAAATATTACATTGACACTGTAAATAACATTTACAGTCTTAGTAGTTGAAAGTCCAAAAACTAAGTTAAAGGCTGTGGATATTATATCACAGTGGCACGGGGTCATGCTGAGGTTATGTTGTTCTGTGTGTCCTTGGAAAATGGATCTAAGAGCATTCCCATCAATGAAATGGGTGTGCCAGCCCCTGAAATCTAGCTATCATGTTAGGATTTGGGGTTTAAAATGCACAGTGATTCGCAGGCATCAAGAAAGATCTGGACAGACACTCACCTTGTGCCCATGCCTCCTATCTAACTCAGTCTTGCAGCCAATGTCAAGTTCATTTCTGGACACTGTCCCACCATGTTGTGGTCAACGAGGGAAAAATCACTCATGTATGTTTGTTGAGTGAATGTGTAACTGTGTTGGTATTCATCTCTAACCTCGTGTTTTCTACCTTTCAAACCAAATTGCATTTTCAAGGCTCCATCTACCACTCTGCGTGAGATGGACTGTAAAATAAATTGAATGTAAAACTGTGGGAAAATTAGGCAGAAAGCCTTCTGTTCCTTAGGAATGAAATGAATCATATCAAATTTTCAAGACTGTATCTATGAATTATCTGTGAGGTAGGTAGTAAAATAAATTGGATGTTGAATTATGGGAAATTAGGAGTGGCACCCATGTACCTTGGTGGTAAGAGCGGGGCCTTTTGTGTGCCTTCTGTGGGGTGTGCGGATGAGCTGCGCCCGAGCAGTTGGCTTTCCTTTTGAGTTATGCTCACACATGACATTTGATTGGATTCTTGAAAGCCATTCTTTGTGCATTTGCACTACATCAAAACATCTGCTACTTTGGGGTTCAAGCTGTGCATTAGGGTTCTGAGAATTTGCAGAGGAATTTCAAAGCTCCTCTTCAGCCGGAATATCACAGTACGAACTGCACTGGAAGACGGCTCCTCCGTGGGGCCACTTGTGGCTGTCCTGGAACACCAAGACCTAATTTTACTATTTCTTTCAAATTCTCCCACACACTGGTGTGCTCTCTCTCTCTCTCTCTCTCTCTCTCTCTCTCTCTCTCTCTCTCTCTCTGTGTGTGTGTGTGTTTTATGTATGTATGTATGTATGTATGTATGTATGTATGTATGTATGTAATTGTATCTCTTTTATCTCTTTAGAAAGACAGTTGAGTCTCTGGACCCATTGTAGACATTTCAATTTTATTTGGAGGTTAGATGATTTTTTTTTTGTATCCACAGGCTTCAGCATTGACTAAAATGATCAAGTTTAAAGACCTCATATCTGTGGCCTGTTCATACCCCATTGTGTCTGAGATTAGGAATTGAGTACCCTCAGGACTCACCACTTTGAGCCTCTTACCTCTCTCCAATCCACACATCACTACTGAGATCCTCACAGGATGCCACGTGGTCCTGAATCTTGCCAACCTCCATACCACTTACAATCCTCTTGGCCTCCTTGTCTTCAGTCCAAACCTGAGTCCAACCCATGGTCCCCTTCCACCTGCCAAAGTGCTTCTGCTTCTACCTCTCAACAGGTCCTGAGTTGTACCAGTATGGGTCAAAAGAGGAGGGAGAAGTATTTCCTGTAAATGCTGTTGTTCATGGCAAACACAAGATGCCATCATTTGAATACAAATGCATCTGCTGGTTGACAGGATGCTCTGTGCAGCGTTTGAAAGTCACAACATGATCCACTTGGACTTGAGCTTTGTACGAGGAGATAAGAATGGATTAGTTTGCATTCTTCTACATGATAACCGCCAATTGAACCAGCATCATTTATTGAAAATGCTGTCTTTTTCCTACTGGATGGTTTTAGCTCCTTTGTCAAAGATCAAGCGACCATAGGTGTGTGGGTTCATTTCTGAGTCTTCAGTTCTATTCCATTGATCTATCTGTCTGTTGCTGTACCAGTACCATGCAGGTTTTATCACAATTGCTCTGTAGTACAGCTTGAGGTCAGGCATGGTGATTCCACCAGAGGTTCTTTTATTGTTGAGAATAGTTTTTGCTATCCTAGGTTCTTTGCTATTCCAGATGAATTTGCAAATTGCCCTTTCTAACTCTGTGAAGAGTTGAGTTGGAATTTTGATGGGGATTGCATTGGATCCATCTCATAAACAACCACCAAACCCAGACACTATTGCATATGCCAGCAAGGTTTTGCTGACAGAAACTTATATAGCTATCTCTTGTCAGGCTATGCCAGTGCCTGGCAAATACAGATGTGGATGCTCACAGTTATCTATTGGATGGAACACAGGGCCCCCAATAGAGGAGCTAGAGAAAATACCCAAGTAGCTAAAGGGGTCTGCAACCCTATAGGAGGAACAACAATATGAACTAACCAGTACCTCCCAGAGCTTGTGTCTCTAGTTGCATATGTAGCAGAGGATGGCCTAGTCAGCCATCAATGGAAGGAGAGGTTCTTGGTATTGCGAAGATTGTATGCCCCAGTACAGGGGAATGCCAGGGCCAGGAAGCAGGAGTGGGTGGATGAGGAGTAGTGAGGTGGAATAGGAGACTTTCAGAGAGGAAACTAGGAAAGGGGATAGCATTTGAAATGTAAATGAAGAAAATATCTAATTAAAAAAAGAAGGTCACAACATGATAACTGTGCATCCTTCCATGTGAAAGGTCATAGGATTGAGAATGGAGTAGTGGTGGCCTCATGGACAATACCACTGGGCTTGGATAAACATGGTGATCTGCTATGGTCTTCAGCACTTGACTTTCCTCTAACTGCAGCCTTCTACTAAGCAGCTGTGACTCAGACCCTGCTGAAATCAGTCACAGTAAGTGACTGAGATGTATCTTGCTCATCTTGCTTCCCTGCTAATTCCTCAGGGGAGCATGAAGGACTCTCAGCATGCCCTTGTTTCCTTAGTAATATTTGAGAAACCAAAGGAGATAAAGAGAAAGCCCAAAGACTAGAAAGCAATTTTGATGGTGAAACACTGTGCACCTGTGGCTGTTCTGGGCTTTGAGCGATAGGGTGACATCTGAAGTTGTCTTGCAATGTCTGTGTGGGTTTAGGGTTGTCATGGACCACTTTGAGACTTGTATACATTTGAGTGTAGCTTAATGCAAGGAACTGAGCCAAGTTGGCTGATTTGCAGCCCCTGTATTTCCACCTAAATTTATCTAAACAGGCAACAGACTAGAAATTAAAGGGGACTCAGAGTGTCCTGCTCCATAATCAGAAGCCACTTTTCATTCATTGGAGCAGAGTTGCATGTGTATAACATCCCCATTCTGTATTAACCTGTTGCTGTGATAAAATATCCTGAGTTAACAAAAAGTTCCCCACAAGTAGGGGAGGAAAGAAATTACGTGGTTGACATATTCAGTTCATGGCCCATCACTGACAGAAGTCAGGGCAGAAACTCAGGCAGAAACCAGTGAGGAATGCTGCTTACTAGCTTGCTGACTCATGCTCGGCTAGCTCCCTAATTTAGACCACACTTGCTTGGGGAATGGTACCGCCCACAGTGGGCAGGGCTCAAGGCAATCCCTTACAGACTTGTTCACAAGCCAATCTGAGCTAGGCAAGTCCTCAATGGAGACTTCTCTCAGATGAGTCCAGGCTATGCCAAGGTGACAGTTATGTCTAAGACAACCTTTCTAGGCAGAAAGCCATCACCTTTCTGAAGCCAAGATACTTGAAAGCTAATGTTCTGTCCAAACCCAGGTTGGTTTTTTTTCTAGCTAGCAGAAAGCTAGGTAAGTGCAAAAATGTGGATTTGTTTTCTCCGGAAAGTAATTTGGCTTGTTCAAGTTCTCTTTTGCCTGAACCTCTGACAGGGGCTGGCTGGTCTCTGCACACTCAAAACCATGAGGAAAATGCTCTATTGAAATGCTAATAGAGGAGCTGGCTGTATAATAAGACTGCATCCCCTTCGGGTCTATAAATCATTTACACATAAAATAAAATTGCACAAGGCCTTGTTGCATAGCATATTTGTTTAATTATCCGCAATTTAGAATGCTTCTTTTCTTCAATTAATTTTCAATATTTAAAGGGGGATAAAAATGTCAGTTTATCTGTATACCTGCTAATTAAATGTAGTGTTAGGAATGCTTGCATTATATAATAGTGGGAACTGGTTGACCCTTAGTCGACATTTAGCAGGAATTGTGTTCCTTTGCTTTTGAAGAGTGGTCAGTTCAGCAATTATCTTGCTGCTGTGACCATGTACTTGACAGAGGCAACTTAAAGAAGGGTTTGTTTGGGTGGAGGTATAGTCAAACAGCTTCAAGGTACGACATAGCAAGGACATCCTGGCAGCAGGAGCCTGAAGCAGCTGATCACATTGCATCTGCAGCCAGGAACAGAGAGAGATGGATGCTAGCATTCACCTTACCTTCTTTTCACTCACCTGAGACCCCAGTGCAATGAGATGGTCCCTCCCACATCCAGTCTATGTCTTGTCTCCTTACTTAAACCACTCAGGAAACATCCCCACAGACAGAGTGGTCCACTAGTTGGTGACTCCAAATTCCCTTGAAATCAAACATCATGGTGGGTTTGCCTATCTTTCTTACTCTGTTTCCCTAATACCAAAAGATCAGGGTCAGTGAACCTCAAATACTGATGCTTTCTTCCATGTTTATGGAGCTGAATGTACAATGAGCAAACACTACAGCCACCTCGGCTACGGGGTAACCTGGGTCTCCATTTCCGCTTCCCATTATGCTTTTCTTAGACTATATTTTCCTGTTTTTATTAAGTCTGGCAGTTAAGTTAAGTCTTCCTAGTTCAACCTAATCCAGAAAATTCCTCACATACATGTCCCCAAATTTGTCTGTGTTGGTTAGGGTCTTGTTTGTTTAGTTGTTGTTGCTGGTGCTGGTGCCAACTGGACACAAGCAAGAGTCATTGAAGAAGAGGGAACATCCATTGACGGATTGATTTTACCAATTTGCTGATAGTCATGCCTGTGAGGTTTTTTCTCTGACTTGTGCTGCCTGTGGTTTTCAAAAATGGCTGCATAAACAAGACCGGAACAAAGACATCATCAATGCACATGTTAGCATGGCAGGTGGAAAATTTCTTTGGGTCTCACCCCTATACAAAGAACTATAGACAACTAATGACTACTTGGAGGGAGAATTCGCCTCTCAATGGTGAGCTCCCTTATGGTTTATCTGATGCAGAGTGGTCAGTCCTAAAACCACATACACAACATAGACTCAAAAGGTAGTGTGTGTGTGTGTACATGTGTGTTCATATAAATATATGTAAGTCTAAGAGCAAAAAAATTACGATTATCAACTTGAGGGCTGCAGAGGGTAGTTAGGAGAAAATGGAGGTAGGGAAGTTTACTGGCTGGCTTTGTGTGTCAACTTGACAACAAGCTGGAGTTATCACAGAGAAAGGAGCCTCAGTTAAGGAAATGCCCTCATGACATCCAGCTGTAAGGCATTTTCTCAATTAGTGATCAAGGGTAGGAAGGCCCATTGTGGACGGTGCCATCCCTGGGCTGGTACTCCTGGGCTCTACAAGAAAGCAAGCTGAGCAAGCCAGGGGAAGCAAGCCAGTAAGCAGCACTCCTCCGTGGCCTCTGCATCAGCTCCTGCCTCCAGGTTCCTTCCCTGTGTGAGTTCCTGTCCTGACTTCCTTTGGAGATGAAAAGCAATGTGGAAGTGTAAGCAGAATAAACCCTCCCCCCCCCCCACTTTCTTTTTGGTCATGATGTTTGGTATAGGTTTCTATTCTATCAGGAATAGAAACCCTGATTAAGACAGGAAGTGATTAATGCTATTTCAATTAAAAACATATTTTTAGAAATCAGAAAAAAAATTTCAGAAGAAAACAAGACAGAGGGATGGAGGTAGAGGGTTTCATGTTGATAAAAGTAAAAACCCGGCAAGCTTCAAGCTGCTAATGCGCATGGGTTCAGCTCTGGAAAGAAAAGCAGTTTGAGGGATCTGGAGGTAAAACCTAGCTGGCCCAGCAGGTTATGCAGCGGTCCTGACTTACACAGTGCTCTGGGCTCTTCAGAGTCCTGCTTTTTCCTGGCTCTTACAGGGGCTTGGGAATGACCCCTTCCATTTGGGAATTATATTTTTAGCCTAAAGACAGGCGTTTCCATCTCTCCGTGCCTGAGATGGACTGTAGATAGTGTGTGATTTTCCAGAGTCCACATGTCTGCTTAGTATTAGGCCTCTGAGCCACATAGGAGAATCCTACATGGAAGGACAAATGTTTTTTGTTTTTTGTTTTTTGTTTTTTTAATGTGACCTTGACCAGGAGTAAAGAGAAAGGCTATGATTGAAGGCAAAGATGACAGACAGCTGGCGAGTCTACTTCCGGGGTGCTACACAAACGAAGCCCCCAACCTTGGTGGAAAAACAGTGGTTTTCTTGTTTGGAGAAGTAGGTGAGGCATTCAGGTTGAGGTGGAGACCCTTGCAGAACCCTTTCTTGGTTCCTTCATTTCCACTGTCGAGCTCACAGATCTATGTCAGTGAACTCATCTTTACATTTACGTACTTAATTGTGTGTGTGTGTGTGTGTGTGTGTGTGTGTGTATGTGTGTATACATATTCAAGCCACAGCATATCTGAAGAGGTCATATAACCGTTGGGGGTTTTCCTAGTCTGATAATGACACAGAAGCTTAAGTTTATTTACAGTGCTTATGGCCTTAAGCTAGGCTTGCTCTCCAATTAGCTCTTATTAACCTATTTATACTATTCTATATATGCCATGTGGCTGGCTAGTTACACAGTTTCATACGTCTGAATTTCTCCCAGTCTGGGTAGTGAATCTCTTCCCACACCTGACTATCTCCCAGAGTTGCTGTCTCTCTACAGTGACTCCCAACTCTTATTTCCTGCCCTTTGCTGACAGGCAATTAGCTTTCTGTGTGATGTTTCCACACAGTACACATGAGATTCTCTTTACGGGACAACTTACAGGAGTCACCTTCTCACCTTTCACCATGTGAACCTCAGGGATTCACCTAAGGTCATTCAACATGGCAGCAAGCTCTTTTCTTCATGAAGCCATATTGCCAGCCCCATAGACTCATCGTAACCATCCACTTTTTCTTCCTTGGACTCGGCCAGCCTTCTCTCAGGCTATTTTTTTCATTTGTATGTCCTAATGCATACTACATATTTGTTTCTTCACCAGGTAAAGTCTTTTGTTTCTGGCTGCTAAGCAGCACTGCCCACCCGCCCTGACAAGCCCCACCTCTTATAACTGCATAATTTACTCTTTTCTGTGAATATATGCAAAGTAATTACACTTAGCATTTGCTTATTTACCATGTTTGTTAATCGTTTTCTCAGTTAATTTTTATTTTAAACCTTGTCTCGTTAAAAGCAAATCTCGACTCTGCTGAAGGAAACTAAGAACACTGTCTCCAGAGCTCGGGCCCGTGGGGAAATCAGATCTTTCTTAGACTATGCAAATCAATATCAACTCAGTGCTTCAGAACCATGTAGCATCTCACTGACTTTACATGGTTTTGTAGAACCCTGTATTCCTTGTAGGTCCCTGGAGGTGGGCATCACCTTCTCTACTTTTAATGATGTGGCTTAAAGTTGCTAAGAGAGTCACCACCAGCCAGTAATTGGGAGTGGAGACATGTTGGGTTGGATAAACTGGTGGGGGTCTGACAGTGAAGGGGGGAGGGAGGATTAGTCCCCCCCTCTGCTCTTCCTCACTCTTTCTCCCTCTCTCCTTTCCCTCTCCCTCTCCCCTCTCTCCCCCTCTCTCCCTATTCTCCTCTCTCCTTCCCCCTCCCCCTCCCTTTCTCCCTCTTTTCTCTCTCTCCATCTCTGTCCTCTCACTCTCTCCTTCTCTCTGCCTCTCTCTCTCCCTCTCCTTCTCTCTCCCTTTCTTTTTCCCTCTCTCTATGGCTCTCTTCCTCTCTCTCCCTCTTTCTCTCTCTCTCCTCTCCCTCCCTCTCTTCCTCTATTCCTCCCTCCCTCTCTCCTACCCTCCCTCTCACCCTTTTCTCTCCCCACATTGCTTTATCCTTTCTTCCTTCTTTCTTTTTGTCTTCCACCGAGTTCTTGCTCCCCATCACTGCTCCATTTTTCTTTTCCCCTCCTTTCTTCTCTTTCTTCTTTTCCCTCTTCCTCTTTTTCTCCCTCCCTCTCTTCTCTCCCTCCAGTCCTCATTCACAAATTTGTGATAGGCATTAACTGAAAGTAGTACTCAGAGCAGATAAGCTGATTTATTCTCCCCACTACATAGATGAACACACATTAGTAATAGCCGGGGGGGGGGGCACAATAGGATAGACTCAAGCTGGAAACCACAAAGCTCATTCTCTTTCCATTTATGGTCATTTTTTTCCATATAGAAAGGATAGATAAACTCATTTATCCATACCCTCATGACTTGGCTTCTGCTGGGCTCAGAGTGACCCTGAGAGCCCAGGTGTGCCCATCTAGATGCTCTTCCCACCATGAACAATACCCTGAACGAGTTGCACTAGAGCAGATGATCTAAGTGTCCATGTCCACTGGATGACTGGATGCCAAAGGGGATAGAGCTGAGTCCCTGAGGCCCAACAGAACTCACTAGAGGCTGAGACCTACCCAGGAAGGATGCTTCATTGGTCTAGAATCAATCACACTATTCCCAGTTCAAATTCAGTCTTACTGAGCCTCAGCATTGGAAGCTGGATTTCAGGTTAGGGAAGGCTTCAAAGAAACTATGCTCATTGATGCAGAGCTGCTTGGCTGAAGAGGCTTGGCACGTTTACTGTCTAATGTGTACTTATCTGGGCCTTGGGCATAGTGTAATGGTGCACAGAGTTCTAATACCGTGGAGGTGAAGGCAAGGACTTAGTTTAAAGTCATTTAGGGTCTTTCATTCGGAGTCCACCTAAATGCAACCAACTGTACTAACTCCAGGAAAATGACTTCTTCCAATGGAGAGTGACCGTTGTGGGGAACCCCATCACCTACACCTTACTTTAAACTTAAAGCATTTTTTTTTGTCATCCGTAGCTTAAAGACACTCAGAAGTGCTCACACTGGCTCTGAATTCTAGTCATACCACTGAAATGTCTTTTCTCGTATAGTCAATCACAGGCTTAGCATCATTAATTAGCATCCCTTAATTCATTTATGAGTATGACTTACATTCATGTATCCTGCAGGCCTCCACTAGTCTAGGAAAGAGACGCACACTCCGGGGGCAGAGAAAGAAGAAGTGACCCACAGAACAGCAGGTGAATAAGAGGAGGATGCATAAAAGCAACACCCCATGCTCTAGGAGTCCTTCCTGAAGGCACCAAGCTGCAGCTCACAGGCATGGAACGGAAGGCTCAATGAGCAGCTTCTAGACAGGGTAGTACACAACAACAGGGCCTTTTACCACTGCTGAATTTTATAATCTCCGGGAATCACTTCTAACTATGAAAGCCCTAACCGTGGAGAACATTAAAGAATGCACACAGTGTGCACGGAGGCGCCATCAGTTGCTTTTCCCAACCCAGGGACCCAATAGCTAGGGGAAATTGCTTAAAGAAGAAAGACTTATCTTGACTCCTGGTATAGGTCTATGGTGGGTTGGCTCTATGACTGTGGGCCTGGATTGAGGCAGAACATCATGGTGGAAGGAGATTATTATAGGAGTGGAGGAGAGGACCACACTGAGAGTCCATCTTTCCCTAGTTAGATGGCAGTCATCAAGAAACAGATAACAAATGTTGGTGAGGCAGCCTTTGTCCTCTGCTGGTGGGAATGTAAATGACTTCAACCTCTCTAGAAATCAGTGCTGAGTTCCATAGAAAGCTAGAATCGTTCTCCCTGTGAGCCAGCATGGCTGCCCCACAGGTGTTTAACCAAGGGACTCCAGTCAACACGTCAGCGACCCATGCACGTCTTTGTTTACTGCTGTACTGTTCATAGTCACTGAGACACAGAATCAGCTCAGGTGCCCATCAGCAAAGGGACAGACAGAGAAAATGTGTGTATGGACACGAGTGGGATTCCTACCAGTCACAAAGAAGAACCAAGTTGTGTCGTTGGTAGGGAATGGATGGAATGAGTGATTTCTGTTAGGTGAATGGTCAGTCTCAGGAAGGTTGATGTCACATACTGCATGTTTTCTCTCATTTGTAGGTTCAAGGTTTTATACACGTACGCATGAAATCATGTGTGCACACATGCCATGAAAGTTGAAGTGAACTTCTGTAGGGAACAGAGCAGACTCATGATGGAGAGGGAGAGGTGTGCTGGAGTGCTGGGGAATTTGTTTATATTACAGTATATACGTGCATGAAATCAGTCTTTGAATTAATCATGAAGCAGCCAAAATATTTTCAGTATAATGAAAACATCTTAAAGTACCAAAGCTGTTCTTTGTCCTTAAGACTCTGACACACCAATCCATTGATGTTTTATAGATAACAAGACAACTATTGACCTGTAAAAAAATAAAACAAACAAAAAACCCCCCAAAAGATTGGTGATCTCTCAAGACTTACAGTGTTTCTTACTCCTCTTCTGGTTACATTGAAGGAGAAAGAAATCTCATGTACTTGTTCCATAAGATTCCTGAAGACAGATTCAAGGTTTTGCTATAAAGAGAACATTAAGTTGTTTGACAGCTTCTCAAGCTATTACTTTTGTATCCCAGAAAGTGAAGCCAAAGTGGAAAAGAGGGTCACTTAGTGAGGCTAAGGTGGGCCCAAAGCAGGCTTGTAGGTAGCTCCTATTCCCTAGTTTTTGTCCACCCTTCCATTCCTCCTTCCTAAACGCCCAGTGCCCCATTGTCTCCTCTGAGCAGTTGCATAAGCTTTCCCATTTCATTATGGCTGTCTGTTGTTTTGAAGTTCTTGAGGACCAAGAGCATTTAGATGCAACATTTATAGTCCATCTGATTTGTTTCTTGGTCTAGGAATCCAAGGGGTCATTGTGCTACCTGGAGCTCAGAGGCTAAAGTCCAGCCAGGCCTCATGCATTTCATGAATGTGGACTCTGTCCTGATGAGCTTTACATGGACGTGAGCAAGCAGTGTGTGCACAGCTAGTCCCAGCTTGGACAGACGCAGGAAAGCAAAAGATCCAAGGTGGGAGAGAAAGAAGATAACACTGAAGGAGAGAGAGGAAGAGATACAGGAAGAGGAGGAGGGAGGGAAGAAGAGGAGAGTGAGAAAAGGAGAGAGAAAGGAGAGGGAGGGGAGAGAGAGGGAGAGATAGAGAGAGGGAGAAAAGGAGAGTAGAGAGAGACAGGAGGGAGGAAGGAGGGAGAGAGAGAGAGGGAGAAGAGAGAAAGAGGGAATGAGAGAGCAGGAGAGGGAGGGAGCAGAAGGATAGGAAGAAGAGAGAGAAGAGGGAGCGAGAGGAGGGGGAGGAGAGGGGGAGAAAGAGAAAGAGAAAGAGAAAGAGAAAAAGAGAAAGAGAAAGAGAAGGAGAATATCATGTGGTTGTTGAATCCTGCCGTAGATCACCCAGACCTGAATTTTCCCCAGGAAGCAGACTTTATTGGTAGATTTACAGGCGGAAGGGTAGCCTTGGACCTGTGCCATGTCTGAAGGCTGCTGAGTGTCCTGGGAGCAGCTGATGCTCTCTGACTTTGAGAATAGCATGTCTCCTCCAGATGCCTTGGTCCCCGCCTGGAGTCCAGAGGGCATGGGCAAGCCCTTTATTCTGTGTTCTCTTCATGCTCCTCACGGGCTTTCAATCCTGGACAGTACTGGGGCCTTTCTCCAAATCCTTATGTTCTTAAATGTCTTTCTTCCTCTCTTAATTTGCCCGGAGCCAGTCTTTCATCTCCACTCTTAACCAAGAGGTACCTACTGAAATATTCAGCAGTAGAAACTGTGCCCTGCGTCTTTCCTCCTATCACCCATCTCAGTGTCAGTCGAATAAGGGTGAGAGAAGTGTTTATACAGTTTGATACCAGAGAGAAGAGTCCACTGAGAACTCAGCCTGGATAAGGATGAGTGGCCATTAACCCTTTGAAGCCTAGGAGGGTGAGCATGCAGAATGGACTTTGGCAGACACATGTCTACTCCCCCATAGCTCATTTCATGTTGGTGCTAGCTACTGGGCACCAGAGGACTCTGACCAAGTCACTGTTCTGTCTCACGTAGCCTCCGGGGAGGAAGATAGGGATAACTGCAGAACTGAGCAAATGTGTCACAGACCTAGATCTGAGGGAGACAGAAGTATAATACAAAGTTGGGGAGAAGAGAGGAATGTCTGTCTATCTGTCCAAGAAGTAGAATTTCCTGTGTTGCATCTTTAAGGCTTTTCTAAGTTTTCGGTTGAGGGGGAGCTGGGTGGAAAAGTGAGGTTTGAGGTCGGTGTAGAAGGGTGGCAAGGGACCTCCAGGCAGACTGAGGAGCAGCACTTTGCATGTGCCATGGGACATCATCAGGGGCTGGGCTCCCAGGATATTACTAGGAGACAGGAGAGACACTGAAAGAGGATTCCAGAGACCAGTGCAGAGGCCCGTATCCCAACCCGGGAGTCAGGATCATCCCTTAGAGGCCAGCATGGGGACCGTGTCTACACCAAGAAGCCTGGGCTGCCCCCATTGCCAGGCAGAGTTAAGAGGTTAGAGCGAAGGGAGGACTTTCATGTTCCCAAGGCAGAAGAAAACTGCAGCTGAAGAAAAATTAGGAGGCGTTGAGTTTGGCATGCAGGACGCAGGAGTGAGGAGATAGCTAAGGAAGGCTCAAGCCAAGCATGCGTGGGAGAAGGAGGGACCGAGCAGGCCAGAAACCAGGCATCATGACCCAGTGCACCTATGGGGCATGGCCTCCTCCTGGTGGGAGTCCCACTCAGAACTATTTTGACAACTTCTGACCAAGACTTGGTGAGCTTGAGAGCTACACAGAAGGATCAGGCCATCCTCACTGGGTCGAATGAAGAAAGAAAGAAAGAAAGAAAGAAAGAAAGAAAGAAAGAAAGAAAGAAAGAAAGAAAGAAAGAAAGAAAGAAAGAAAGAGATGTGATGGCTCTTTCACCAAAGGTAAGGCGACCGAATCGGAGAAGGGTCTTTGGCACCTCAGCAGGATGTAGTCCTGGTCTCTATCTACACCAGTCCTCAAATGGCATCTCTGGTTTACATTAGACTGCTGGGGGTTGGACAAACTTTCCAAACCCCCAGTTCTCAACAAAGGGAAGTGTGACCGGATTAGCCCTGACCAGTGACAGCACTGGGGCCTAGCAACTCAGGTCATCTTTCTCCATTGTCACAGTGAATGCCCGGGCAGGTGGACAGGAAAGCCCTGACTGCTCTCAACAGTGACTGTTTGTGGTGTGCACTTTGACAACAGTGACTGTTTGATCTCTAACATGAGTGCTCAGTGGTTCGTGTGCCCCGTGAGCTGCCTCCTGCTTGTGCTAAAGCCCTTGTGCACACGTGTCTGACTTTTGCATCGACTCCCATCCCATGATTCTTCCCAGTGGGCTACAATAGGAGGGTACCTCAGACCAGAGCAAGCAAGGCATCGAACCCTGGCCTGCACAGCTGAGCATAGAGGAACATGCACACCTATGCTTGTATGCAGACAATTTTGTCTGTTAATCTGTCTTGACACCCGTGTAAGAGCTGGGATTGTAGAGTGGACAGAGAACACTACTGTTGGAGGCAGGGTTTGCTACTGTGATTGTCATTCATTCAAAGAACTCAGATCCTGGAGGCCCTGTTTTCTCATCTATCTATGATAGGGGATAATTATATTTATGAATATAACAGTGGGATGAAGAGGAATGCGTAAGCGGGGTGGGGGGAGGGGAGGCAATTTTAACAGCAAACTATAGGAAAAAAACCAACCAACCAACCAAACAAACAATTCTGCATTTGCAAAGCTCACTTGGGCCTCCTCATGGTCCCTGAAGCCATGCAGTGTCCCTGGAAACTGGCAGATTAAAACTATTAACATACACTCCCACAAAGCAAGCAGAATTGGCTGCGTACAGAAGAGAGGAAGTTGATGACTAGCCCCTGTGGCCTTCCCATCAGCCTGTTTCCCACCGGACATCACACAGTGCACCGGTAGCCGCTTCAAGGTGGCACCTGGATGCCAATGTTGATCCAAGAGTTGCCCTCTTAGCATGACTGAAAGGGTCTGGATCACATGTGAACCTTACCTGCTCTTTTTCTCCCAAGGGGGAAGTTCCAACTTTTCTAGAAAGAGCTTTCATGGCCTGGGCTCTGATGTGTCTGGGGATTCCCAGACACTTACTACTGAGCTCCAGTCTTTGCCCTCTTGTCTTCTGAGGTGCCAGCATCAAACCCACCAATTCATTGGCTTGAAAAGACATGGCATTCTCACGTGGTTTCTGGGGGCCTGGGAGCATGGGTGTAACTAGACTAGGGTCTCCACTCAAAGCCTAGTAGGAGTCCAGTGGAAGAGTCTCTCTTCAGGCTTACGCGATGGAGCCCAGCCAGTAGAAAGGTGCCTGAATCTTTCTGACAAATCCACCTAGACATTATGAGGTTTGCTCACTGTGGGAGCAGTCTCAGGATTCTGGCCTCTGCTCTTTCCATCCCTGCAGGTCCTCTGACTACAATCTGTTTGTCCTCTTCTGTTAGCCCAGGGGTCTCTATTCATTTCAATGCAGGGCAGTATCTTTGACCTGTGTTTTGAGAGATGGAGAGGGGTTCAGTTGTAAAGGGAGAACAGACCATTCTGGGCAAAGGGAGTGAGTGAGGTGTCAGGCTAGAGTTATAGGTGCTACCTTCCTGCTGGCTGGGGGAGTGGGGGAAGGACCCTTCACTCCTCACAAGTTCCTGTTAGCAGCCAGGACTCTGAGTTTATAAACTCCCTGCTTTCTCCCAAGATGCAGAAACATAGAGCCCAAGGCAACACCCTCAGGATCTCCGGCATTACCAAGTCTTACACAAGTCCCACCTGTCCCCACGATGCACTGTGATGCTTGCGTCCCAAACAGAAACTCAGAAGGGGGCTGGCGAGTGAGTTAGCGGGTAAGAGTGTCTCCCGGACAACCATGAAGGGCAGAGTTTGAATCTCTAGTTCCCATGTGAAAAGATGGACAGGGCCATATGCGCTCCTGAAACTTCAGAACTGTGGAGACCGAGACAGGAGGATCCTTAAGGCTTGCTGGCCACTCGCTTAACTCCAGGTTCAAGGAAAATCTACTGTCAAGGGAATGCAATCAAGTGTAGTAGAGCAGGGCCTGACACATCCTCCTCTGACATCCACACCAGTGCACGTGCCTGCACACACTCGTGCATACCTATCAAATACGCAACAACAACAACTGTTTTATAAAAAGAAAGGTGTTTGTCAAAATTACCGTTAGTGTCTCCTATGAGATCGGAGCAAGGTGCTAGCTCTTTCAAGGCTCATGGGCCACGGCACAGCTGATAAATGTAGGCATCGATCGTCTCAGCTTTCTACCAGCACCTGGCTATTCTCTCTTTTTTCTTGGCTTCGCTCCTTTAATATTGATGCAACCTGGACCAAAAGGTCTGCCTCTGCTTCGATCCCCATAAAAAGCCCCGTGGAATTCACATTAGCACGTCCATAAAAGTCAGGGAGGCTCTGCAAACGACTCAGACTTTAAATCCGGGAGTGGAAACCCTAATCACGATTTAATACAACTAACTATGCACATACTTTATGGTCAATCATCCACACCATTTACAGGGTCCCCTGGCTTTGAAATGACTGCATCTCTGAAGGAGCCGCCGATGAGCCTTGCCTGACATGACATATATTGAAATAGACTGTGGAGCAATCACTTAGGGACGAAAATCTTGCTACAGTGGTAGTGAACCAAAGCTAAGAGGCAAATTATTCAATTACAGTAAATTTACAGTAGCTTAATATTTGATAAAAGTGGCTCTCCCCTCATCAGACCATCTTACTGAAAACGTTTGAGCAGCCAAATAGCTCCGGAAGCTCTCAAGATGTTTTAAGCACTTATTAAGAAAATTCATCTCCCTTGATCTTATATGAGCATTGACTTAAAATATATTTAGAAAAAAAAGTATGTAATTGCCAGGTACTTTCTGTAGGCATCTGAGGCCTTGACATTAACCTATTGGCTTTTTCTTTTAAAGCCAGCAGGGGCATGTGTGGGTGGACCCTACAGAGACACCAATACAAGTAAACGCTGCTTGAAGTGGAGAACACAGCCCTGCACACAGGCAGGGATGTTTTTCCTTGCCTTGAAGCTGCGGGTGAAGCTTTGTTGCTGAGTGCCTCCGTTACTGTGATGAGCTTAGCCAGGGACAGGTGACTGGAGAAGGAGGAGAAGGTGGGTGGCACAAGCAGGTCAGTTTCAGTGTTTTGCAACTCGGCTTTCGAGCTCCTCCGTGTGTGTGTGTGTGTGTGTGTGTGTGTGGATGCCAGAGGTCACTGCCATTCTTCTCCCTTTGTTACTCTCTGAGGAAGACGCTCTCCTTGAACCTGAGGCTCATCAGTTCAGCTAGACTGGCTGGCCAGAGATGCCCTCTCCTTCTGCAGCACGGCTCCGGGGTTATAAGAGCTGTTGTACCCAAATTTTGCATGTCTCCTGGGGGTTCAGATTCAGGTTGTCAGCTGCCATTTTTCCAACTGAGGCAATGTTCTAGTCCCTGCTTATCACATTTTAAAGCTCCTACTTCAGCCCCAGATTCTCCCTTTCATTTTTGTTGCTATTAGTTTAGTGTCTAAGTGTGTGTTCTCATGTGTGTGGAAGTGTGCACGGGGGACGGAGTTTGGTATCAGGAGCCTTTCTCCGTCACCCTCCATCTTTAAGACAGGTTTTCTCACTGAACCTGGATCTTGCCAATTCTGATATTCTGGGGGTGGGGGTGAGCATTAGGAATCCCCCTGTCTCTGCCTCCTCATTTCCAGGATTATAGGCATACTCCTGTGTCTGGTGTGTCTGGTTTTGTTGTTCGTTTTGTTGCAACATGCTTAGGATTGAACTCCGTTTGCATTTCTGATAAGCTCTAAGGAGATGGATGCCCCCCCCCACCCCTCTTTTCTGCTCTGCACCGGCTTTGTGAGGCACAGGAGGATCAGGCACACTGTAATGGTGGAACTTCTAATGTGACCCCTGGCTTGCAGAACCACCGTATATAACAGACAGATACAGCCTTGACCAATGGTCCTAAATTCCTAGACTTCTGGCAGGGTCAGGTGGGCTGAGACGCTGACCATATTGAGGAGATTTGAGCGCAGTGTACTGGGAAACACCCTGAGTGCTACCCTGGAGTGCTCTTCAGGGAGCTGGCTGGGATCCCCATCTCCTTGGACTGGGACATTTAAATGCACACGTTGCTTGCAGCTTGCCTTGGAGCTGAAATCGTATAGATCATTGTTCTCTCTTGACCAAACCCCTTCCTGTCATACAATTCCAGCAGCGAATGCTCATCTTCCAGAAGCAGAGTTGGGCTTCTTAATCTAGGCCTAGTTAAACTTCCCCTATTGCCCAAGCAAAGAGAGGGGGTGGAAGTGCTAATTCGACCCTGTCACAATCCAGCTACCATAAAGGGAAGCCCTGTATGCAAACCACATTAAACCTATCCTAAGATTTGCAGAACTACCAGGGTGGAGGGACAGGGCTGACAACCTTATCTCTGAATTAAAAGGTAAAAGCTGGCCTGGTCACCTGGGTGCTCATCAGCTCTGAAGTACTCCACAGTTCCAGAGCCAAGAGAGAGGCAAAGAAGAGACGTGAGCATGTCTTGTGTGTTAAATATGCTACATTCTGAGCCACAATGTTGCAACTGTATTCAGAGTTAAAGTGAGCTAATGGCTTCAAACACACACACACACACACACACACACACACACACACACACGTGAGCACGCACTTGCACACACATGCACACACGCACATACACATGTACATGCATTCACACATGGGTATGTACATGTACACATACAGACACACACACACACATGCAGGCACCCAATTCAGCTCAGTATAAATGTCACGGTATTAACGACCAAATGTGGGGAATTATGAACGTAAGTGGCCCTTTTATGATAAAGCTCATTATTAATAGGCCTATTAGCTTCGTTGAGACTGCCAGCAACTTCTTTCCACAGCAGCCATTTGCTCTCTTTTACACCCAAGACCCCTTCTGACATCTCAGTATATATTAAAATGCAGAGAGTGAGGTGACGGTGGCAGGGAGGCAGGATGGGAGCAAGGAAGGAAGACTCCACCAAAAGCGAGCAAGCAAGCAATGTTACCTGGCATGGGCACGCATTATAAGACAACAATGAACATGAGGAAGTGTTTGTTAGGGGAGGACATGTTTCATGGAAAACCTTAACAGAAGATCCTGTACCTGCTCTTGGCTGCAAGATTCCCTCCCTTGTCTTCATTTTCCTCACGGATAAAATGGGACTGACAGCATGGGATGTCGGGTAAGAACTCGTTTCAGATCAGTGATTTTTAAAATGATATAACTTCGTCCCAAATGCTCCTTGATCCATACTTTCATTAAAGATTGTTGTCTACCTAAAATTTAAATATAATTTTATTTACTCAATGCAAAGTAAAGTTAATCATTTAAGTGTTACAAGGAAGGTGTGTGTGTGGGGGGGGGGGCTTTTTGTCACCCTTGCACAAACTTAGACATATCTGAAAAGAGGGAATCATTTTTTTGTTGTTGTTATTTTTCGAGACAGGGTTTCTCTGTGTAGCCCTGGCTGTCCTGGAACTCACTCTGTAGACCAGGCTGGCCTCGAACTCAGAAATCCACCTGCCTCTGCCTCCCAAGTGCTGGGATTAAAGGCATGCACCACCACCGCCCCGGCAAAAAGAGGGAATCTTATCTGACAAGAAGTCTCCAACAGATCAGGCTACAGGCACTTCAGTAGGGTGTTTTCTTGATTGATGATGGATTTGGGCGAGGGGCTACTCAATTGTGGCAGTACCACTCTGGGCAGGTGGTCCTGGGGTACGTAAGAAAGCAGGCCGAGCAAACCAAAGGAGCAAGCCAGAACACTGTTCTTCTGTGGCTCCTGTTTCACTTCCTGCCTGGATGAACTGTGACCTGGAAGTATAAGGTGAAATAGACTCTCTTCTCCCCAAGTTGCTTTTGTTCATTGTCTTTATCATAGCAACAGAAACCTAACTAAGACAGAACTGTACACTGATGGCTAGTGTTAATTTTCAACTTGGCAGAATCTAGAACCAGGGAGGGGAGGTGGACCTTTGGGTTTGCCTGTGGGAGGACTATCTTAATTACATCAATTGATGTGGAAAGGTCCATCTTAATTGTGGATGGGGCCATTCTGTGGATAGGGGCACCCTGAAATGGTTAGCGTGGAGAAAATGAGCTGAGCATGCCTTTGTTGCTCTCTGCTTCTTTGTCATGGCTCCCATGTGGTCAGTTGCTTCCAGCTCCAGCTGCCTCAACTACCCTGCCCATGTTGTGACTTTGAACTGTGAGACAGGACAACCCCTTTCTCCCCTAAGTTACTTTGTCAGGATATTTTATCACAGCAACAGAATAAGAAGCTAAGACAGATTTTCTGGGAGCAAGGTTAAGGTTACACTCTCCATTGCATCCAGTCTCTGACCTTAAACACAGCTTAATCCAGACCTTATGTTCTTGCCATGTACACATGCATCCTTTGTTGTGTATGGAGCTTGGTTTGAACCTTATCCCACCTGTTTTTCTGTAGTCTTTTATTGAAACCATTTTTGCAGGTGATGTCAAAGTTTTTAGCCACCAAGGGACAACAATGGGTTACCATGGTCATCCACCCAGCAGGCAGGACACCTGCTCCATACCTGATGCCCCGTGGAATGCTAGGGGAAATGAAGCTCTGTTAGACTCCCGGAGCTCAGGAATGTGAACCAAGGCACAGCTAGGCAGGCAGACAGCCTGAACCAACTGTGAGTGCTCCTTGGCCAACTGAGTTGAGGTCAGCTTCGCTCCTAGAGAAAATGTCATGGGGAAGAGACCTTCTATGTCACAGATATTGTAGAATAAAGGTTTAAAAAATATATTAGAGAGACCCTGGAATTTCTAGATGCAAAAATAATGTATTTTCAGCTTTAAAAGGTATTATAAAAAGTCCCGAGGGAATGAATTGCTAAGTGATGGAGGATGAGAAATTTAATAGCTAGGAATCCACATGGGCCAGCTTAATATCACACAGAAAATGGCATGTTAAGGTGGCCATCGATCTCTGCTCAGGATCAAATGATGGAGAGCAAACGACTTGGTAGTTGCTTAATGAGTGAGAAGCCAATGCCTAGTGTACACCAAACATCTGGACAGAAGATCCTGTACCTGCTCTTGGCTGCAAGATTCCCTCCCTGGTCTTCATTTTCCTCATGTATAAAATGGGACTGACACACACTGAACCAGCTATGAATGTATAAGGAGTCAACACCCTGTAAAAGAAGCCTGTAGCATGCTTAGTGCACAAGTGCTTGCCTGAGTTGTAGCCCCAGCAAGTATATAAAGTAGCTGGACAGGGTGGCCTCCCCTATAATCCTGAGTCTGAGAAGCAGAGACAGGAGGATCCCCAAGGCTTGCTGAACAGATAATCTTGTTAGATCCATGAGAGACAGTCTTAGAAAGAAAATGGTGGCTCTGAAGAGGAAGACACCAAACATTGGCTGTGTGCAGACAACTCATGTACTTGTGTATATCCATCTGCATATAAAATCATGCACATTTAATAAAACATACAGGCCGGGTGTGGTGGCACACGCCTTTGATTCCAGCACTCAGGAGGCAGAGGCAGGCAGATTTCTGAGTTCGAGGCCAGCCTGGTCTACAAAGTGAGTTCCAGAACAGCCAGGGCTATACAGAGAAACCCTGTCTCGAAAAAAAAAAAAAACAAAAAAAAAATTAAAAAAAAAAAACAAAAACATACCGTGCACACACACACACACACACACACACACACACACACACATCCCACCAATATTACCTTTGGCTTTGCCATGTGATGAGGGATCGTTTGCAGGGCACAGAGCTGTTGTCGTGGCAGTGATCAGAGTCTCTGGACATGCACGTGTGTTCAGTTCATAGTTCGTGGTCACATGGGAACTGGGGATAATTGAATGAGTCCCAACTAAAAATCATAAACTTTCTTGTTTTCATCTCATTTTTGAGTTTATAAATAATATAATTAAACATCTTTCTTCCCTTTCGTCTCTCCAAGTCTTCCTATACACAACTCCATGCTCTTCTTCAAATTCATGGCCTGTTTGTTCACTAATCGTTACTGTGTACATGTATGCATATGTGTATGCATATGTGTATACAGATATATTCCTAAATACAACCTGCTCAGTCTGCATGATGCTACTTGCATGTATGTCTTCAGGTCTGACTATTTGGCCCTGGATGAGCAGTTAGCAAGAGCAAGTCTTCTGCTCCCTTCTTTGCTTAGTTGCCTGTCATTCTTAGTGTAAGGTTGGGGCTTTGTGGGCTTTTGCCACCCACTTTGTGCTGTGAAATGGTACCTCCTCACACAGAACCATCACACATGATATTAGTGTAGTTCCTTAACTCCCAACAAACAATAAGGAGAGCCCCAACTCAGTGAACAATTAATATGTGTTAGTATTTATCTTAGAATGATATAGATATATACATATATCTCCCTGTGTATATCTCTCTCTCTCTTTCTGTGTTTGTGTGTGTGCGCGTGCGCGCGCATGCGAGTGTGTGTGTATCTGTGTGTGTGTTGTCCTTGTTCAGCTCATGTTCAGGCAGTCATGTTGCTGGGCATAACTTTTATTACTAGGAGACACAGTCTCATGACAAACTCCCTGATCCTCTAGCTCTTACAATCTTTCTGGCTCCTCATCCTTAAATATTACAATGGTTTGTGTGTATATATATATATATATGGCAATATGTTATATATAATATGATACATATTACATATGTATATATTGATATGGATGATACATATGTATATATTATTTGAATTATGTATCATTTATATACAGATATGTATATATCATATATCTCTATTTCCATCTCTATATCTATATATATTATGGTCCTGAAATGTACATGACAATGTTCTGTGTCATTGTAAAGTCTTGGACAAACCACTAGTGGCAATTTGAGGAAGCCTTCATAAACCATTGGTGACCTTTGATGCCCCAGCAGGTTGTAAGACAGACATTCCAGACTGGAAATGAGCAAGCACACATGGATTTCTTGAAGCAGTTACTGCAGTCACACATAGATAAGCAATCAGGCCATATGTGGCAGTCTCTTACTGATGGACATCTCTCTTGATGACATAGCAGGTAATCTGTGCAGTCAGTGCCCCATGAGATGGGAAGGGACATGAAGGATGGGTGAGAGGGGAAGGAGCCAGACCAGGATAGTCTCAAAACCCTTAGAAACCATTGACTTTGCCAGCTGCCAAACAAATGGCAGGGGACTGAGGAATTGCATAGACAACTAAGTCATAAGGCTGACTACAGTGAAAAAAAGGAATAAAATTATTTATATGAAACAGGATACACATGAAAACACATAGAGAAAGGGGGAGGGAGGGAGGGAGACTGAGCATGCACACGTAATTTGGGAAATGGTGAGCAGTGAAGACAAAGGCTTTAACCTTTTAAGTCTCCATTTTTTCAGCAATAAGTTACAGGGTTTTTTTTGTCAAATTCCTCATAAGGTTGCTGGCAAAATATCTGTGATTTTATGGCCATAAGTCGAAGAGTTCCAACACTTTGTCTTACTTGTAAAACCAGCCAAGGTCTTCTGCCACACGCTTGCTCTTCAGTAAGGATGTGTCTATTTTCTTCCATTAAACTCTATGCTTCTGACTTTTTGTCACCAAGAGGATCTGCAAACACAAGAACTTCCAATGCAATGAATCTAAGACCCTGGGATCACTCAATTATTAATCATTTATTTTATTGTTTGTTCAGCAAACCAGTACCTGTCCATTGATTTTTTACAATACTTCTGTCCATTCAATTATTTGTTTCTCTTTGTACTTATGTTTCTATTTTTTCAGTTATTAATACATCTACTCTTCCATCAATCCACTGATTCAACCACCCATCCATCTACCAATACATCTACCATTCATCCATCCCCCAATCCACTCATCTATCCACTTATGGGCCAACCCACCCATCCAACTACTCATCTACTTATCCATCCAATATTTCACAATCTTAGCAATCCTACCATCCTTCTGTAAATCTATATATCTATCCATCCTCCCATCAATTCACATACCTACCCACCAATGCATTTATCCATCATCTATCTATATATCCATCCATCCATCTACCTACCCACCCACCCACATACCCATCATCCATCCATCCATCCATCCATCCATCCATCCATCCATCTTTTTATCCATCTTCCCATACACCCATCCTCCTAGGCATCCATTTCATCTCATTCCCTCAGTGCTTCCATGTATGTGCAACCACAGTCTTAGCACGAACCACAGTTCATTTCTCATGGGGCTTGTACAGCTCACTAATAGGAACAAGCCAATGGACAGCTGTTCTATAAAATCTGAAGAAGTTCTGATCATAACGATGCTTTCAAAGACCACAAACAGCAAGACCAGGAGTATTGACCTCCACACCAGAAGGAAGACTGAGGCTCTTCATGGAGTAGCTTGGTGCCCTCACATCTTTTAGAACTCCACTAGCAAAGGAAACACTTGTGTGGTATTTGGTAGCCATATGTTCATGTCATGTGTTTTCAGAAAATAATGCCTTCACTCCATGAAACTGATAAGACTCATCAACAAGCAAAGTCTTATGAAAAAGAGATCATCCCCAGGTCCCTCTACTTTCTCTGATCCCCCAGGCCCCTATTTTTGCTTTGTTATTTGTTCAGATGCCCCTCTTTCCTGGGGGTGCCTCTCAGCAGTGAGAACCTTTTGAAACAGTTAATGTGGGGCACTGACTCACTCAGAGAAGGAGGCTAAGGAAGGGAACCGTAACGAGATGGGGACTCTTTAGTTGGTGCACGTACATGTAATTTACCATCCAGGGCAGTGTATCC
Organism: Mus musculus; assembly: GCF_000001635.26. Lineage (NCBI taxonomy): Eukaryota > Metazoa > Chordata > Mammalia > Rodentia > Muridae > Mus > Mus musculus. The sequence goes on from NC_000078.6 coordinate 107,005,624, forward strand.
TAACCTGAGCGAGGGGGCAGGGTTTTTAGCCTGTTGTTGAAAACTGTCCCGTGACTACCAACTTCAGACTTAGAACTGAAGTCAAAGATGCCTAGAATAGTCTCAGAGGAGAACCAGAGATCACTATCAAGCATCTCAATCAAATTTTCCTTTTTTCCCAGCTATTTTAACTTCTAATTAACTAAATCTGGACAATTGGCCATACTGAAGTAGCTTTGCTTTTAGAAGCAGTGTGTATGCTTCCGCTCCTTGCTTCTTCTAACACCCGAAAAGAGGCTTCAGGCTGCTTCTCTGCCTCTCATCTCCTGCAGGCTTAGGTTTGCTTGCACCCCAGGCTTGCTGGACCATGAGAGAACCCTCTGTGCCTTGAGGGCATCTCAATGTGCTGTTTGAACTCTATGGTCCAAAGAGCCAACTTTTTAACCAGGAGGTGAACACAGGGCATTTGCTTGGAATTGATTTAGGAGTCGGCAGGGCTCTGGAGTTACTTAACAGGCTCGTGCTAGGCAGGTCACACCCAGTCCAAAAGGGAAGATAGTAGATGCAGCTGGGAAAGAAGACAGTCGAGTGATAAGCTGATACCTTGTCACTTCCCTCAGCCATGATCCCATTAAAAAAAAAGTGGGCTATGTATTCACTGCTGCTCATGGAGCCATGCCCCACTCCTTCTTCTTGTCCATGCCCTATGTTGTGAGGTCCTTGAAGGTCAGGGTGATATTTTAGTCATCCTCAATTTCTTAGAATCTGACAGACCTGCTAGGAGAGACAGTTCATAGACATTGCCTGAATATGGAAAAAGGAGATTTCAAGTAACTGGTCATGAATACAGAGATCAAAGATCAAAACCACAAGGAAGAGTCACATGAAGGCAAGTCTGTGTGATTAAGCAAAGAATGAGAACTAGAAAAGAAGTCAGGAGTCTTATCCAAAGTGTACTTGGAGTATGGCCCTGGACCAGCATCAGAATGGTAGGTACCTGGGATCAGGACAATTCAAAGACAATGTCCATGCAGTGTTGACAGGAGCAGGGTCTACAAACAGGGCTCTCTGTGGTCCAGAAATCTCTCCAAGAGCTTTTTCTGTATTCTCTAGAGTGAAATAGGCTTTAACTTTCATAAATGAAACAAGAGACACAAAGGAGGTGAGAACACCTTTGCTGCTTCCTCAATAAAAGCTGTCACAGTCCCTGGTGAGTTTTTCACAAAGGAAGTAAGGAAGAGGGGACTGAGTGGAAGGAACTGATCTTGTGACTGGCTCATGTGCTTGCTTTGCTGGGATGAGAACATCTCTTAGTGGATTGTTATTGATAGGAGGTGCCAGGAGATCCCTGGGTTGTGAGTCTTTGCTCACAAGAGGCTCGTTCGTGTTCAAGTTGGGAATTTGCTTGGATGGCCATGTTGAGGCTCAGTTTGTATTAAAATGGCCTCTGATTGCCAGGGTCATCTCCTACTCCACAGACCCTCAGCTGTTGGCTGTCCCCTTGTAGGTAGCTCAATATTTCTCAAGCTTTGTTTTCTCCTACTCAAAACTTGAACCTTGCTTCCTACTTGATGAAAATGTCCTCAGAATTATGGGCCTGAAAAATATGAACATCTTCAGGATTATACCCAGCAACAAGATTTACAAACATGGCTATGTTCCGGCCATCTCTCTAAGAGATGATGAATCCTAACCTGAGCGAGGGGGCAGGGTTTTTAGCCAGCTGTTGAAAACCATCCCATGACTATCAACTTCAGACTTTGACCTGAAGTCAAAGATGCCTAGAATCGTCGCAGAGGAGAACCAGAGATCACTATCAAGCCTCTCAATCGAATTTCCATTTTCCAGCTATTTTATTTTAATTTCTAATTAATTAAATCTCCTGGACAAGTGGCAATAGTGAAGTAGCTTTGCTTTTGGAAGCAGTGTGTCTGCCTCTGCTCCTTGCTTTTTCTGTGTTCTCTGCAGTGCAAAAGAGCCACTTTAGTAAGGGCAACAGTGACGGGACGGGAAGAAGATGGGGATGACTGAATGAGGGTGTGGTGAATTAGTATCTATACTTCTGGGGTTTGACCAGGGTAGCCCAGGCTGGTGGCCATATCAAGTCAGCCTTGAAATGGAAGGGACTGCTCTGTAATAGTTTCCTCCAAGATTCAAACCTCATATCTTTGGAGCTTCTTCACTCCCAACCAGGGTGAATCTGGGCACTGGTACTCTGATTGCAGTATTCACAGAGCATAAAGCTGCAACCAACCATTGTAGACGTGGGTGTGGCCCTGTATTGTTAATTGTCTTCCCTCTTTTCACCTGGGGGGTCCCTGGCTCAGCAGACTTCCTGTTATCAATCTTTGTTTTGAGTCTGAGATTGAGCGCGTGCACACACACACACACACACACACACACACACACACACACACCTCTACAAATACCTGTACGACTATCTATGTAGAAGAGAGAGATGGGTAGTATATCAGTGCATGCAGACCATTGGAGCCATTGTCTGACCAATCCAGCAAGTCCAATAAGTGAAGCCCTCCAGGACTACGATGAGCTAAGTGCTCACATGCAGAGGCTTCTTCCTGTTCGCAGTCCACAACGAAATTTCTGGAGCTGAAAGCAAACTGCAAAAGCTATGGTTGCCAATGACCTCTGCTTAGGGTTGCGTATCTGAATCACTCATAACATGAGGCCTTGAAATCATACCTTCCCTTCAATACTGGAGTTAGGTTTTGAGTGATGAAGCAATACCCATGGTGTGGAAAGGGAAATGACTTGTGGCGGGCCACTTGTGTTCAAGTGCACCTGGTTAACGGTGTGACTCTCCAGCTGGTTTCCATTCAGAGTCCCCCCTCTCTGTCTCTCTTTCTCTTTGTCTCTTCATAGTAAAGCGGAGTCCAAACCATCCATCCCTGTATGCAGCCCTTAATTCTTGCCTTGCATAAAAAGACAAGAAGAGGCAGGAAGATCAGCTTGGGATGTAAGCTCCTACTTAACCTTGACTCTTCTTGGCTCTTGATTTAAAGCCTTTCAATCCTGCTTTGAGAGAGAGAGAGATTTCTCACTCTAGAATTAATAATCCCACCTGAAGGAAGCCATAAGAGACTGGGAGAGTGTCTATAGGCAGAATCCCCAAGAAAAGTATGTGGCATCCTTCATTTGTCAATCTCTTGGCTGATTGATTGAGGACACACTGAACATCTGTTCTGTACTCCATACTATGATGGCTAATGAGAGCTCTTCTCTGAGAATGGAGTGGCATCTTGAGGGAAATGAAGGAAGTTTACACAGAGATAATGCTTAATCAAGAGAGATGTATCAATGGCTACTGTTGGCAACCCAAAGAAACAAAGAGACTTGCCTTCAGTGGGTGTGTGAATGGCGGAATCCAGCAGGCATCCATCGGATCATTCACTTAAACCAATACCAACTACTTACCAATGGGACAGAAAATGCATTCATTGGAGGATCCATGGGGAGATCAGGAATGTTACTGTAATGCTCACAGTACTGGGATGGAGTGAATGTGTTGTAGTGGGCCACAGAATTATAGAATGGAGAAGTGAGGACCTGCCATGCAGAAGGACCAGGTCATCAAAACAATACACAGTAGGAATGGGTAAACTAGCAACAGGAAAAAAGTGCATTTGATGTTCTAGAGGTTCACATGATGTTTGGGAAGCTGAGATCATGTTTGGTCAGATCTTAGGAGAACTTATGGCCAGCTCCGAGAAACTCCAAAGTTGTTAAGTAAAATTGTTCTGTTGGTACAGGACCTGCCTGGCAGTAAGAAAGATGAACACTGCATGTGAAAGCAGAAAGGAAAAGATCCAATAGAATGCAGAAGGCCAAAGGCTCAGCCAGGGAAGGGCAGATCAGGAGACGCTGCAAAAACAGGCAGATGCTCCAGAACTGGGGTCTGTGGGGATGCCTGTTGCCTGGAAACAGATGCTCAAGTGCTAGAGAGGGTGGCATGGGGTCTCTGGTGTTCACCCATCTTGGATTTTGCACAGGCTCCTTTTCTATCATCCCTGAGAGGTCACTGTGGTCACGAGAGTGGTTTTTCATGTAGGATATTAGTGAGTCTTGGGCATGCCTGAAAGAGTATAACTGTTGAGAAGAGCAGCCCATGTATGAGCCTCACTTCCATTCACCATCTGCCTTCATTGGGTTTCTATTGTTGTGATGACACACCATGGCAAAAATCACCTTGGGGGAGAAGGAGATTTTTTCATTTGCTTTCTCCTTTCATGTTACAGTCCATCATCAAAGAAGACAGGGCAGGAGCCTGGAAGCAGGAGCTGAAGCAGAGGCCATGGAGGAGTGTCTGCTAACTGGCTTGCTCAGTTTGTTTTATTATAAAACCCAGGACTACCTGCCCCGGATGGCTCACCCCACAGTGTGCTGAGTTCCCCCTCCACAATTAATCATTAATCTAGAAAATGCTTGACAACGTTGCCTTATAGGGATATTTTCTACCAAGATGGCTCTAGTTTGTGTCAAGTTGACACAAAACTATAAGCAGCATATGTGAACAGGATGGAGGGGTGAATAGAGCTGATACGGAGAAGGGCCCAGAAGCCAGCAGGAGGCAAGGTATCCATATACCTGCTCAGGAAAAGGGTCACCTTAAGATTTTTTTTGCTGTTACTTGTTTTCAGAGACAAACAACCCTGTAGGCTTTGTGGGTCCTAGGCCTCATCTCCCAAACCCAATATGGTTGCTAGTGTGTCTCAAATTTTGACCGTTTCCTCAAAAACCCATGAGTTGAAAATTTGGTGGCCAGAGAGTTATGGTTAGCAGGTGGTCGTCTTCAGGGCGTGAGACCTAATGGGAGACCGTTAGGTCACTGAGAATGCGCATGCTCAGAAGAGATAGCAGGACCCTAGTGCCCCTTCCCCACCTCTGCTTTGCTTTCCAACCATGATATGAGCACTTCTTCACAGGCTCCCTGTCATTTCAGTCCGCCCATCCCTGCCTGAGACCTCAGTTGTCCAACGGACTAGAACCTGAAGACAGACAGGAGTCAAACAAACTAAACCTCTTTTCATGAGTCCACTGCCCAAGGCATTTGCTCTACTAACCAAAAACGTTGACCAATGCAGTCCTACAAAGGAAGGAGGAAGCACTGCCTGCCCACCCCTAAGTCACGGTGCAGGTACATCCTGACAAACACAGGACCAGATGCTGAGGCCAGCCAGCTTGTGTCCTACAGTAAGCAGGTCTTACAGAAGCCTCGCTAATCTACAGTAAGCACAGCATGATATGAACATCCCCCCCTGACAGGCTCCTGAGGCATAGTTGCCACCTCTAATGTCAATGTACACAAGAGGAAGGGAAGGAACCATAGGAACACCCAAAGCACAACTCAAGGACTCCGGGATGTAGGACTGAAATACACACACAGGTTTTAAGAAATCGCATGAGGAATAAATATGGCAGCGTATCCATAAGGGACGAGCGCCTAGGAAATGCTCAGAGGACATCGCCCACGCACAGAACAAGGAGCTCACACTCGACTGCCTCAGAGTGAAGTGGATTGGCAGTGATGGGCCCCTTTGCACGACACAGCGCGAGATAAGTGGGGTTTAGACATGTTCTTTTACCAATGGGAAGTTCTGCTGTCTGCATTCCAGCATTCAAAGGCAAGAAGAATGGGAGCCTTGGCTTCGTGCCAGGAGGACGAGAACTGAAGAAGTCTGTCAGCAAGCCCTCGGGTAACAATATCATAATTTAAAGATTTTCCTAATAATGGGGGAGTAATTAGTAATGTTGTCTTTCTTTTTCCCTGTTTCCATTTCAGCCAGGCAGAATCTGTTGTAAGTGCGTACGTGTCTCTCTCTCTCTCTCTCTCTCTCTCTCTCTCTCTGTGTGTGTGTGTGTGTGTGTGTGTGTGTGTGTGTGTGTGAATACATGCTGTCCACACATGCTCACACACACCCAGGTTTGGCAGAGCAGTGTGGGAGGAGTCTGTGACTGTGCGTTTTGAAAGTCGATGTATTTACCGGAAAGCTAACAGGAAACAAGAACTGCATTTTTGCCTCTGTTGCAACTTGCAGTTCCTGGAGGTATTTTGATCCGCCTGTAGACATAGAGACAGGCTGATAGGCTGCTGCAAACTACCCGTGGCCACATTCCTCCTGTAAGACCACTTTGAAAGGCTTCCTGATTTATGTGGCTTTGAAAGCAGACAAAGCAAAGGGTGTGATGCTGGCCGGCAGCTCTTTCACCTACTGAGAGCCTTCTATCATATCTAAGTGGTCAATTTCCGAGACCCCCTTCAAATGTACAGTGGCAAGTGTCTCATACCCCAAGGCTCTCTTTCTGTCTTGGGTACTTGAATGTTCTTCCTGAAGCAGTCAAAGGTCTACCATTCACCTGGCTTACTTCCATAGGCTCTGTCTCTGACATGAGTTTTGCCTTGGTCTAGAAAACATGTACAAAGCTTGGAACCCCAAAAGTTAGTGGGTTCACTCTCCAGTTTCCCATGTCAATAGCCCACTGGCATGCCATCTCCAGGCCTCAGTTTGCCTCCAAAGATGTAGATACTGGAGAGGGACGGGTGTGGACATTGCTAGTCACTGTGAGTTTCCAAGGCTGTGGGTGGAAGTTAGGGGAGAGGTGTCTTGGTGCTAGTAAAGGAGACAAAAGATAGTAGCTTAAACAGTCCAGCATTTCACTTTCATTTTAATGAAAGCAGGGCAAAAGTTAGCAGTGCCAGGCTGGTGTTAGGTGTGCCTCCATGGGTCATGTGTTGGTAGCTTGGACCCTAGCATGGTAGTGCTGAGAGGTGGTGGGTCCTGTAAGAGAAGGACCTGCTTGGGAGGTTTTCAGGTCATCAAGAGCATTTCCTTTGCAAAGGGTTGAAGTAGTTCTAGCAGGAGCTCTGAATTTTCCCAAGGGCAAATTATTAGAGTGAGCCAAGCTTCTGAATTTCGCTGGCTTCTTGATTGGTGATGATATTTCTCCCACTGTGGGAATCCCTAAACTGCTCTCTACCACGAGGAGACCCAGGTAGAGCTGCTCTTCTTAGAGCCTCCCAAACTCTGAACTAGTTTGTAATTTAGCCTGCATCAGGTATTTTGTTATAGTCACAAACAACAGATGAGTGGAGCTCATGATAGGGGATCGGGTCTTTGTATTAATTGTCTCTACCATCCTTAGTGATGCCTTTCATATTAAAAGTCACTTTTCCCCCAAGGTGGTGGCTTTATCTCAAGTCATCATATTTATATTCTAGGAAGCAAGAAAGGAATGACAAAGGGTAAACCTAAGAGAATTTGTCTTAGATTAATTGGCTCCTTTGAAATGTTCTTTCTAGAAATCCTTTATGACACTTGTTTATATCTCACATGCAGAAGGGTAGTTTCATGTTCATGTTTAGCTGCAAGAGATTCTGGGAAATGTGCAGTTATAGCCAGTGGTATTGCCAAATGAATAACATCAGAATCTTAGTGACAAGACAGTGGAAGATAATTATTATTCACAGTCTACTGACAGTTCTTGCCACATCACTCCATCCAGACTGCCATGGAGTCTTTGCCCGGCAGTTTCTAGAACTTTCCATGTGCATATGTACTTCATGACATTTTCAGTACAGGGTGTGTCCTATAATTATTTAATTATAAACATATTCATTGTGGAGTTCCATATACAATTCATAATTTTAAAAACAACATGAATAAGACAATTTCCATTTTTCTCTGCTATTTATGAGGAGGATGTGTGTTACATCCATGAGTCCACCCTGAGGGCCCTCTGATCCCTCCTGGCCATCTCAGACAGGATCCTAGAACCCTTTGCTGCCATCTCCCTTCCTGTGATGAAAGGAACACAACACATAGAGCTCCTATCTGTCGTTGTCATGGTTGGTCACCCATTGACTAGTGCCTTGATTCACATAAAATGAGGAGGGAATTAGAAGCTATCAGAGCCAAATGTACTATTTGTACTATTTCAGGAAAAGTCCTTTGTGTACCAAGACTTTGTGATTTAGAGTGTGTGGTTGTAAGCTAAGAAAAGAGAAGAGAAGAGAAAAAGAGACGGGAAGGGAAAGGGAGGGGAGGGAAGGAGGGAGGGGAAGAGAGGGAAGGGGAGGGGAGGGGAGGGGAGGGGAGGGGAGGGGAGGGGAGAAGAGAAGAGAAGAGAAGAGAAGAGAAGAGAAGAGAAGAGAAGAGAAGAGAAGAGAAGAGAAGAGAAGAGAAGAGAAGAGAAGAGAAGAGAAGGATTAATACCACTGCCCAAGTGCTCGCTCCATGCAAGGCCACTTGACAGTGTGCTGGCCCATGATCTTGTCATATGTGGTTCTGAATCTCAAGGGTGGCACCTTCAAGGGTGTCACTCTACCCTCGACACTGATGCAGTCGTCTCCCTGGTGGGCAAAGCTCATTCTCTCATCCCTTAGACACTCTGAGTGAATCAGGCAAGAAGAATAACAAAGCAGAAAGGACAAACCGAATTCTGGAGGGGTTCATAGACTTGCAGGTAACTGATCAAAGGAGATCAGGTTGTTGGGGTTTTTTTCCCCTGATGGACAGGAAACAGAAATAGTTCTTATGAGAAGGTGTGAGTGGGACCAGTCTCACCTGCACTGCTTCATAGCCCTTAAGGCGACCCCACCCCAGACTCGGTTTCCTCATGCATTAAGTTTAATGGGCAAAGTTTTATCTGAAGCCAGTACAATTGGTTCAGTGGGTAAACCACTTGCCTGGCAACCACAAGGACCTGCATTTTAATCCCCACAGCCCACAAGAAATTATGTGTGTGTCCTTACAGGGAGATGGGAGATAGAGGTAAGGGAATCTCCCAGAGCTCCTGGGCCAGTTAACCTGGGGGCATGGCAAGAAGAAGAAGAAGATGGGTTACCTCAAACAGGTGGAAGGTAAAGATGGGCACCGGAGGTTGTCTTGTGACTCCACATCCATTTTGTGGCTCAAGCATGAGTGGCATGCATGCATGCGTGCGTGCGTGCGTGCGTGTGTGTGTGTGTGTGTGTGTGTGTGTGTATGTCTGTCTGTCTGTTTCCCATCTCAGATTAGTGTTTTCAATAATCTAATGAAAAACTAATACTCCCTTGGCATTGTACCTGGGTGAGAGGGTACAGCAATGGTAGCTGTGTTCGTTTCATTGTGGGTTTTCACTGGTCTTGTTCATTACAACCTTGCACTCTGAACACATGAAGAATGAGGGGGAGAGAGAGAGAGAGAGAGAGAGAGAGAGAGAGAGAGAGAGAGAGAGAGAGAGAAGACAATAGGACAATTCTATCTTAGGTAGGAACTTTGTATACTTGGCATGCTGGCTGAGTTGCAGAATGGAGAAACTTTTAGAAAACCAACATGTCTCCCGGGTCATTGTGAACCAAACTATCAAATCAACCAACAGATCTATTTGTGATCTACACCAAGTTGGTTTTCAAACTGGCTTCATAACACCATTTCTAGACAGTTCCAACCAGTTTCAGGACACACATTCCTATTCTACACCCAGGGGGTCTGTCTGAAGATTTGAGTTTGAGTGTCTCTTGCCTGTCTCTGGGGGTATTTTCTTCCTAGTATGTGTCCCATGCCTGAGCCTGTAGTAGGATGGTGAGGGACAGGAGTTAAAGGGGACAAAATGAGTGACCAGGGAAAGCTGTGAGGAGCTGGCCTCTGGCACAGCATTCTGGCTTCATGCAACCATCCAAAGTAGGTCACAGCTGTCCTTACCTACCAGGTGAGCTTAAATAAGCTGCTTTCCCCCTTCTGCAATTCGCAGTCTCCTGGTTCCGCATCGAGGACACAGGCCAATGATGCTGCTACATCATCCCAGTTGCCTGGATGCAGAGAGAAGGTTTTGTCAGAAGAAAGAGCATTTCTCCATCCAGAGACCCACATATGTTATCCAGAAACGCCTTGGTTCCTGGAACTCTTCTAAGGAGTCCCTGCATCCAAAGACTGATCCCCAGCATGCCTTTCTTTTAATAAGCACTGGCACCATCCCTCCCGATCCTGCCGCCCACAGTCCCTCTGCAGAAGGGCTGTGGGTGCAAATGAAGTCTTTAGAAGTCAAGGTCACCCGGAGTAATGTGGCATGCTACCATCAGGACCAGTTGTACCTCCCCTCCCAGTCCCCTTCCTTCTGCCCACACAGTGAGGCAAGGGCCAGGCTGAGCCATTTGCTGTCCTAAGAAACAGACCCACACGGCCCATCTGTGGTTCTGTGTCCCTCAACTTCATGTCATTCCTGTTCTTAAAATGGAGAAAGAAAGAAAGAATGAGAGAGAGAGAGAGAGAGAGAGAGAAGAAAGGAAGGAAGGAAGGAAGGAAGGAAGGAAGGAAGGAAGGAAGGAAGGAAAGAAGGAAGGAAGGAAGGAAGGAAGGAAGGAAGGAAGGAAGGAAGAAAGAAAGAAAGAAAGAAAGAAAGAAAGAAAGAAAGAAAGAAAGAAAGAAAGAAAGAAAGAAAGGAAGAAAGAAAGAAGCAAGAATGAGAAATGGGAAGTCTGTGAGACATTATCTGTCTTTTATTCTTAGTGAGAAGTTTGAACTGACTTTAGATCCTAGGTTGCTGGGTCTTAACAGGAGCATCAGCCGGTATCATGTTCCTGTGAGATTCAGGAGAAACTAGTGAGAGCCAGCTTCCAGGATAGCAGGAGCTGAGACGTGATGTCACCATTGACTAGAGCCACAGAACATTACAGGCTGCACATTGAAAAGCATTCTCTGTAACTCAGCCCCCAGGAGATAGAGGCAGGAGGATTGTGAGCTTCCTGCCAGCCTGGGCTTCATAATAAGATCCCATATCAGAAACATAGAGGCCAGTGATAAAGCACTCACCTACCAAAGGGAGTCTCAGGGTTTGATACACAGTGGTGTAAGTAAGGGGGAGAGGAGGGGAGAAGATAGATGGAGAAGGGACGGGGAGAGGGGAAGAGAGAAGACTGGACACAGAGAAGTAAGGAGACGAGGGGAGGGGAAGAGAGGGGAGAAGGAGAAGAGAGAACAGGAAACACAGATAAGAAAGGAAAGGAGAGGAGAGGGGGCATGGCAGGAAACAGTAAAGGAAAGGAAGGCAGAGGAGAGGAGAGGAGAGAAAAGGAGAGGGGAGGGGAGGAGAGAGGAGGGAAGGGGAAAAGAGAAGGAGAAAAGAAGAGACAGAGAAGACAGGAGGAAAGGAGAGGGGAGGGGAAAGGAGGGGCAGGGAGGAGGATGGACAAGGAGTCAAGAGGAGAGGAGAGGAAAGAGGAGAGAGGTGAAGAGGCACAGGAGAGACAAGAGGGGAGGGGAGAAGAGACATAGAAGAGAGGAAAGGAAAGCGAAGAGGAGAGATTTTCTTTACAGCAGCCATCTTGGAGGCTTTGAAAGTGAATGTCTCCTGACCTCTCTCCTCTCATGTGGCTCTCTCCTTTGTAGCTGGGCAGGGCTTCCTGGCACCAGCTAAGCTTCCAGCACCACACTCTGCAGCCGTGAGACTTACTGAATCTGCACAGAAACCTTGATCTGCAACTGAAGATGTCTGAAAACTTCATGGGTTTGTTTATGAGGTTGCTGAAAGCTAGATGAACTTGTAGATGACTGTCACATAGTAAGGACCAATGTGGGCAGGAAGGGAGACCTTCCTCATCCTTACCACCAGAGTGAATTCATTCAGTAAGTTTTCCAAAATGCAACCAGTTCATTTCCTTACAATCGTAATCACCTAAGGCTAATAGACGCTGGCTTTTAAAAACTTTATCAGTCTGTATTAGTTTATCTCCTAAGACTGTGCAGTAGACCTCGGGTTAAGGAATGAGACCCTAGACTGGAAGAGCTTAGAGCACTTAAGCACACCACACAGGAAACAATGTCTGGAGGAATCTCAATGGGATGTGCGAGGACCTGCTGATGAACCACTGGGGTCCACAGGCTAACAGGATGACAGGCATGCATGAAAGTTCCTGGGGACCTTTGCTTCTTCATGTCTGCAGCCTTCCACCGAGGTTACACTGAGACCATTGAACACCTTAGAAGAATGGATGGATGGATGGATGGATGGATGGATGGATGGATGGATGGATGGATGTATGGATGACTCAATGGACTATTTCCACCCCTTCTCCTTCTTTCCCTCTCCTCTTCTTCCAATGCTACCAAATTTCAGTTGCAGGTATTAGGCTCAGCAAACAAGCCAAAGTTGGGACATTTGTTTCTGCCCCAGATGGGATGCTAGAAGAGAGGTGTTCCTCCCCTGGACTAACTGATAACAATGCCCTAAAACAGTTGGTAAAGGGATTGCCTGTAGCTAGCCAACAATGATGACTTCTGCCATTGGCTTCTCTATGAGATCTAGGCCTCCTCATATATGGAGACCTAAAGAGAGTCAGGCAAGGACTTATACCTCTCTCATCCCTTGAACTTCAGAGGCTATGCTGTGTCCCCACTCCTGCTGCTCAAGTCAGCAAACACCATGTTTCCTGGGTTTGGAGGAGGTGAGTGAAGTTTTAATCCAGGCAAAGAATGATGCCACGCAGGAAAGCACAGGGCACTAATGACACAATGGACTTTCTCAGAAACTTCACAGATGTTACAAAGGAATGAAGCAATGATTACAAGGTTGGACTCATTCAATTTTGAGCAGCAGTGGGGGACTAAGAACTCCTTTTTCTTTTCTTCAGGAATCATGAAGCAGGGAAGCATAAGAAATAGAGTTAGATAAAGATGTTGAAAGGGTGGACCAGAAAATGTGCATGTTCTCAGCTTGGGGTCCTGGTACCTGGGCAGAGATGAACACTCAAGGATTTCCATGTTAAAAACCATCAAGACGTTGCTTTTAGGAAGTGAACCAAGCAGGGGAAGAATGAAATCATGGATTTCCTTTGATGTTGGAGGCCAAGAGAGACATGAAAAGTGTCCTCGATGGGAGCAGCTGAAGGTCACTGCCACTATCTTAGTCTGTGAGCTGGGAAAGCAGGCTTGCGGGATAGACTTTCATTTTTCCCTCTGACCAACTCAGTGTGCAGACCGGGGCATCGGAGTTACTCTGCTGGCATTAGCTCCGCCCCCTGATTCTGTGCACGTCCACTCTGGTCCATCGCCCTCCATTCTGTGAGATGCTTCTTTTTTTTTCTGGCCAACTGAGGTCATCCTCAGCTATTTCCCTGATCGTCTTTCAACTCTTCCAATGGAAAACTGGAAACATCCCAGGAACGGATGCTAGCTGGAAAACCAGCCATCTGAACTCTAATATCCACTCCCCTCCCCACTCCTGTCTCTCCATCAGATGAGAGAGAAAATACAACATTGAATCCCTTTCAAACTCTTCACTCTGCGCAGCCTGGCTAACACATGGAAGGGGCTGAGATTAAACCTTAATTTAACTCTGTCTCTCACTCAGACATCTCCAGACTCCTGGCCCAGTTTAACTTTCAATCATTTCCAAAAGTCTGGGAAGAAGTGTATCCTCCCGCACTGCCCAACTCTCCTCCTCGACCTCCCTCGCCTGGTCAGATGCCTGTGGTGAAATCCAAGATGGCAGTGGGGAGAAGAGGGAGGGTGAGAAGGCATGAATATTTATTTAGCTCATGGCATATGCCAGGCATTTGAAATGCATTATCTCTTCTGAAGGAATAGCCCCAAGGAATACATATGTGTCTCTATGTCTTCAAAAAGAGAAACTGAGGCTACAAAGACAGGAACTTTGTTGATATCCACAGCAATTGGTATGCCAGAAGCTATGGTTTCCTGCATCTGCCTGCCAATGTCCCCCACTGTTCTTGAGGCTAGACCAGTCTTAAGAATGCTCAGGCATCAATATAATCCCAATAGCCATAACACCCTAGACCCTCTCTCTAAAGGCTGGCAACCCTGTTCAAAGAGGTGCCAGACTCCTTACATGAAGGCCCACCGCTCTCCCTTTATAGCTTTGGGAATTGGAAGCTAAGGTCCACTGCTCTCCCTTTTTAGCTTTGGGAATTGGAAGAGCTAAGACAATGTCAGCCACGTTATGGCTCGAGGTTACTGCTCATGTGCATCCCACTCCCAAATGCCTGCACATGGACAACCCGTCTTGCACTGAATTATGATATTTTGACATTCAAAACCAACCAAAGGGACAGAGCCCAAAAAGGACTTTAAGAAAGTAACTTTGTAGAGAGTCCATTGTGGTTTTCATCTTCTGTGTTTTGTTTCCACAAATCAAAAAATAGCAATACAACCATCCAACAGGATCAGGCAGATGGGGCCAAACCCCAGGCTGGATCTGCCTCCTAAGAGTGGCCCTTAGGAGGAAGAGACTGGTAGTCAATGGGGCAAGGAGGATGGAAGCTATAGGCTGCTACCCAACACCTAGAGGATTCAGAAAATCAGAGGCTAAAACTCACAGTTAGGACCCACCACAGCAGAAATCCAGGGAAAGGAATGAATCTGGCATTTGCTTAAGTTTTGAGAATGCCCAGAGATGCTGGCCAAGTCCTCCAAATGGAGACTGTATTCTCAGAGCTTCTCTGCAGATGAGCTAAATAGATATACAGTGTGTCGATGCCTATATGAACTCCGAGTTTTCCTTACATCGTTAAAGCTCTCTCTCTCTCTCCCCCACCCCGTGCATGTGAATGAGTGTGTATGTGTGTGTGAATATGTGATGTGTGTGAAAGTGTATGTGTGTTTGAGTGTGTGTGTATGCTTGTGAGAGGATAACTTGAGGCAGTGAGTTCTCTCCTTCCATCACACACATCCGGGGATCAAGCTCAGGGCACCGGGCTTGGCATCATGCATGCCACCTACTGAGCCATCTCACCAGCTCCTGCCGTACATTTTGTATGTATTCTTAGACACACCTGCAAAGAGCAAGTATGTAAGCATCAATACCAACAAAATAGAATAACAAAGGGGAGTAATTTTAGCTCTACTCTCTGCAGCCCAATAAATGAGACAATACAAAACCGGTCTCTCTCTGAATAAATTCACCTGTGCAAAATATGTAGCAAGAACTAGGAACCAACTGTGCCAAAATATTCATAGCACTCAGCAGTTCTGGGCATGGAACTGGAAGTGTGTTTTATTTCCCTTCTCCTTTAGACTCTCTATTTGTCTTTATTTTTAATCTGTAATAACTGTCTATTTTAAAGAATCAGAATTTGGGTCGACGAGATGGCTCAGCAAGTAAAGGTGCTTGCCACCAAGCCTGGCAGCCTGAGCTCCGTCTCTGGTACTTAAGTGGTGGAAGTAGAGAGTTGACTCCTTTGTGTTCTCTGCGGATCTTTACATGTACACACATGTGAGCACACAAAAAACATACAAGTAGTATTAAAACCACAGTCAAGAGAGACTAAGGGGACTCATGGAATGGGGTGGGCTGAGAAAAGAAAGAATAAGAGGTGTCAGGGAATATGCTTAACCAACAACATAGACTCGTGAGAAAACTTTTAAGAATGAAGTGGAGAAATGCAGGAAACCCCACGAACCCTTTCTTTCCCCAGGGAGAACCAAGAACTCAACCTTGCCTCTGCTGTCTAAACACCATTTTCACACTCTTAACTGTCACCCCACATCCCTGTGCTCACCTCTAGGGCTTCTATGGAAGCTCTGCAAGGCCCCTGGTAGTGGGGATTCCACTCATCTGGAGTCTTCTGCCCTCACTTGCCCTCCTTCCTGCAGGCAACCTTGCTGGACTTGAAGGTCCCGACATGTCAGACTTGGTACTTGCGCTGTCCCCTTGGCCACAAACACCCTCTTTCAGCATTGATGCCCCTCCTGTCTCAGACCCAAAGCTGCCACACTGGGGCTGTTCTCTTTTGCCTCACTCCTTCCTATGTTTCTGTAGCCATGTGTGTCCTAGACTACTTCTGAGAGCTGTGCAAACACCCGAACTGGCTGCTTTGTAGAGAAAGAGATGGAACGACATAGTTGCTTCAATGGTTTGCAGCATGGTGCTGGTACAAGCTTGATTCATGTCAAAGGTTCTTGCTCTCAGTATGGAGGTGGTGCCTAGCATCTTCTGGCAAAGAACAGAGGTGTGTGTGTGTGTGTGTGTGTGTGTGTGTGTGTGTGTGTGTGTGTGTGTGTGTCTTGCCCAGGTGTCTGGTCTCTTTCTCCGTTCTGGTTAAGTCATCAGTGTTCAGTGATGGAGACACCTCTCTGATGTCCTTAACTAAGTTCATCATTACCCAGAGATTTCTCCTCTACAAACTGTCAAGATATTCAGTGACTATCTTTATCTTCCTATCTATCTATCTATCTATCTATCTATCTATCTATCTATCTATCTATCTATCTATCCATCCATCTACCCGTTTGTATGTGTGTGGTGCACCTGTGTGTGTGAAAGTGTTTATATGGGTGTGTAAGCCTCTGAGCAGGTGTGTGGAAGCCAGAGGAAGCTGTCAGTTTCCTTCCTGTTCTATTTCTCTTCACTTTATGCCCTTTAGACAAGGTCTCTCACTGAACCTGGAGCTTGCTGCATTTTGGCCAGTCTGGTGAGCAAGCCTGGGGAATCCTATTGTCTGTGCCCTCCACCCAGTGCTGGGATTACAGGTATGCAAGGCCTTGTCAGGTATATACATGGGTAATTCAAGTCCTTTCTGCTTGTACAGTTAAGTCCTGTAACCCCTGAGCCCTCTCCTAGCCATCAAGAGTCTAACCTTTGACCTCATTATCATGTCACTTTGAGAATCAGCTCCATGGGCTCTGAGAGACAAGCCTTATGTGATCACTTGCCCAGAGACTAGCTCCTTTGGGAATTCCACGCACCTTGACTATGTGTGATGTGTCTGTGCTTCCTGGTAATTTTCATGCTAACACAGACCTGTTTGTGGAAGAAGGAAAAAGAATCTAGGCTGAGATCTTAAGAGCTGTTCCTCCCTCCCTATCTTGAAGTGTCTCTTAAAAGTGAACCTACTTCACCTCAGGAAAGCTTTCCACTGAAAGATAATTAATTTAGAAGGGAAAAAACATGTGTAGGACCCAGAACAAAAGGAAGGAAGCTGTATCCACATGAGCCCTTGGCACACTTGGCTCTATAGGAGTATGAGACATGTAGCCACTGTGCATATAATTGAATTTACATGGCAAAAATGATATTCATTCTCTTTACACTTTAGAGAGACTGCTTTGAAATGATTTCTAACATAAAGCCATTCTCCCCAGCCCTCATCTTCTCCTCTCTTTTGCTCCCACTCTCAGGTACAAATTACTCTTAAGCCGGGTCCAAATAATGAACGAGACAGAGTCCGTGTCCTTAAAGTCAACATGGGATACTGAGCTGATGGGCTTTCTTGTTTGCAAAGCATTTCCCCCTTTCCCCAAATTCCTCAGTAAAGATCACCCAGAGATGATTTCTGCTCCTCCAAGTATGTCAGTGAAAGATTATGGACCTGTGGAAATACAGATGAGTGGATCTGATACCCTAAGGAAAAAGCAAATAAGTAGGCGAAGTCGCCTTCTCCAGAGTTAATCACACTTACTGGGGTCTGTTGGTCTCGGGATATATTTGAGTCTCACAAAGATAAACCCTCAGCTTATGAGTACTCACCACTGCTTTTGGGAAGGACTTCCTCACAAGAGGTTCATTCATCCCACTTCACTCACTGGAACGCACCACGCCTTGACATCAATTTCCTGTCTGACACATGCTGTCAACATGTGAGGCTAATATATATGAGCATTGTTGGAGATATACCACCATCCTTCAAGCATCCAGAGGCTGGACAGTTCCAGGGTTGGAAGAAGGTTTTAATGGAGAGACGGGATGTCAGGGAATACTGCGTGGGCTTCATCTCGCTACCTGGACAGGTAGAAAGCAGGATTGCTCCCAGCCCTGGGTGTGTGTAAATAACACGAGGGTTTTCTGGGTTAAATGGGGACAAGGGTCAGTTAACAAAAGTCACACCAGAATGCCGTAGACTCTGGGAAAATGGTGATTATGTCATTTTGCTTGGGTATCAGTCATGTGTCTCATTGCTGACCCCAAATCCCCAGTGACAAGAAGCAACTTAAGGGGAGGAGGATTCCCTTTGGTTCTCACTTCCAGGGGACATGTTGGTCATGGCAGGGAAGGAGCCAGACACGGTTGATCACATTGCTTCAGGAGTCAGGAAGCGGGGTGTGATGGATGCTGGTGCTCTGTTCCCTCTCTCTTGAGTAGCCCTACTGACTCCCCACCCTACCAGCGGCCCCTCCCACATCCAAGGTGGGCCTCCCCTCTTTAGTTAAGCCTTCCAGGAAATACTCCCCTAAACACTCAGAGTGGGGTTTCCATGGCGATTAGGCATTTAATCAAGTTGAAAATACTTATCAGAGATACCACTGTTGTTGCTCCTGGCCCCTCCATCCTCCTGCCTCTTCTCCATCTGCAGATAGGTACTCAGTGAACACACCCTTAACTAAATGCCAGAGAATGACACTTAATTAACACCAAGCAGGGAAAGGTTAGAATTGGGGATGCACTGATCAGTGCTTGGGGCAAGAGAAAACCATGATAGATGATGGAGCTGTGCTACCCTTAGGACTAGATTATTGACTGGTGAATATCTAAGCTTAGAACTGACAGAGAAGGCTTCCTGGAGGTGGTACCAACGTTGACGCCACCTTTTGAGAAACAAGTAAAAGATCCTGTTCACTCATTTAACCAACCTACCTATGCTGAGTCTCCAGCACATGTGTAGAAGCAAATATTACAGAGAGATGAGAACACAGAAGAGTGCAAAGATCATGGGGATGATGACAAGAGTCATATGAACTGTCACTGACACAGCATCACCTGTAATAAAGTTCACAGATGCCCCGGTCAAATCTCTGTTGCTGTGATAAGCATCATGACCTAAAGAGATGAAGAGAGAAATTGGTTTATTATTTTTGTACGTTTTGTAGCCCTTCATTGAGGTTAGTCAACGCAGGAACCAGGAGTCAGAAACTGAAGCAGAGTCTATAGAGTAGTTCTGTTTACTGGCTTATACCTGGGTGATATAAGTTTGTTTTATTAAACCACGGGGACCCCCTGCTCAGGGGTATCTCCATTCACAGTGGGATGGGATGATTTCATACCAATCCTAAATTAAGATGATGACCCAGGAACTTACCTACAGCCAAGCTTAAGGGACATTTTTTCAACTAAGCTTCTCTCTTCTCTGACACCCCAGCTAGAATCAGGTTGACAGTACATAGCCAGCACATCATTGTTTATGGGGCATTGATGTTTTCCAGGCAAGGAGTATGCAGGGCCAGTTAGTGAATATCCTTCTTGCACATAAGTAGGGAAAGAGTAGGTGAATATAGATAGCCTCCTGGTTTGGTGGTCATAACTTGAGCATATGTTTGGCTCCAGGACCTTTTGTACAGGATCTTAGCAACTATGCAAAGACACCTCATTTGTACCAGGCAGGCTGGTTTTGTGGATGAAATCCATTCCTGAGACATGGAGTTCACCGAATGTTGAATCTGAAGATCACATTCTCTGTTGAGAACTGCAGAATGTAAGCCAAAGCCCCATGCAAACTTCTCAGGTTGGGAAAACAGTTTACATGGTTAAGAGTTTAAATAACCAGGGCAGACAGGAGTTCAGTTCCCAAAATTCATACTAAAAAAAATAAATAATGTCACGTGGTACATGCTTGCAATCCCAGAGCTGGGGAGGCAGAGGCAGGAAGATCCCTGGGACTTGACTTTCAGCCAGCAAAACCTAACTAGCAAGTTATGGACAAGGGAGAGACTCTGTCTGAGAGAGAGAGAGAGAGAGAGAGAGAGAGAGAGAGAGAGAGAGAGAGAGAGAGAACAGAAACCTAAGGAATGATACCTAAGGTTGTCACCTGGTCTTTGCATCCACTCCCTGACACATACACACAAACAGCAAACGCCACACAAACAAAACCCCAACTGCTCAGTGAAGTAGAGGGTGTGTCCTAACCCCAAGGTAAGAAAACAGGCTCAGAGATGAGCATTTTGGGTTCTTTCAGAATCAGCTCAGAACCAGCAGGTTTGGGGCTTGAACTCTGGCCAGTGTGTTAGTCATTTCTCCCATCACTGTGAGAAAAGGCTTGGCAGGAGCAAGATAAGGGGACAGGCTGACCAAGACTTGTGGTTTGAAGAAACACAGTCCAGAAAGACCGTACCCTTGTGCGCTGTGCTTTGCATAACCATGGTGTAAATCATTCCCAAAGAGATGTTGCCTGCATGCTTCTTCCTGTCCCCATCACTGTTGATGTGATAAAGCACCCAGACCAATGGAGATCTAGGGAAGAAAGGTTTCATGTGGCTCCCAACTCCAGGTCCCAGTACATCAAAATTTCAGAGACATCAAGGCAGGAATTCAAAGCAGCTGAAAATTCCAAATTAAATGAACAAACTTCTTAAAATATGCAAGTTAAAAAAACTAGCAATAAAACCCAATAGAAATCTTGAAGAGCACTTTCACTATTTAAGAAATAAAATCTGTATTAAAAAAAAAAAAACCATAGCCTCCCCAGGAGGAAAAGTTCAGTCTCATCTAGAAGCCTTTCAGAAAAACTGCCAGAGGAAGCAAACAGCCCAGTGCCACATCGACATTAAGACACAGTGACCAAGGCGACCTGTAGGAGAAATTGCTTAATGGAGCTAACAGTTACAGAGGGGGAGTCCATGACCATCATGGTAGGGAGCATGGTAGAAGGCAGGCATGGTGCTGGAGCAGTAGGGAAGAGCTTCTATATACAAGCATAGGTCAGAGAGAGAAGAGAGGAGAGGAGCGGGGTAGAGGGAGGGTGAGAAAGAGAGAGAGAGAGAGAGAGAGAGAGAGAAGGAGGAGGAGGAGGAGGGAAAGGAGAGGGAGAGAGAGTGAAGGAAGAAGAAGAAGAAGAAGAAGAAGAAGAAGAAGAAGAAGAAGAAGAAGAAGAAGAAGAAGAAGAAAGAGGAGGAGAGAGAGAGGGGGGAGGGGGGGAGGGAGAGGGAGAGAGAAGGGGAGGAGGTGGGAGACCAGGAACAAGGCCCCACCTTAGGGACATGGCCCCACAGTTCCTATCACATCACACTTCATTTGTTATAAATCAATCAATAGATCAATCCATTGATAAGGTCAGGGCTCACCCCTGAACATCACTGCACCAGGGGAACGGACTTCAATAAATGCTTTTGGATTTGGGATTTAAGATTGTTTTCTCAGGGTAGAATGCCTCTTCATTCTTCCATTGGTCAATATGTCTTTTCCATTCTCAATCATTCTGTCCAGAAAGTGCCCGTCACCTGCTCCATGGCTGAAACCAAGTCCACCTGTCACTATCCTTTTCCTAGACAGTGATTCTTGGGTAGGGATGCCTGTATTCATGGGATGAAGTAATCTGGCACATGCTTCTTGTGTCTCAGCCCACACAAGTGTGAGAATCAAGAGAGGGTCTTCAGGCTCATGGGCAGACCCTCTCTCGGACCACCACATACATACTGCTTAACGGCCACACATTCCAGCCAAATTGCAACCAGCTTGAGTGCTCGGCTAGAAAGACTTGGTGCTGCCGTGGCATCCCTGAGCCTGCAGAAATGTACTCCTGGCTAAAAACACAGCACTTGACACTTTGCATAATGAAGCCGAACTCTTAACTTCTGGGGCTAACACACCTGCACCCTCAGATTGGCCTGGAGCACAGGGGAGGAGATACTATGCCTCCCCAGGTAGAGGATGGCTTCCAAACAATCCAGAGGCCCAAGCCAGCCTCCTGTGCTGGGGGAAGAAGCTACCTGCAGCTGAGAGCAGAGAACAGTCTGCTTGGCTTCTATTATTGCCCTTGTTCGGTATTTTTTTTTTCCTGCCGCTTAACTCATCAAGATCAACAAACATGCAGGCAACAAAGTCTTGCATCCCATTCAGAGGCATGGTACCCCCCAGGCCTACATTTTATGCATCTAGGCTGTTTCCTTAGGAAATCTTCCAGATGCAGGTCTATGGGGGTCAAGGGGATACACATTTTTTAAGGTTTTGGAGATGGGATGCCAAATTGCCCTCCAGGAAAGCGAAATCCTGTCATCCTTTCTGAAGCCCGGTGTGTGGAGCTGAGCGCCCCACGGCCTTCTCTGCTGCACAGGGCCTCATTCATTCTTCACTTCTTTTGCCATTTGCACACCAAAGCAGCTTTCCTCGCCTCTGCAGGGGTGGACAGGGATGGCGCGTGCTGGCACTCTGCTTTCCACAGGTGTTAACACTTGGATTGTGCGGCTCAGGTGTATGGAGGTCGAAGGCAACTCCAGTCACACCCGACACTGCCTGCCCAGGCCTCTGAGAGCTCATAAACTCAAACTCTCTAAGACAGAGGGACAGACGCTAGGCACCCCAAGTTCCCTGCTCCATTAGCCTCTCCATCCCTGGGACCACATTCTCCTGGCAGCAGCCACAGTAATGGACAACTTTCCCCGGGGCGGGGTAACTTCAGAGAGCTCGGAGGCCTCACGCAGGGCATCGAGTGAGTTTTAGCAGCTCACTACAGAAGTGCTTCGTTCAGAGACTGGCACTCCGTTTCCATGGATTAGGGCTCTGGGGCTCTTTGGAAATGAAGTTTCCATGCGGTACACTCAGGATGCTGCCGAGCTGCAGCAACTTTCTCAGGCAAACAGCTTTTCTTCTTTTATTGCCCTCCGAATTTTATTATTGTTTAGGGGGAGATGGTGTTGGAATCCATAAGTCAGAAGCAGGGGAATTGGGAGGACTAAGCCTGTCTGCAAGGTTGTCATTTTCCGGGAGACGGAGAGGTGATGGAACTGCACGCGTCCGGTTTATGCTACCTACTCCCACCAGGTGGCTAATCTCCACACAGTTCCTGTGAGCACGTTATTAATAATAATAGCCGCTGTGTTCCAGAGACGCACAGTGTGCACCAGACCCTCGGCTGGGAGTTGCTGGAATGCTTTTGGAATAATCCTCGGGGCATGATGAGGCTCAGAGCCACCCACACTGCGCAGATAAAGAAACCGAGGCTTGGGACAGCTGCCTTGTTGCCCTCACGGGGAAGTCTGATCATGGGGCTGGTGAAGGGGGCAGAGGCTCAAGTTCAGCTCAACACTCGAGGATAAGAAGTTGTATTTTATTAAGGCTCTGTATGTGCCGGGAGGTGGGGGGGTGGGGGTGAGGTGAGAGATGTGAGGGGAAGGGGAGAAGTGTGTGTGTGTGTGTGTGTGTGAGAGAGAGAGAGAGAGAGAGAGAGAGAGAGAGAGGGAGGGAGAGAGAGAGAGAGAGAGAGAGAGAGAGAGAGAGAGAGATAGGTGTGGAGAGGGAAGATGTATGTAGTGGGGTATTGTGGTAAATCTCCAACCCAAATATGCCCCAGCAATGAAAATACAACTCAGTTAATATGAATACATGCTGTGCATCTAGACTGGGCAGATCTACCACTACACTACCATCTTCCACTTCTACTAGACCCCTTAGAGCATGTGTTTCTTCTATGCTTTTCTTCTTCTTCCTCCTCCTCTGCATCCTCTCCCTCTCCCATTTTCTCCTTCTTCTCTCCCCCAACTTTCAGCTCCACCTTCCCTTTATCTGCCCAATCATCAGCTCTCCTTTATTTTACAAATTAAGGTGGGAAGCAGGTTTACAGGAAATCACCTGAGTGCTGACTCATTCCTTCTTCCACAACCCCTCACTGGAGAACAGAATTAACATCAACTATAATTAGCCCCAGGGCTCTCTGCAACTGTGGGGGGAGGGGAAGTGTGTTAGCTCCGCAGGAACATCTGGAGGCCAGAGGCTGATATCCCTTGCTTTCCTTTTGTTCTTCTGATTTTTAAATTTACTTAAATATTTTTTTTACATATTAAATGTGCATGATTTTTTCTTACCTGTGTATATGATGTGCACCATATGCATGCATATCTGCAGAGGTCAGAAGAAGGCATCAGATCCCCTGGAACTGGAGTCAGATGTAGCTGTGAGCCACTATGTGGGTGCTGGGAACCGAGCCCTGGTTCTCGAAAAGAGCAAGCTGAGCTGTCTCTCCATTCCCCGACCTTATCTCCTGAGGTAGTTCTTTCTCTGAACCTAGAGCTCACATATTCAGATGGACGGCAAGCCCAGAAATAACCCTGCTTCCACAGACCAGCATCTGGGACTACGTGTGCACTGCTATGTTCAGCATTTATCCTGCCAGTATGACTCAAGTTCTCATGCAGGGCTGGCAAGCTCCTTCTCCAAGAGCAATCTCCTCGTCCCTTGATATGTCCCCAGGTCCCTTAAGATTCACATGTCCCATACTGTTTCTCAGGCACCATATCTGTCACTGCCAAGCTAGAGAGAAAATCACCTGTGATTTGGACCCCTGCTTCAAGGATGCTCCAAGCCCCCTTTTCTTTTCAGCAGCACAGCCCCAGTTCTCCTAGGGAGAAATTCAACAGTGTCTGTGAGGGGTTATTTCAGTGGGGCTACACTGCCATTATCTTGCTGGCCTGTGAGAGCATGGGAATTGTTCATTCTGTCTGTCGGTGTGGGGATCCCACCACCACCAAGGTGGTAATGCCCCTGCTGTAATGATGTATGAAAATAAAGGTGTCTTCATAAATAGGAAGTTCCTGCTGGTTTGTCTGGGACATGGGGGTTGGGGGGGTTATTTACCTACCATTAGGATGTGAATGCTTTATCTGGCAATTTTTTTTTTTTTGCTACTGTTTTGCCTGTAGCGCAAATCATATTAAATGTGTGGACTATTATGCCATGCATCCATTGAATTGTATATACCAAACCTCCATAATATAATACAAACAGGGAAACATCAGTCTGAAGCAATTTGACAAGTGACCCCTCTATTCTCCTCCTCTTGCCCTTGTGTGGTTCTGATGGAAGGAAATAACTCCAGAGAACCTGGGGCCGCTTGCCTCTCCTTCGTCCGTGCCTGGATCACTGTGAAATTTACAGCACAAACTTAGAGAAGTATTTCAAAGCCACTATGATTTCTTTGTAAAGCACGTTCTCCACGATGGAAGCCTCACACACTGCAAGCACCCTCTCTTCCTCCTGCATCTTCCCACCCACCTCCTGGACCGAGAGCCTCTGTCCCTTCTTCTGAATGGCCACCCTCTGCTGTTGCACTCCTGGAGTGACCTTTCCTTTGTCTGCCTGTTCTATTTATTTGCAGCATTTAATGCATTAACATTCCCTTGCAGAGACATCAGAAAGCAATCTCCCTTCTTTAATAATGAATATGTTTAGCAAGAAAATGTTGGTACTCCTGTGTCCATAGCCTCTAATAGGTGGGAAAGAGGGGGAGAAATAGATACCCTCTCAATGAACTCTTGCTTGGAGCGCTAGTTACATGCTCACATATACATACATGAGGGCATACACACACACACATACACACACACACATGTATGTATATATATGTATATATATCATATGTAGAAGCACACATATATACCCCCAAATTTACATATATACATATGTATATTATATATTTTATACTGTACATGCTTATATCACACATGTAAAACATATGCAGTACAAACCCACACAAAACCCACACTTGTGGGGCCCCATATACCGATGTAAAATTGTCATTCTAAAACCCAGTTTAAAAACCAGATGTGTCTATTCTGGTAATAAAGCACAAGTCTTCTCATATGATCTGTGTTTTGTTTGGGGACAGAGTCTCATGCAGCGTTGGCAGGCTTTGCTCGAGTACTGTGTAGCCTAAGATAACCTTGAACTTCTGAAACTTCTGCTTCTGCCTCCAAAGCATAGGCTTGGGACCATAGATTGCACCACCATGCCTATTTTACATGGTGGTGGAGGTAGAACCTAGAGCTTCAGCTTCGTGCATTGTAAGCAAGCATTTCACCATCTGAGATACATCCCCAGTTGTTGGGTAGTGGGTGTGGGGGGAAAGAGGGAGTGGGAGAAAACCCGGGTCCCGTCAGAGTTCCAGTGCTCTGGGCAGACGGGTGGACGCAGGAGGACTGCCGCACGCTTTCCACGTGACCCGGGTGGGTGTCTGGCTATGGGAAGCCACTGGACCCAGCTCGGTAGGGGGTGGAAAAGGGGCAGTCCTGGGTCTTTGGGCCTTACAGAGGCCAGAGATAACAGGTTTCCAATCTTGGGCATCCTTCGCTGGATACTTCGGAAGATCTGAGAACAAAGTGGGGGCCCCCAGGGACAGCTTGGTCAACTCTGGGGCCAAAGGGAGAAAAGGGTAGGGGAAGAGGAGGTGCTGGGTGGTTCTCATGTAGGTGAGAGTCCTTGGTTCACAGCTGGGGTGCAGGAAGACCTTCTGGCAGGTTAGACTCAGCTCGTTAGGGGAAAGCCTATCCCATCATTCAAGCACAGTGGGTTTTACTGGGCAGAGACAATCTATGGTTTTAGAGCTTTATTGTAGAAAGGCAGGGGGAAAGAGAGAAGGTAGAAAGAGGGAGACCACTGGCCATGGCCATGTGGAGAGAAGGAGGAAAGGAGAGAGGGAGAGTAAGAAAAGTGAGAGCTAAAGAGAGTGAGGAGGGGCCAAGCAGCCCCTTTTATAGTGGGCTGGACTATCTTGCTGTTGCCAGGTAACTATGGGGAGGAGCATATTTGACTACAGTCAGGTAACTGTGGGGATGGAGTCTAGCCAGAATGCCAGGAGCTTGGGACATTGTCTGCATGACTTATAGTCACAGGATTATGGAGTTGGGCACTCTGTGGTGTCAGGCACCTGTCTCTGGGAACATGGCTCACTGTTGCGTCCCTTATAGAGTTTCCTATTGGGTCACTGGAGCAAGCTTTATTCAACCAAAATAGGCTGCCTTTCATGGCCCCACACTCAATCAGACATCCTCTAATGTGGTTTGTAGAAAATGCTCACATCAGTGGCCCTAAGGAAATTTATGCTCTTCTCATGGAAAACAAGTACACTTTCCAAGCAACCTGCATATTGTCTGCATTTGGTTGTTGGAGTATTCTCTTGCATCAGTGTTTTTCTCTGGCTGTTGACCATTTTCAACTCTTGCCATGAAGTAACTAAATCACATATTGCAGATAATTTTATTCATTATGAATGCAAACTGTTTCCTTGAGCTTTAGGGAGAGAGAGAGAGAGAGAGAGAGAGAGAGAGAGAGAGAGAGAATATGTATCATATGTAGGGCACATCACTATGAATTTGAGTTGCTATAATTGTCTTCTTACCAGTTCAATTTCCTATTGATTATGAAATTATAGAGTGCTGATGGGAACTAGAGAGTTTTTTCAGAGTGCAAAGGGAAGACAGCATGGAACCCGCAGGTGAGTGGGGCCAGAGTTTCTGTGGTTGGCTTAGGATGAGAAGCAACAGGGGTCCCATCCTCACCAGCAGAGAGGTCTGTGGGAGACTGGCAGACAGGCATGGCTGTCACTGTTATTATGCACGGCCAAGAGCTTGATGGCATGTGATCATGTTGGTGGACCAGAATTCCTAAGAACCCAGACTCTGTAGACTCAGGAAACATAGTTTCCAGAATGATTTTTTCTGATCTCTGTGATACAGATACTTCTATTATAGCAAATATTCACTCGTGAATGGGATGCCTTTGAACATAGATATGGTTGAAACAGTACACGTGGCTTCAGTGAGTCAGTCTGCAACGTGAGCAGCCTTTAGCACACTAGTGGCTGGGGATCTTTCTTTCCCTCTCCCTCCTCCCTCACCCCTGTGTGTGTGTGTGTGTGTGAAAGTGTGTATGCTTGAGTACATGTAGAAATCAGGGGAGCTCAGGCTGTCTTTCCTCTGGTGTCCTTTATCGTTTGTTTGAGTCACAGAGATCTACTTGCACCATCCCGCCCTGTATGTGGGCTCTGGGAATTGAATTGTTTCTCAAGCTTGCAAGGCAAACACTTGCCCAGCTGAGCAGTCTCCCCAGTCCCAGTTTGGGAATCTCTTCTGTCCATTTTACTTTGCACCCTTAAGGAAGCAAACTTCTAAACGGAACTAGAAATCTAGATTTCAGAAGCAGGAGCAGCAAAAGAGGATATGTGAGCATAAATGCTCCTCCCACCCTGCATGCTCCGCCCACCCTGCATGCTCCGCCCACCCTGCATGCTCCGCCCAACCTAGGTGGAACCTCAGTCCTCACTATCTCCAGCCTCCTTTAGAATTAGGCACTTTAGGTTGTACTTCAGGCGCTCTGTGTAGAATCAATGGAGAAATGAAGGTTTCCTTGCACGTGGGTAGTATTTAAACTGCCCGATCCATGATTTTATGGAGCGATAACAAACACTACAGACCTTTTCCAGGGCTGTGTGTTCCTAGCTGCGGGATCGTGGTACAATGAGGGTACTTACTCATGCCGTCGGGCTGAGCATGACTTTTTTAATGTGTCTATAAAGAACAGTTTTCCAGTTTAATCACAGCGGAATCCCCGTCGAACTTGCCCTTATCTTTGACCGCGTTTTCTTCCTGGTGGCTCTGCCTGGGTTTTATGACCCTTCCACACATAATAAAGCATCCAAACAACTTCTCCGTGTCAACTCCAATGAATTCTAAGAATGCAACAGTTGGCACCCTCCTCCCAGTGCTGTTTACAGCTAAGGGCTTTCTTTCTACAAGGCTGAAACAGATTAGGTGGTACGCTGTTTCTTCCCAAGACCTGGCCATCCCACATAGCTTAAACATCCAGAGAAAGGAGCATCCAGGATGTTCAGAGGACCGTTTGCCTCATATTTCCCACCATCACGATACCCTATAGTTGCTGCCTCCCCACACCTCCAGCATTAAACTGCCAATAAGAAACGGGTTCTGTTTGGTGTATAACAGTAGAATATGGCCATAGACCAGATTATTGATGTTAATTTAATCACTAATTTAAAAGGAAGACAGGTGAGTTAAAGCAGGTGTGGCTACAGTGGCAAAAGGACCCTAAATAATGCAGAGGTCTATTCCCTAAAGCCGTGAGTGTCAATTGAAACACATGAGCATCAGTTCACCTCAGTGCATGACCAGGTTCAGCTGTCTCAACCCCTTACAGAAGGTTCTCCTTGTGTGTGTCAAGTCCTTCCCTGAAGCGCCATGGCTATCCTGTGGTGGCCCGCTCCCACCATCTATTCAGACAAAGCTTATTGGATCCATCCCAAACAGGGATCATAATAAATATTAGAGCAGTAACCCTTCCTACATTCCAGATGTGAAGGCTCAGCAATGGGTCCTATGGGTAAATGATCTTCCCATCATGGGTAGTGTTTCCTGGGACCAAAGGGCTCACCTATACAGCTAGTGTTCTTTTTCCTTCTTTCAAGTCATAATCCTTCCATTTGGAGCCCCACACAGCACATTCCTTGCTTAAATCCATAGCCCATGTCTGCCTCCCAACCTCCACCTCTTCCTCTCTCTTCTCCTGAGAGGAAGGTACCACCACTGAGTATAGAGGTCTCTAAGGACTTTGTGGCTTAGAGCCTTGGAGTTTCTCATTGTTGTGGGAAATCCACAACAAAAGTAGTTGAAGGAAGGGAAGACTTTTGACTTACAGAGAGAGTACAGCCCACCATGGAGAGGAAGATATGATGACAGCGTGTGTGCAACAGGGCTTCAGCTGGCCATGCTGGATGTCCAGTCAGGAACAGAGGCAATGAATGCTGGTATTCAGCTCAGTGACTCCTTTCTGCTTAGTTGTGGGATGGCGCTACCACATTCATCGTGGGGCTTCCCTCCTCTGTTAAACCTCTCAGGAAACACTCCTAAAGACACATCCATTCAGATGTGGGTCTCCCAGATGGTTGTAAGTTCCATCAAGTTGACAATGAAGATTAATCTGCAATGAGGACCTGAATCAGGATTGACTCAAGGTACAGGGTTGCTGGAGAGGAGGGCTTGAGTCTCCTTGTCCCCGTATCGCCAATAGCGGGCTATTGTGGGTATGATGGAGGTTAATGTTGGACTCCTGATCCCAGCTTGAGATGGGAGAGGGAGCAGCATGCAAACAGTAAGGTGGTAAAAGTCTCTGGCTGCTGAGAGGTGCAGAAGATAAGCTGATAAATAAGGCAGCTGCAAGCATATGTTCATCCTGTCCCTTTTGAGATTTAACCACTGATGAAGTCTTTGAGGAAATCCGGTCACATCTATCAGGGCCATGCTGGGTGTGTGGACATGTGGGTGGGTAATCCTGCGGACAGAAAGTAGCTTGAAATTTTTGCTCTGCAGTCCAGGGATGTCATGAGATGGGGGCTGTTTATAGAGGGGTGGTGTCTACAAGATGGCTCCCATGTTCATGAAGTTAATAGGAATGTCTGCCATTCCTGGGGGTCCTTCTTGTGGCTCCATCTTCTCTGTTCCAGGAATCTCCTTCTGAGAACCTTTCTCGCTCTTCTGTCTTCTGCCGAGCATCCTCTTTGGATCTCTGTTCTCTGTTGCTGCTGTGAAAGGTTTCCCACCCTGGAAAACAGCTCCTGACAGTCTAACTTCATGACTTTTCCTGCAGCAGGAAGAAGAAGAAGAAGAAGAATTTCAGTCACAACTCACAAATGTCAAACAAGGAGGCCTTTCAATGCAACAAGGCATGCCATGTGGAGTGCTGGTGCATTGCTGGGATACAGATCACGATTAGAAAGTCTTCAAGTGTGTGAACCTTTTGAAGATCGCCCCACCGGGCCCTCAGCTACCTGGGTCTGTCACCACACTGTACAAAGCTGGAAGTACTAACCTGCTATATTATTAATGTGCTCCATTAGCCTTGCCAGCCTCACCACCACCTCCACCACCGTATTCATCCACAGATTACCTCCCTGATAGAGAGTAGCACCTTTATACACGCCTCTAATATTTCAGGGGATGAAACTAAGTCCCTAAGCACTAGGTACAAAGATGTATTTGCCATTCCTATTGTTCTGAAGAGACACCCACCTCGAATGGGGCTCAGAGGAGAAACGATAATTTAAGAAAATATTGATCGTTGTGTATTTATATCTCTACTTATATAGCATTTTAATAGATCAGAAATAAGCTGTCACTTTTCATAAAGCACTCAAATTAAGGACTTAGTTTGCATGTGCTGTGAGATGGAGAGGAAAGTGGGTTTCTGCACCTCCCAGCCCTTCTAGGGGTGAGCTCCCCGTGGATGGGGGAGGGGCAGCTCATGCAAGCTTCAGAACTGGAGCACAAAGAGGCACTGAGGGTGATGCTCATACAAGCGGAGGAGGAGAAAACCACACGCCCTCTTGAGAAGCCATGCCATTTCAGTAAAATGACAATATTCCTGATGTCGCCATGTCCAACGTGGCATCAAAATTAAAAATATTTACCCACCACAAGCAGCTGGATCAGACCCTTGAGCTTTGAAACTCTCTACTCAGATTCAACAAACCCCCCCACCCCCCAAGACGAATACACACTCTTCCTCTGGCTTTTCAGTAACAGGGTCCCATCAGTGAGGGCTAATGACTTGATTATTTGATGGTTCGTCACAGAGACCTCCCAATGCTTCTTTAATCAGCTATGCTGCCATGAGCTTGCTTGGCTTCTAATATCTTCCCCATTCCACTTTCCCTCACGCTGGATTCCTGGACCAGTATTTGGAGGCAGGCAGCACTGGTCAGAGGCTTGCTTCAAGGACTAATTTCAATTAGAAGCAGATTCCAGCCCCGGTCTCCTTACCTCAGAGACACTCCTCGGCCCCTTTGAAGTCTCAGTCAGTTCAGTAAAGATAAACATGGCTTCTTAATGATGGGTGGTGACGTTGGAAGAGCCAGCATTGGAGGGTTCCTGCGAGGCTGCAATGCAATGGCAGATGCTGAGGTCCTGAGAGCTTTAGACACAGTTTTGTCCCCTAGTGTAGCAGAAGCAAAAGGAGAGAAATCCTGTACTGGCCTCTTTTTGGTTTATAGGTTGGTTCAAGGAATATATGTGTAATCTATGAAAATGGCAGAATATCATTAGAAATCATGACATTGTTAGGCCATCTTCAGTGGATATCCCTGGGAGGCCTGCACTTTTTAAAAAGGGAAACAGAGGAGTAATTGTTCTGGGGCAGATGGGGTAGGACTAGGAGGAACGGAAGAAGGAGAAACTGCAGTAGGGTTGTAATGTATGAGAGAAGAATAAAAGATTTTTTAAAAAATAAACATGTACATTTGTGCATGCATGCACGTGTGTATGTGTGTGTGCATGCATGCACATACACACATATGTGCACTTTCTTGTAAGCATATAGATGCACCTCACAGCATGAAGGTGAGATCAGAGGACAAGCGTGGGTGACAGTCCTCTCCATTCACCCTGAGATACACTCTCCCTGGAGTTGCTGTTCATTGAAGCTTAAGCCAGCTTAGTTTTCCAACAAGCTTCCGACGAAATTGTCCTCTCTCCACCCCCTCACCTTGCCTTAGTAGTGCAGGGATTATAGCCACATCCTTCCAAGCCCAACCTTACATGTTTTTTATGGATTCAAATTCTCACATCTACACAGCAAGTGCTTTGCCCATTGAATCATTTCCCTGGTCCAGCATATACTCTTTAATTATAAAATCAATATTGATCTAAAATACAATACCCACATAGTTCATATATTCATTAACTTCCTTTGTTACAGAATATAACTGATGGACAGCAACAGTAATGATTCCCCAGGTGGGCAGTGGATGTATGCACAAGAGCCTCCTGTGCTATGCATCTCTTAGCTTAGGACATCATGGTGTTAGAATGTCACCATCCTCAGATGGGAAACTGAGACTCCAATGAAGATGCAGCTAGTCCCCAGGGTCGGGGAGTCTGTCCGACTCCAGAAGCCAATGTCTGCTGCCATGTAGTCTGTCTCATTCAGCAGCAGAAGCTGTAGAGTCACATCGTTCCTAGAATCCCTCAGGGCACTGAGGAAAGGATGCTTGGGGTGATGATGTCTGAAGCTAGAGTGTGAGGACGGGAATGAAGCTCCCAGCCACCATCTTAACACAGTGGTCATCGTAAGGAGAGCCCTAACAACAGCACCACATAGCTGCATCATAAATATACATCACAGACCACAGGACACAACTAGAACCCTCCTGGCTTGAGTAAACAAAATATGAGTGTTCCCCTTAGAGCAAAGGAAGCTGAGCTGTAGAGAAAAATGCTTGAGACTTGTCCAGCTGCCTGAAAAGGTTTAGATCTACTAAGTCACTTGGAAAGTGACTCATAACCTGTTGAGCTTTCATCTGAAGGCTGTGCAGTGGGCTCCAGGTCCCCAGCTTTCGTGAGCTATTTCATGACCAATGCTGTTGTGGGCTCTGGTAATGTAGCCGTCTTTGAGTCATTTCTACTCCTATATATTTCTATTCCTATAAGTGACCCCCTCATGGAAAAATCCCATGAATAACCCAATAAAACTCATTGGTTCATCAAGTTGGACTTTAGTGGTATCCATACTTGTGTTGGGATTCCTTTCTGGGCTCAGTAGATTAGTGAGTAGCATTTCCCTAGGCAAAGTTTTGTCATACACCAGCTTGCGCCAATTGAACTGTGGTACAGAGTAGAAGGACATTGAGCCAATTATGAGCTGAGATCTTCAAAGAGACTGCCACTTCCTTAGACATTCTCAGATTCCTGTTATTGATCATGAGCAGGTTATGCCTTGGGGTGACTGCAGTCCAAAGAGAAGGAAGAAGCACAAGGCAAGGACTAGAACTTGACTTTGACCACCAAAGTGCAACTTCATCTGAGCTTCACCCTGAATCAAGGCTGCATTACTGAGTACCAGGCCAGCTCAGCCAAGCAGTAGACTACAGATAT
Source organism: Mus musculus (assembly GCF_000001635.26). Taxonomy (NCBI): domain Eukaryota; kingdom Metazoa; phylum Chordata; class Mammalia; order Rodentia; family Muridae; genus Mus; species Mus musculus. The sequence continues at coordinate 107,039,190 of NC_000078.6, forward strand.
CCCAGAGGCCTGGGGGATGGGTGGTGGTGGTGGTGGTGGTGGTGGTAGGGGTTGTTCTTTTAGCCACTGAATTTGTGTGTGCTTTGTTATACAGCATTTCTTTGTGGCAGCTGATGAGTACAGATCAGCAGCAAAGAAAGAAATGCCAACACAATCAACTTCACCAACAAAAAACAACCTGATGTTTACCATCTTATTGTCTACCACAGGTGAGGATGTGATTGCCTCCTTGACTCTAGGAGCCCTACATCTCTAATTATTTTGATACATGTCTGTCCAAGCTCAACACACTAAATAAGAAGTGAGTTAGTGAATGGCACAGTGGCCTCAGGATGTGCAGTGGGTTAGCAGATGCAGATGCTCATCTTGCAAGGCTGGCCAGTTTGATGCCCTGAGCCCATGTAAAGGTGGAATGAAAGAACCGACTCTACAAAGTTGTATCTGACCTCCACAGCACTCCCATATCACAGACACACAAATACACTAATGGTAAGTGCTTTAAAATAGTTCCCAGTATTCACGCTTGGATCTGTAAAGTTTCACTCTTCGAAGAAGCTTTTGACCCCACCCTTAGCATGTTGTATCTTCACCAAGCATCTCTAGAATGAGAAATTACGTATCTCTCCTTACCCTGACTTCCCAGGTCACCAAAGTCCCTGCTTAGAGGTCTCCATCCACCACTGTGTCATCGCTTTACCCAAAGCCATATTTGTAAAACCAGGAAAATGAAATAGAATGGGACGAGGTGGAGGAGACTTGTTTGTTGCCTCGCGCTTCTCTTTTCTTCCCGCGAACAGAGAAGACTGACATAAGAATGTACTTCAAGAGCTGAACTCTCCTACTGAACACAAATGCAGAGAAATTCTGTATATCTGTAAATGTTTCATGTGTCCCAGTCATATATAATTTATTATGTTGTGAAGCTGAGGCGTACTCTGAATGAAAATTTTACTGTCAGAGCCTGGGGTACTTTCCTGCCATGATTTAAATCTCCCAATGCACTCGTAGCAAATAGCATGTTTTTATGATGGCATGTTTGTCCAAGAGGTCAGCTTTCAGCACAGTAGGAAATACCCTCTCCCCCCACCTCCCCACAGTGAAACTATTTCAAAGAGAAATATGTCTCCGGGGCTGAGTGTTGTGACAGAAAACGCAGGTGCAGTTCCAGGCAGCATTGGTGTCTGTCTGTCAGGTAGGCACAGGGTGGTAGGTTGATTGTTCAACTAGAGATCTTACACAGGGGCTCCAGAGATGCAGTGTGAACCCTGGCTCTGCCTCAGTGTTTACAGTTTTACCCTGAGGTCAGGGATACCAGCTCTTCCATATTTATTTGTGATCATGAAAGGGGGTGGCCTTATGTCAATATACTTGGCCCACATTTATTACCATATTACATGTGGATGAAGATTCTATTTTAAATTGAAACTAGTCATGCAGTAGAACATGGCAATAGCCAGTAGGAAGAAGAACAGCTGTCCTGGGCAAAGGCATAGGGAAATCCAAGGGGCACTATAGAGATTTAGTAGCTAGATTCAGCATCAGCATGAAGGTAATCAACTAGATCTATCCTGCTTACAAAGGTTTGTTGAGAAGGCTATGCACACATGGGAATGGACACACATGTATCTTGACGCCAGTCCTTTCTTAGCACCTCTGCTTCTCAGATCTCTAACTAAAGAGGTTGTAGGCATCCATTCATCCATTCATCATTTGTTCATCCACCCGTTTGTTGAATTCTCAACTAGATTAGTTACCTATCCATTCCATCCATCCATCAGCTAATCTACTCTACAAGTAAATCTTCTATATACACTAAACGTGATTCTGCACACACCAAGATGCAAGTTTGAGTCCACGACCCCAAGGTGTAGCTGTTAGCGGAGGAGCATCTCAGTGCAGCCACTGTGGAAAGACCAAGGCTATGAGGTGTTAGCACACAAGAGGTTTACTCAGGAGACTAAGAGGGGCCCACTAGGTTCATGAGCAGAGGTCAGTTCCTTGCCAAGTCAGTAGCATGAGAAAAGGTCTTACACTTGGCCCAAGTGGGAAGACTGGGTTCACTCTATGGAGAGCATCTCCATGAGCTGGCTACCATATGAAAAGACCACACATTGGATGACTTAAATGTGAGGCATATACTTTATCACAATCCTGGAGGCCAGGAGTCCAAGGTCAAGATCCTGCTGGGTGCACACCCTCACCATCTAGCTTTGAGTGAAGCCTATTAAGTTGCTCCATCCCTCATTCTTACATCATGCTCAGATAGAGAGGGAAGGGTCTTGGCATCTCTTTGTCTTCCTATGAGTCCCATTAACTAGGGGCTTGTGTTAATGGGTTCATTTAACCTTACTGAATACTTTAATCACATCTTCTTCAAATAGAGACATGGAGAGGTTTGGCCTTCAACATGTAAGGTAGGAGTGAGGGTATTATCAGTCCATAATAAATGGTCATTAGCTTTCTAAAGGAGACTCATAACAGATGGTGGAGGGGATAGGCGTGGGTTTTCAGGGTCCACCCTCCCTGTGCCCTGGTTCCTGTGTGGCATGGGTAAGCACAGAATTCTGCCCCACACAGCGAGAAGAGTTGTTTGTGTCTATTTGAAGGAAACTAAGTCAGGAGACCCTTCCCCCACCCCGAGTTCTTCACAGTTTTCATTCCACTCAGAACCCCTTCCTTACCCCTGGAAGCAACCCTGCAGGTCCTCAGCCATGCTCATTAAAGTTCCCTGATGCTGTTCCCACTGTGTTCTCCAGGAGTTGGAGGCTTCAAACCTCAGAAGCCCAAAGTCTTGATTGGGGTGCTCCTCTCTGCATCCAGGTGTACACTGATGGGTTCTGATTTACGACCGCATTCCCTCTGAGACCATGCTAAGAGGAAGCTGTCTCCAGGGGAGGCTAAATTCATTCCTGAGATCTGTGGAAACAGATTAAAACCACATGCCTGATTCCTGGGAAAGTTGCAAGAGGCAGGGGGTCACCGGCTGAACTGGAAGCGACATGATACAGGAGCTGCTCTCAGCACCCTGCCTTCAGGAAAGCAGGTGCATGCCCTCTGTCCTCAGAACCACCTATGCCCCTCCCTCCACCCCTCCTGAGTTTATTAGCTTGGCATCAAGCGCAAATGTCCCTTCCTGGTGGTACACAAACTAGAACGGGCTTGCGCTGCAGCATCCCGCATCTGCCCTCCTGTCTGTCACTCCAGCTGCCTTTTAGTGATGTTAAAAGAAATCTCAACTGTCACTCACATGGTCCATTCACTTTGTTCCCAGGCTGTGACACCCTTGTTGCGTTTCTCTTATTGTCGCCACCGAACTCTTGTGAATTAGCATTCGCTGAATTTATACGTGCTCATTAGTCTGAATAAATTTAAAAGCTGCTGCTCCTGAGTTTTAAAAATGTAACCAGGCTTCTCCTTGGGTATAATTGAGGCATCTGAGAAAAATAAATTACAGTCTGACTCCCAGGTAGGCATTTTATGAGTTTAAAGTCAAGGGGTCTCTTTGTGGCATCGTGCAAGCTATAAATATCCAGAGGTAGGGGAATTCAAATGATATATCCCCCCAATCAATTATTCTTTCCCTGTTTACTTTGCTTCCCCCCCATCCCTCCTCTCTCACACACATGTGTGTGGGATATCACAACTCACTGCTACCTGTGTCCAGTGGTGATACCTATGAACTCATCCACTTAGTAGACTAGAAAGGGCAGAGCACAGGATTTCGCAAACCCTATTCTATAGATAAAACACTCCCTAATCACATGGGTTTAACTGACAAATAAAATGTGGTTATCTTTCCTTGCTCTCCAGACCTGGAGATCCGGACTCATTTCAAGTATCACATCAGGTTTGAATATCTAAGACCTTTGACCCTTCCTTTAGCAATGAGCTAGATATGAATTTTAAAGCCGTCTTGGTCTAGCCCATACTCCAGACTACTGCTCCCTTGTGTGATGGTGCTGGGTTTGTTTCTCTCCCATGAGCAATACTCACCTTGTGATAGTTATGGTTCAATAAAAGTAAATGTGTATCACTACAGATAATTGTCATACAATGTCATATACACAAAGGATGACTGTTGTACCAAGTTAGGTCAAGGTCCTGTGGTGCAGGTTTAGCCATATTACCCATTCTCAAAGCTCTGGATGCCAGGCATCTTTGGCCATACTCCGCTAAAGAATGTTCACTTGAGAAACAGTATTTCAGAGCCTACTAAGGGACAGCCACAGTTGGGGATGCTAGGTATGGGACAATGAATGAGCTTTTAGCCAAATAACAAGCTAATGAGGCCAACACAAATGAAATCCAAAAGTGGGGTGCATAGAACTTAGACAGACAGCTCTGAGGGTGAGAAGCTAGCAAGGTAAGGGACATTGAATGGTGGGCACGGATGGAAGTGTATTAACAAGGAATCAGAGAGGTTCCGAGCACAGGGAGCATTTGAACAAATGTTCTCTAGGATATCATATAACCATTCCACAACACAAAGAATTGGAAAGACTGATAGTCAGGAAGATCCACAACAGCAGGGTCTGAGGAATGGAGTTGCCAAGGTGTTATGTGTATGTGTGTGGTATATGTGTATGTGTTGTATGTGTACATGTGGTGTCATGTGTTGTGCTTGTGTATGTATGTGTGTGGCATTGCATGTGTGTATGGTCCGTGTGTGGTGTGGTCTATGTGTGTTGTGGTGTGTGTGTGTGTGTATGTGTGTGTGTGTGTAAATATGGTGTTATATGTGTACATGTGTGGTGTGTGGTATTTGTGGTTGTGTGTGTGTGGTGTGTATGAGTGTATGGTGTTGTTTGTGTGTATGTACATGTTGTGTTGCGTGTGAGGTGTTATGTGTGTGTGTCGTTGTGTGTTGTGTGTTGTGTGTGTGTCATGAACTGATCTGCTCTAACGTTTTAAGAATCACTGGTGAATCTTCACTAAGCTGTGAGAGTCTGGGACTCACCCTAGAGCAGTGGCTCTCAATTTTCCTATCGCTGAGACCCTTTCATAGAGTTTTTCACATTGTGGAGACCTCCAACCATAAAATAATTTTCATTGCTGCTTCATAACTGTAATTTTGCTACAGATATGAATCGTGACTATCTGATATGCAGGATATCTGATATGTGACCCCTGCACCATAGGTTGTGAGAACTACTGGAATAGCAGATCAACATAGAAGTCCATGTAACTACATCACCAGATTTTGGGCAAAGCTGGAGAGAAAAACAGCATCATCAACAAATGGTGCTAGGAAAACTGGGTATGAACACATAGAAGAATGTAATGCAAAGCCTTAGATCACCCTGCACAAAATCCATCCCCAAGTGAAAAGGATACTTCAATGTAACATGAGTAGCATGAAATTGCTAGAGGAGAAAGCTGGGTATGCACTTGCACAGGTAGGCTCATGCAAGTGCTTTCCCAATAGAACACCAGTAGTGCAGGAGGTAAGACCAACGCTTGGCAAATGGGACTCGGGAAATGAACAAAGCCTCTGTATAGCTTGTATAGCTAATGAAATGGTCCATCAAGGGAAGGGGAAGCCCACAGAATGGGAGGAAATGGTCGTCAGCTATACATCTGACAGAGAACCAGTGTCTAGAATACACAAAGAACAGGAAAATCTGAGCATCAAGAAAGCAGATGGCCGATCTGAACAGAGAATTCTCAGCAGAAGAAAGGCAAAAGCACAATAAACACTTCCATAAGTATTCAATGCCATGAGACATCATGGAAATGCAACTTCCAACTGTTGTCAGACTCAATCTCTCCCTAGTCACAAAGGCGATCATGAGGAAATCAAGTCAACAGAACCTAAGAAGGCCAGGCTGAATCCATGACAAGCTTCAAATGGGCAGTTAAGAGACTAGGCCCAAATCTCTGTTTCCAAGAACTGGGCAATTCCAGGCCTTAGAAGCTTTCCTGTCACCTGGCCTGAGGCAAGGAAAATAGGTCAGCAGCAGTTTCCAGACTTCCTCAGCAACAGTTTCCAGACCTCCCCAGCAAGTTTCCAGCCCCAACACCCTGGTAAGGGAATGTCCATAGAGATGGACCCAACAGATTGACACAGAGGTCCTCTACCTCGGAATTCCCTAATGTGCTTTAAATCAGGCCTGAAAGATCACTTGGTTGTCTCTCTATCTTGGTAATGGGGAGACCCTAGCTACTGGAATTCTGCATAATAAAACGCTCTGCATTTGCAGACTATATGAGTCTGGGGTGTCTTTCTTCCTCGAAACACAGAGCCTTACAGTCCTTGTAAGGATGCAAGGGGAGAGGAGGCCTGCTTCACTGTGGCAGTGCAAACTGTTACAGCCATGACTTGCCTGCTGTGATGAGCTGCACACTCATGCACTGGAGCTTAGACAACCCTTCCTGTAGTGCCTCATGTCTGGTATTTTTGCTACAGCAAGAAGACAGGTAGCTAACACAGCATTGGATCTGATAGGATCTTACTCTGAAAACATCACCTGGTAATTTAGAGCTTTTACAGAAGGCAATCTATGACACTCGGTTTTTATTTCCTTAATTATTTATTCATTTGTTAAATGTTTTAGTGAAAAGTAATGTGCTGAATATTTTATTTAAAAACTAGAATATTATGGCTAAGGGGAAAGATGAATGATACAGGAGGTATCCATATTTAACTAATTTGTGTCTCTAGGTGGTTTCAGAACTTTCTGGAAGCCCAGGAAAACTGGAGGCATAATGAGCCATGAAATAGTTCTTGTCCAAATTGTTGGGTCAGTATCCTAGAGTAAGCTAATATGTGGCTTGTAGCTTTTACACAGTAAGTTTTCACAGAGTTTTAACTGATGTTATTTTTGGTTTAGTTTGGTTTGGTTCTTTCTTTTTATATTTTGTTTTGTTTTGAGACAGGGTCTCATTATATAACTCAACTGTCCTGGAACTCTCTGTGTAGACCAGGCTGAATTCAAACTCACAGAGATTCTCCTTCCTTTTCCTCCTGAGTTCTGGGATTAAAGTCATGTGTCACCATACCAAGTTATACTATATATACATGTGTAGAATGTGATAAAGTTGTGTTAAACCTCACCAGTATTAGCTAGTTTATGTCTGTATATGCACACATATGAACAGGCACACATATAACATGAGTATAGATTTTGAGGGTAGACCTGACCAGTCAGAAGGGGGAAGGATAAGATAATGGGAGTGTTCATATGTGAATAAAGAACCATGATATGTATATACATTAAAAGAATCACCACAAAACCATTATTTTGCATGCTAACTGAGAAATTCATTTTCAAAAGCATGCTCTAGCTAATTGGGAAATCAGAGAATGGTTTTGGAAATAAAGTAATTGAAATTCAAAGCTCAATGAATGGGTTCATCTTAAATAAAACACAAACTAACTGAAAATCGATGGCCACAAAGATAAGATATAAGAAAGAATCAAAATGTTTGAGCAGGAGACAAGACCACAGAATGAGAAAGGAAACAGAAAACAGTTACAGGTCACAAAATGTCAGTATGAAGAGAACACTGTGTGCCTTAGACTATGGAGAGCCGAGCAAAAGACTCATCCTGTGGTGACTATTAAGAGCTTCAGATCAGTTTGAACTAGAATACAGTCCCTCATGTTGTAGTGCCCCCACCAACCATAAAAATATTTGATTGCTAGTTTGTAACTGTAATTTTGCTACTGTTATGATTCGTAATGTAAATATTTTTAGAGAGAGAGGTTTGCCAACATGGTTGCAACCCATAGGTTGAGAACCTCTGCTCGGAGAGTATTCTTCAGAAAGTGAAGAAAACGTTTGGAAGAGATCTATACAAAAATAGTCCATCCATCCTTATCCCTTCGAGCCTTCTTGTCAGAGTCGTGAGGTTGTCACCAATGCAGGGAATTGGAGATCACGGATTGGTCCAGTTAAAAACAGGCAGTGTATCTTCCCCAGCACACCCACCACAGGCTCTGAATTTGGTCTCAGTCCCAGAAAATAGGCTTTGCTGTCTGGCAGTACCCCGTTCGGGCACGGGTTTCACTTTCGGCCATCTCCCACTGCTGTGAGAACCGCAGGTGCGCAAAGCCACATGGGAGAACCACGAAGCGCTCTCCCTCCCTGACAGTGCCATGGGCATCTGAGTTCTTTGTTTTCCTCTGGTGGTTAGGGCTTAAAGGAAAAGACGTTTCCATGCTGCACGCAGTGAGTGCTCATGCAAGAGAAATTGGATTTAATTTGTAAGACAAGGCACCGGAAAGCAGACAGGTGAAAAACAAGCCAAGGACTGTCCCTCCTGCGGTTGCTAGGAGAGAAACCTCCAGCCCTCAGCCATCACTTCCTGCTTGCAGATCTAAATGCCATCAAGTGTGATCATTCCTCCATAGCTTCAATTTAAGGGCCTCTGAATTTCCAGTTTGAGGAGCACATTGATAAGACGTATCTGTTGCTCAGTACAACGATGCCTGTGGGACTTGGGGGAGGGGATATTTAAAAAAGGCCACACTGGAAGTATTAATACGCGTACGGCAGTAAAACATTCAGCTAAAACAGCAATACAACAGACTTCCGATGGGCCTCTGGAGGCATTAGAAGAAGCATCTTCATTCCACAGGCGTGTTCAGCCAGAGATAAATCAACTCTGCACTGCCGAAAAGAAATAGAAGCCTGCTATATCTTCTCTAAAGATTTGTAGGATGCCCAGTTTGGGGAGTGCTGGGGGAAGACTGCGTGTTGTTTTTGAAACTGAGACTTGAATATGGCTGTAATGTTAACCACATTTACTTCTGGCTGGGGAAGCCAGCTTAGCAAGTTTGAGGTCTCTTAAGGTCATTTCTCACCGAGTTGTCTGCCTGACTTTGACATATCCTCTTGCAGGGTGCGATCCTTTTGACACACGTAGTGGGCTCTTTGTATAACCCATGGCCATTTCCATCCATGTCTGTGCATCTTACATGAATTGAAATAAGAGTGGACAGCAGGCGAGGGTCTGTCAAGTGCCAGGGGCTGGAGAGGCGCTTTAAAGAATGGACAGAAAGGGTCTATATGTGTAAAAAGATGGCTCCAAGTGCTGGCATACGGAGTGGGAAGGAGAAGTGTGCACCAGAAAGTTCCAAGTCCATCACTGCCCTCTACCACAGATAGTTTACTTAAAGAAGAAAAAAAATGATGAATAAACAAGATATTTAGAAGACACACATGCAGTCAGGAAGGAGGTATGTTGGGGTGTCCTGCAGGGATGTGCAGGGGAGAGTGGATATAATCAAGACACTCTGTAGAGGCTGTAGAGTTAGCTCAGTGGTTAGGAACACTGGCTGCTCTCACAGAGGACCCAGGTTCACTTTGCAGCACCCACACGGAGGCTCGCAATTACCTGTAAGTCTGGTTCCAGGGGATTTGACATTCTCTTCGGGTCTCAAAGGGCACCGCATGCATGCGGTGCACAGATGTACAGGCAGGCACTTCAACATACACATAAAGTGAAAATAAGAGATTCTTTGAAAAAAAAATCTAGAAGATATGTTGTGTATGTATATGAAAACTTTAAGGACTATATTTTAAAATATTGTTTTTTGTAAGAGAAAATGACACTGAATTCATTACAAATCACTACCAGGCAAGTTTTCTCTCAAGAAGGATAGATTAGTTCATGGTGCTAGAATGGCTAGATTTAGGTTATCCAGAGCTTTCTAAGGTAGGTTAAGGAGATGCACATCACTCAGAGCCTCCACCTGTAGAGTTTCAAGGGCACAGTGATCATGCATATGAAAGAAGGAAGCATGGGTCCAGTTATCTCACCCGTCGTCCTTGACCACGGCTGACCCTTACGCCCCTCCTGATCCTTGCTGTCCAGGTCTGGGATGCAAGGGCAGAAGCACATACTTCTAGATCACAGGTCATGCACCCAACAGCGGCTTGCAAAGCAGTCTAAGATCTGAGAGATCATTATTAGTACAACCGTTCATAACTGCTAGTGCTCATATTCCCCATGACTGCATGGCACCCAAGGAGGTACCCTAGGTTGCTTGGGAATGGAGTGTCTATTTGGAATTGGCACCTAAAGAAAAAAACAATGCAAAGCAAAGGAATGCCTTTGAAGCGTGTTCTGACCTTCCTTCCATATTGGGCTTGGGACTTGGTAAAGACTGGCTGAAGATACGGGAGAATTCCTTGTTTGTCAAGTTCTTCCTAGTTTTTCCTTTGTGACAATTTCACACATGTCTACAGTGTGCTACTGTTTATGTTCTCCCACATCTGCTGAGCTCATTCCTTCCGTCTACTCCCCTTCTACTTTCATGCCTTTTGGGGGGAGGTGTAGGGCTTCCCTTCAAGTAGTTTTAGTAATAATTTTAAATAATTTTAGATAGGGCTTTGTTTTTAGTAATTTCATTACTAGTACTTTCTTTTTTTTTACAGTTTTATTTAGGTATGTATGTGAACCTTGCATATTTGCAAACTGAACATTCTTTCTTCCCATCCACCTTTTTCCCTTCCCACAACACATATACTCTCTCTCCTCTTTCTCTCTCTCTCTATCTCTGTTTCTGTCTCTGTCTCTCTGTTTCTGTCTCTGTCTCTGTCTCTCTCTCTCTCACACACACACAAACATACACACATATGCTCATGACTGTTCTTTTGTTTTATGATCCACCAAGATTAACCATGGCCATTCCTGTGACCATGGGATTGGAGCTGTGTGTTGAAACATGTCCCTGCGGGTTCAGCAATAGGTACATAAATGAAGGTAGTGGTTCTCCATCTCCCAGAACCTCCAAGAATCAAACAATAGCCAGTGGTTCTGTGGTAAAGGGTAGGGTCTTGTGGGTTCTCCCCTTTTTCTTGGCTGATTTTCTATAGGCTGGGTCTTTGTGTGAGTCCAGTGTGGTTAGTTATAGTAATAGCTAATGAATGTCTCTTGTCTAGGGAATGGCATTTCATTGGAGTTTTATGTTTGTTTGTTTGTTTGCCTTTGTTTGTAGGACTTTGTATACATAGCAAATGCCGCTGTGTGTTCATGACTGAAAAGTTCATATCATAAGCATAAGAAAAGATTTCTCTGCAGTCTCCTCATTGTCCATCCTTCTACACCCTCAACCCCCTCTTCTATGATGTTCCTCAGGCCTTGGTGGAAATTAGTTAAGGTACTTGAACATCCTTCAGTCGTTTTTGCTATCTGAATATTGCACTCAGAAAACCATCCACCTCCACCTACTAGGATGAGTGCTTGGGTCAGCCCTGTGGATGTTGGGAGAGTGATACTGTGCAGAAGAAAAGAACCTTCTGAGTTGCCAGGTAGATTGTAATTCTGGATCTGGGGAAGGTGGGGTAACTCACTCAGTGCTTGCATCTTTCCCTGGCTGATTCCCCAACCCAAGCTGGGGACCCGCTTCACTGCTCAGTGTTGGCTGCTCTATCCAATGTTCAGCAGGAAGCAAAGGTGTGTGGCAGCTATCCAGGCCGTGGGGGACCCAGGTGTTCCCCTTTTGGATAATGTCCAGGTGCCCCCATGACTCAAAAGAGAGGAATATCCAGGTGCAAGTGTAGTGTGTGAGCCCTATCACTCCCCAGGCTGTGCTCTCCTGCCTGCACGTGAACGGTCTGGGGCAAGCTTGTAGACCAGACATTGATGCTCTGCCATGAGCCGGGACAGTGGCTGGCAGGGGAGGTCCTAAAGCATTTTGTTCATTCATTTAGGCTGATTAGGAAAATAAGGCAGGAGAGATCTTCTCATGTGGGCCTTCCTACAGTTCTCTGAAGGGAGGCCTTGCCTTTCCTGTTTCATGTGCCAGAATGTTCTTCATTTCAGCTGGAAAGCATCATAACACATACATGGAGCATCAGGGAAGATGGGCCTAGGGAGCATGCCCAGTTCTCACTCCCCTCCTTTCTGCTCTCAGAAAGGGCTCTGACTTCCTTTGCTGATGAGAGCCTGAGCCGGTGACTTCATCTTAGCATGGCAATGGAGGTGAGCTCCTAACAAGTATGCCACAAGCGAGGGGAGTGGGAAAGAGCAAACCCTTGAGTGACAAATTCAAGGGAGAGCTCCCTTCAGGGCAGAATCCAAGCATTCTGAAGGGGCCGAGGAGGGAGTGACGTTAGAGGCTGGGGGTTAAGGGGAGAACATGGCACAACATAGTCAGAACAGAGGGGAATACAATTCAAACACTAGGGTCCCCACAAAATCAACATCCTTTAACAAATGTGGGGCCCACACATCCTTTGATAGTGATGGCTTTAGAGCTATGGAAATGGGCAAAACAGAATATGATAGTGTTCTGAGGCGTTCAAGGCTGGAGCTCATGACCACATGAGGCCACAGCCTTCCTGTCAAACTCTTTCAAGCTTCTTTCTGCAGCATGCTCCCTCCCTCTTAGATCTCACCATCCTAGAATTTTCAAAGCAGGTGCTGCAAAACATGGTCTCAGCTGAGCCTGTCTCCAGCCGTCCTCCTATCTCCAGCCATCCTCCCGACCTCAGGCTCAGGAGGGAAGACTCTATGTTAGAGTATATTCACCAGATCCAGCTCCTCCCAGACCTGGTACATGGCGTCTGAGGTGAGGAGCCCAGGATAGACAGTCCTATGGGACTCTTTCTAACTAACTCATTCACAGCCTCAGACACAAGGCAAGAGCTGCTGTTCAGCCTTTTTAGGTATGGAATGAAGAGAAATGCGAGACAGACACGCAGCCATGCCACAAGACGAGAAGGGAAGTGATTTATTTAGCCTTGCCCGACTCTGGGGCTGCTGTAGGGATTTTGGTCAGTGTGCCTAGAACCAGAAAGCACACTATTTGGACAGATCACAGGTGCTGTGTTGAGAACAACAGCCACCTAAAAAGAGCTCCTGATGGGGCTTGAAACCCATCATCAGAGATCACCACAGAAAGCCATCAGAGAGCCATAGAAACCTGACAGCATTTGAACCAACGGGACAGAAACGAAAGACACACAGAGATCATTGGAAAGTCCAAATCCCCAGGCTAGCCAGGGCTCAACCAAGAGGTGAGCCTGTGGGAGTGGACCCTGTGTACTCTTGTAGGACAGCCATACATCTAACTGATGATGATGTCATTTATTAAGGAGAGAAGGCTGAAGATTGGGAATTTGGTCTTTGACATTTTGAGTGTAATGTAACTTCAAGCATCCAAGAGTGGTGGCGGCGAGTAGGTGTCTAGACATATGGGGCTGCCACTCAGGGAGAAGCTTGGCTCCAGCCGCTGCTGTAAAGAGTTGCCTTCCGGGGAGTGAAGTCACAGATTTGGATGTGTTGGCCAGAGAAGACATGAAGAACATAAGTGTGGTGTCCAGGATTAAGGCCCTGCAACTGTGGAAGGCAGCCACAAAGAACGGACTGAGGAGGAGACTAAGAGACGAAGGATGAGCCCTTCTGCCATGCAAGTTTGAGACAGGTCATGACAAGAAAGAAAGAAAGAAAGAAAGAAAGAAAGAAAGAAAGAAAGAAAGAAAGAAAGAAAGAAAGAGAGGGGGGAGGGAGGGAGGGAGGGAGGGAGGGAGGGAGGGAGGGAGGAAGGAAGGAAGGAAGGAAGGAAGGAAGGAAGGAAGGAAGGAAGGAAGGAAGGAAGGAAGGGTGAGAGAGCACACAGGACCAGAGGACAACCCATCCTGAAGAAAAGTGAGGAATTTAACAATTCAGATAGTACAGAAATCAGTCTCAGAATGAGGATCAGATCTCAAATCAGAAGGGGTCCCCTTAAAGTCACTACATCAGAAGAGAATGAGTATGAGCTACAGGTGTAAAATTTAGGGTGAGTCCAGGAAGATTTCTTTGTGGCGCTTCAGTTTTACCCAAGGGGTAGGTTGCCTCACTGTCAGTGTACTATGTAGATGACTGCAGATATTTCATCATAAAGGTCTGAAAAATCTGCTGTGGAAATGGGATCTCGGTTGGCTAAGGCATTGCAGGCGAGCATCCCGGTAGCAGTGAGCCTGTGTCTGAGCTTCACCCGGGAGCATGGATGTCTCCCAGTAGCACATGCTCCCAGTGTGAACCTAAGTGTGTCATTGGTTGCTTTGCGGTTGAAGCTTTCCCTGCATAGAGATGAAGGGTGGAGCATGGGAGACTTTTATGTACTTTATACAATACCCCTGCACTTGATTATGCTGAGCTTAGGAATGAAGTGACGACACGGTAGGTAGTAGACTGTGTTATAGCAGTAGCCTTGCTGTGGAGTTATGGTAAGTTCTCTTGCACAGTTCTGCACAGGTGATTCAAGGCACAGGCACTGACTATCTGTCACCTTAGCATCCGGCACTCCATGCTTTAAAGCTGTGAGGTGCTGCAGAGTGTCGCCTGCATCACATTGCTGAGAGGCGAGTCTCTAAGACCTAACTGGAGCAGACTGCTCAACCTTGCAGGGAGGACTCTCTCCTCACCCGCAGGGTGACGATGCTGCCCTGTGAGTTTTCCATGCATACACTAACACAAAGTCCATGGACATCGAGGAGATGTGAGATGGTGCTCATTAGACAGCATTACCCTTGTTGTACACCAAGAGCCATGAGGAAGCCTTCATCTCAAACTTGAGGAAACTTAGACTTAGTGAATGTAAATTGTTCAAGATAACAAAGTCCAACGTCAGCTGACCCCTAGTAATGCATGAGGATTGCTGAGACTGCTGTGCACATGCGCCTCATTTGACAATGGGCAGAGCTGATACCTGAGGGGGGAGCTGGGTTGGCTTCAGAGTCTATGTGCTATCATGATGCTAAGAAACCTCCTGCAGAGTCTCAATACTGTCTCTACCTAGGTCTCAAAGGAGGCACCTGGCAATTCTGAACATGACTTGGAATAATGCACATGCTCTCTCCAACACAGGGCTTCTCTGTGACATTTCCCTCTTTATGGTTTGTCCCAGCCCCATCTCCAAGGGTGTGTTTGACCGGAAGGTCTCCATTGGCTTCCACCTTACTCCACAGGGACTCCAGATATCTGTGAATGAAATTGTGAGAGTTCAGCAAAACAGATTCCATCTTCTGGGGTCATCCTTTCCCTTACAATAAATCCTTAAACACAAACAGTGGATTCCTATGCATCTGCCTCTTCAATATGAAATCAATAATAGGAACAGAAGCATGTTTGGAGGGAATCCATTACCCAGAACCGCAGCAGACAAGGTAGCAGTCTCTTCTATAGAACCGGAAGCCAGTTTCAACTAGTTTGCAAAGAGTAAAGCTGAACACAGAGAGGCTTGCATTATCCAAAGATGGTTTCACCATCTTTTTTTCTGGGTTCCACAATCTCCCTGTTGTCAGATGGTGGCATAGATAGCATGTGAGACCTCTTCCCTGAGACACCCACCACCAGCTGCTGGCACAAGTAGAGCCTCATTGAATAGAGAGGCATCACTTTCCAAATGCCTCGTTGTATTCTGTGACTCCAGTCAGACACGAAGCTGAGTAAAAATCATGATTGACCCTGCTCCCACCAGCTCCCTGTCACAAATGGCTCCTTCTTTATTATAGCTTTCCCAGAGCATGTAATGGAGGCACAATACTTAAAGGAGAAAAGTGAGAAGGAGTGTGCTGGGAAGAGCCTTACAGACAAGAAAGCCAAAGGCAAAGGAGGTGTGAGCAGCTGGCTCAAGGCAGGCAGTTGAGGGAGACATGGGCTGAGATGAGGTCTGCGTGATAGCTATTCATCAACTCATGTACAGATAGACACTTCATAGCAATTAAAATGGTGATAATACTTTCTGGATATTATGAATACAACAGCAGTGAGTGTTGATGACCAAGTGCCTTTGTATGATGGAGAGTAATCTTTGGTTCTATGTCTAGGAATTCTATAGATGGATCTTAATGTTGATCTATTCCCAGCTTCCCGAGAAACTGCCACACTGACTTCCACCAGAGCGAATGAATGTTCCCCTCCCCCCACATCCTTAACAGTACATGCTGTGTCATTTGTCTTATTGATCTTGGATTCTCTGAGTAGGGTAGAATAAAACCTCCGAGTAGTTTTTATTTGCATTTCTATGATGACTAAGGATTGAATGTTTCTTTAACTGTTCCTCAACCATTTGAGTTTCATCTTCTGAGATCTCTGTCCCCCAGTTTTTTAAATGTTTATATATCTTAAATATATGTCATATATCAACCCTCTTTTATGTCTTGTCATTCTGTAGGCTGCCACTTTGCCCAAATGATGGTGTCCTTTGCTGTACAGAAGCATGTCCATCTCCTGAGGTCCCATTTATCAATCGTTCTGTTCAGAAAGCTTTCTTGGGCCACTGAGCTCAAGACCTTTCCCCACTTTCTCTGTTGTCAAACTTGGGGTGTCTGGCTTTCTGTTGAGGTCTTTAATCCATTTGGAGTTGAGTGTTACACAGATTGGTAGATATCATTTCATTTCTATCAGTTTTCTCCAATGGAGTCTCCTTAAGTGCATCAACCACACTCCAGGGACGATCCCATACCCACAAGTAGTTGACCAATACAAAGCAAACTTCGTGTTGTTGTTGCTTTGGTGAGTGTGTGTGTGTGTGTGTGTGTATGCATGTATGTACATGTGTGTAAGAATGTGTTTATGTGTGCATGCATGTGTATGCATGTATGTGTGTGAGTGTGCATGTGTATATATGTGTGTGTGTAAATGTGTATGTGTGTATATGTATGTGAGTGTTCGGGTATATATGTGTGTGTATGT
The DNA here is from genome assembly GCF_000001635.26 of Mus musculus. Taxonomy (NCBI): domain Eukaryota; kingdom Metazoa; phylum Chordata; class Mammalia; order Rodentia; family Muridae; genus Mus; species Mus musculus. The sequence goes on from NC_000078.6 coordinate 107,055,822, forward strand.
ATGTGTATGCATGTGTGTGATTGTGCATGCGTATATGTGTGTGTATTTGTGTGTATATGTATGTGTATGCATGTGTATGTGTGTGAGTGTGGATGTGTATATGTATGTATGCATGTGTATGCATGAATGTGTATATTTGTGTGTGAGTATGCATGTGTGTATATGTGTGTGTATGTATGTGAGTTATGTGTGTGTATACTTTCTGTTTCATTTGGCATTTTTGTCTTAATTTTTGTTTTCTTGTTTATTTTGTTTTATTTTTATTTGTGTGTGTGTGCGAGAGAGGGGGAGAGATAGAGAATGAGAAAGAGGGTGAAGAGAGAAAGAGAGACATACATACAGACAGACAGACAGACAGACAGACAGACAGACAGACAAAGAGAGTGAGAGGAAAGAGAGAGCACACATGAAGTTGGGTGGATAAGGAGGTGGAGAAAATGTGGGAGAAGTTGGGGGAGAGAAAGCATAATAAAAGAATATTGTCTGAAAAGTCAATACAAATAAATAAATACAGAAATGAGGAAAGCATTTCTGGAGTCTATTTGTCTGATTTATTGAGAGGAAGACTAGAACACAACTTCCCCACCTCACCCCTAAGAGATTTTCTTTAAGCAAAGCAGTTTTCCATTAAAATATACTTTGGTATAGTTTATATTTCTTAATTACTGTCTTTATTTTTCATGTTAGCAGAAACTTTGGGTTGGGAAGACAGTAGACAGGAAAGGGGGCGATTACTGAGAAAGACGGCTTACAGAGCATGGTGTTGCCCCTTGACGTGGGCTGTTTTACATTTGCTGCTTTCAAAGTGTCAGAGTATCCGCACTTGCTGTCCACACAAGTGCAAGGAAGGTACTGGAGCTGACTGACCCAGGAATGCTCAGAGGTAGCTCAGCCTGCAATACTAGCTAGGTCATTCAGGCTTTAGAGGAGCTCTGTCCAGGGTCCTGGATAATCCCCGTTGTGTGTGCTAACAAGCATCCCCTCTCTCCCTGGGTTAGAGCACCTAGGAGCCATGTTGTGTGACTGGATACTTTTGTGTTAGAGAAGGCTCCACTAATCACCAAGAGTGATGAGTGACCCGTGCACCAACTCAGAAGAAAGTGAGATCTTTGAAGCCTCTGACATGGTCAGCCATGTTTCAACATGCAAAGCATGACAAGAAACAGTGGATGGGTCTGAGTGCGCCCTTAATGTGGGCTTGGCGATACAGGAATGGATAATGTAATGTGAGGAGCCTATATGGTCACTGGAATCAAAGCTTCTTTTCCTCCAAGGAGAGGTCTTTCTCCATCTCAGTTAGCTAGAGCAGATTGTCTTTGCTCTGCTGACAGCTTGTTGGTTGGTCATCAAACAGGGACAATACTGGGACCGCAGTGAAGGAGGTTTTGAGGGTGAGGAGAAATACCCAAGTGAGCATGCTGCAGAGGGCTGCATGGGTGCAATTGACCTGCATCAGGTCACTGAGATTTATCTGCTGCGCTTAGGTGAAGAAAAGAGAGTTCCAGTATTCCCCATAACCCCGCCAGCAAAACCTCCAAAGCAACTGACCACACAGCAATGATAATGACCTGAAAAGTGCTATTATCTAACTTTTTTCCTTGAAAGATACCTCAGGAGACAGAGACACATCAGTCTCCATCAATAAATCTGAATGAGGGGGTCAGTGCTTAGGGTTGGAATTCAGAAATGTGGACATCACTGGAGAGGAGATAGAGACAGAGGTGGGATGGCCACACTGCTTTTTCAAAACAGAGACAAAAGTACACACACACACACACACACACACACACTACAAACAGGGCTGTGAAGATGACTCGGAATAAGGTAACCTGAGTCCAAAGCTCACAAAACCAAGCATGGTAAGCAGCTCTGGGATTGGCAAGAGACAGATTTCTCAAAAAATAAGAGCAACTGAAGAAGACATTTAACATCAGTTTTTGGACTCCATACATATACACTCATACACACATACTACACACACACATACACACACACACATACACACACACCCCCCTACTTGCACGTGCACGTGCACGTGCGCTCGCACACACACACACACACACACACACACACACACACACACACACACACACACATACTTATAATTCATAAGCAAACTGATTTTATGTGCAAGGACCAATACCCAAGCCAGGCCACTTCTATAATGTTCAGGTTGACATTTCTTTTGGATGGTGTCTAAGGCTCAGCGGGTAAAGTAACCTAAGTTCAAAACTCACGGAACCAACCATGGTAGGCTCTGGGATTTTTCCTGTTATGATAAAATACCCTAGCAAACACAATTTGAAGGGGAAAAGGGGGGGGGGTTATTTTCCTCAGGGCTCCAGGTTACAGTCCATCATTGTGGTAAAACCAAGGGAGCAGGAACTTGGAGCAACAAACTACATACACAGTCGGAAGCAGAGAACTAGGAATGAAAGAGTGAACGAGCTCACCAAACTAATTAATGTGTGCTTACTGTACTCGGCTTGTAGTCTCTACTTTTTTACAGTTCAGCTTCCCCTGCCTAGGGAGTGGTGTCCACCACAGAGGATGGTCTTTCCATTAGTCAAGGTGAGCCCCCATAAGCATGCCTACAATCCCTTAGGGAAACTCCCTGAATTATTTTAGGTTCAGGTTGACAATTAAAACCAACCATGACTTATGGCCTCTGGTCAACAAACCACAGTTCTCATCTGGAAATATCCAGGCAGTGCAAATGTAGATGTCTCTTCCAGGTATGACAAAGTCCCTCTGCCAGTCACAACACCCCTCGCCCTGTGTATTCCTCACAACAACAGACTGTACCCTCCATCCAAGAAACAAGTAAATTCCTCTACCCTCAAGTAACTTCTTGCCATGTGTAGATTGGTAGTACAAAGTACATACTCCTGTAAAAGTATCAGGCACACCGCAAGGCCAGGAGACACTCCCACAGCCTAGTCCAGAGGGTGGGACATCCAGCAGAGTAAGGAGTTCACCAAGAAGGATGTTCATAGCTGGTCTGGCTCATTGTGTGTGCTGGTGTGTCAGTCATGGAGAATGGGAAAATGAGTTGGATTTTTTATAAAGCTGTGATTAGCTTGATAGTCATTGTTATTGTGTGGATATGTCTATGTGGCATACACATACCTAAGTATGTATGTGGAAGTCAGGAGGACACTTTTCAGGGTCTGTCTCCTACATCTTTATGTTGTTCTGGGGCTCAAACTCTGGTTATGTGGCTGACGTAGAAAGTACTTTCTTGAACCAAGCCACCTGTCCTGCTTCTTTCCTAGAATTCTTTTTCCTGGAGGTTCTATTTAAGACACAAGAAAGACAATGGAGATCAAGACAGTTGGAGATATGTCGATAGTAGAATCGTTCGGTTTCCAAGTATCCACAATGGCGATAAAAGTTGTACCCCAAATTGATGTCAGTAGGCTCAGCTTTGGACCAACGGATAAACTCTCAAGTTTCAAAGCTTCATAAAACCTGATGGTGACTTAATTGCTGATGTTGATGCGGCTTCAAGAATTAGCAACGGAACTACTATGATCTGGGATGGTGGAAGCTCACTAGCTTGCTCTAGCCATTTGCTGTACTTTGGTCTAGAACTCTCTCTTTCTCTCTCTCTCTCTCTCTCTCTCTCTCTCTCTCTCTCTCTCTCTCTCTCTCTCTCTCTCTCGCTGCTTACCTTGTGAAGGATGAAAACTCTAGAGAATTCATGAAATGAGAGAATGAGAGCGTCAAGACTATAACAATGTGAGCTTCGGTGTGAGCCAAAGAGATTTCAGGCCTGTTTGCTCCCAGGCTGGCCAAACAACCTTTGGAGCCTCAGTTTCCTCTTTTACAAAACAGCCCTTTGAAAAACGTTCCATTTGCTATCACAATATATGGTTGACCTCCATTTAGTCCTAAGCCCTTTCTACAGCCCCCAGCCCCTCTTCGTTTGGAATTTCCTTCCCTTTGGGAAGGGTAGTTGATTGATGGTAGATACAAGGACATTGGAAAGAAAAATAAATTGAAATTGAATTTATGCGAGTCGGGAGGGAGCTGCCTCATTAACAGAATAATTGAGCTGTTAGTTAATTTTACTTGTTAGCCACAGAGAAGGACAAAAATCTCCCAAGCAATGTGTCCCCTTCTAAGTGATTAAAAGAACAGCGCAAAGGTCCACATCTTAGACGCATCTAGTAATTATGTACCTCGTCCCCCTCCCCCTTTAAAATATCATGAGGCAGATGTATTTTTAAAATCCTGGCAATTTATACAACACTATGAATGTGTCAGTTCTCCCTAATCAGAGATGTTCTTCACTCCCCCCACCAACCTTATTAGCAGTAATTCTTGCTAATTGATAATTATTACCTTTTTCCTTAGTCAGATCTACTTGTTGATGTAACAACACTTCTTGCTTCGTGACGATCAATATATTTAACTGTCACTGTAAATAATGTGCAAAATTAATAATTAAAGCCCATTTGCTCAATAGGATGCAAACTTTACACGTTTTTCAGCCAGCTCTTTCATTCTATGGTATTATTATTGTTCTCCTTGTTATTGGCAGGTAATAATGAGGAACTCTCAATCCCTGGTTTTAAAGCTCTTCTTATGTAAATATCCTTGGGACTTTCATTAAAGCTCCTTGACACAAAAGAGTCTGTAGTTGGGCTCTGGGAGTCAGGGGCAGAGAATCAACCCAACTTCTTCAAGTCACTCACCATAAATCTTAATTTATCCTACAAGAGAGAATTGCTCTTTGCCTATGTGAGCTGGAGAGGAGGCCTGGAAGAAGACTTGCGGGTTTGTGCAGCTCATTTCCGGGAAATTGATGATGTCTTTTATGGCAGGGCAGAGGAAGGCCAGCAGGCTTCTGGGTCCTGGCCCAAAATGACACCTAATAAAGCATTGTTGGCAAATGTCCCTGGAAGAGCTTCAGAGAAGGTGGAAATGATCATGTCGTTCCAGCATATGTCCCTGGATCCAAACCCACCATTGCCAGTCCTTAGCTCAATCAGAAATATACTCCTATCTGGAAACCAAGAAACATGGCTTGCATTTGAGGAAGTATAATCATAAAGATAGATTGATTAAAAAATTATTAAAGGCATTCAGAGAAAATCGACTTCTATGGATAGGTGTGTTGCTTCCCAGCCACTTGTCTCTTTTCTGTGACCAAAATTACTGGAGAACAACTTAAAGGGGAAATACTTCATGTGGGCCCATGTTTTCAGGGGTGTTACTTTATCGTGCTGTTGGGCGCATACAGGAAGAAAGCAGAGCAAGATGGAACCCGAAGGACATGGTCCAGAGCGATCTCTCTCTTCCCCAGCCTTGCCTCTCAATAATACTGCGGGTCTATCAATCCATGAAGAACTGTAGCCTCCATGCTCCAGTTGGCCCCGGAGACCCTCACAGATACACCCAGAAGTGTGCTTCACTAAACTCCCAGGCAACTCTCAGCCCAATTAAGTTGAGGACCACCATAAGCCATCAATCAGTAAAGGAAACTCTTGTTCTCCGAGTCTGAAGGCATTCAGTGTTCCACAAAGACCATGCGGGGCAAATGGTGTGGCCTCCACACCTTCCCCATGTTTATTCCTGTGTAGGAATGCAGAGAAAATACAGACACAGCAAATGTCTAAACTTTCTCACTTACCCATTAAAAGCTGATGGGGAGGAACCCATGACACACTCTGAAAAGATGTGTGCCGCTTACAGCATTCAAAACTCGGAGGCACTGTCAATACTCAAAACAAAAACCTAGATGGTCTCCAAATTACAAAGCACAGCTGATCCAAATTTGTCCTAAAGCAGAAACGTGTACAAATATGGCCTTTACCATAGGTACTCCAGAAGTAATGATCTGCCTAGGTCATACTTTGCCAGTTACATTTAATACCTAAGGGGGAGGCTTGCTGTTAAATCTGGAAATATATTCCCAGAACCCATCTCTTCATATCTGCAACCCTTTTTTCTAAATGTGATATCTTTTTCCCCCAGTAACCAGGACCCCTCCAGATCTTGGTGGCCTGCATTTGAAACAGAGCTTTCTTTAGATTACATGAGTCTTTACCTACAGAGCACTACAAGCTGCCCCAGGCCTGCTTTATCCAGTTTCCTCATGCTAGGCAGAAAGTGAAGTGATCTCTTCTCATGAGAAAGAGAGCTCGGGTCGACCAGTTGTACTAGCTCCTGAATGGTGTGGCATGTGTGTGTTTACAAGCACCAAATCACAAAGTTTTGCTGCCAATAAAACAGGGGAAACGTCACATTTGCATCCAGGAGGTAAAAGGTTATACGGCAGTATCAGGTGGTCTTGGGCACATTGTCATAGTGACCGAAAAGAGACCAGATAGTTTATAAAGAACAGAGATTTATTTCGTTCTCTGTTTCCGGTGCTTGGAAGTCTAAAGGCACCATACCCATACCTTCAACAGACCTGATGAGGGTGCCATGCTGCATCTGAACATGGTGGCAGGCATCCCATGGCCAGTCAGAGCAGGCTGCCAGCTAGGCCACTCCATTCCTTCCTCCAAAACTTGCAATGCCATGCTTATTTCATGCCTGTCCAACGCACTACAACTCCAAATATTACTAAGGTGGCTGTGGACGGTTGAATAAGAATGGCCCACATAGGCTTATGCATTTGAATGCTTAGCCGACAGGGAGTGGCACTATTTAAAAGGATAGGAGGTGTGGCCTTATTGGAGTGGTGTGGCCTTGTTGGAAGAAGTGAGTTACTGGGATAGGCTTTAAGGTTTCAAAAGCCCATGTTGAGCTCAGTGTGACTCTCTCCTCTTCTTGCTACCTGTGGATCCTGATGTAGAGCCAGCAGCTCCTTCTCCAGCATCATGTCTGCTTGTGAGGTGCCATGCTCCTTACCATGATAGTGGACTAAATCTCTGAAACTGTAAACCAACCTTAATTAAATATTTTCCTTCGTAAGAGTTGTCTTGGTCACGGTGTCTCTTCACAGCGCTAGAACACTAAGACAGTGACTCTGAGTGTTAACTCTCCAAGCCATGAATTCTAGGAGGTCCCCAGTTTAAAGCATGAGGAAAGTATGCCCTTTCTACCAGGAAAGGAGTAAAGCATTGAGAGGACTCTTCAGTCCTCTAGGTAAGAGGAAGGAAGCATATAGGCAGTGGTACTGTGCTGGTAAAGTCTCCACCTGACCCAACACTGCCAAACTCTTGCCCTCAGCGGCCCTTCTGGGTCAGACTCCATACACCTCTCTTATGTTTTCTTTCTCTTTCTCCTCAAAACCCATGTGAGATAAAGGTAAGAGTAATGTTTTATCCTTGAATAACTGTCTGCTTCTTAAAATCTTGTAGAGAGTGATTTGAATTCATTTGAATGACTAATAAACTACTGACAGATTACTGATGTATCCATCAAACCTAACTCACAATCAGTCGTAAAAGACAACATTGTTTTATATACCACTAAGACAAAATAGATGCCAATTAAACTATGATATGCCATTAATTATAGGGTGCATTGGGATTTCACGGATGCAGAAACGTGAAAAAGTCTCAGAGTTCAAGAAAGACTGAATCTATTAATATCTATTTTCATATCCAATCACGTTTTAGCTAACACGTGTGGATATTTCCATGCTATTCATTATTAAAGAGTATCTTGCTTATGGTAAGCTATTAACAATATAAAATACTGAAATATTATAGAAATTTTGCAGACTACTTATGTCTGTTTATTTGCTATGCTCTTATATTTTTCTATTTTGAACAAACTACTATTAATATTGTAAAATGAAATTATTTGTATTTTAAAATAATTATTTGTAGATTTGACTATCCTATGCGATAAAATGTTCACTCAAACACAAGCACTTAAATAAAAATGGCATTACGTTTTAATGAGAATTGTTTATGGCAGTGATCCATACTGGATCTTTTTCTTTGTCCCCATTTTCTCTCTGTTCTCTTTTTCTGAAAATTTTAACAGAGGAGAAATATTGCTTACTCTAGAAAAGGAAGGGCTGTTCTCTAACAGAAAGTTCCCATTCTTTCATTCAGGTTGTCAACATTGCATGGTTTTGGGGTCCTTGGTCCTATGAAACCTGAGAGGAGAGGGGAGGGAGAGGAGGGGAGAGTGACAGGAAGAGGGACAGGGAGAGGGACAGGGAGAGGAAGCACACAGGCACTCATTCTCTCCCTGCTCTTGTCTGTAGATATAAGTAATCACTTTTGACTCCCTCGCACAACCTATAATGAATGACAGACAGTAAGCTGGAATTCTGAGCTGAATAAAACCTCTTCCCCCTACCAGTTGCTTTTATTGAGTTATTTTAGCATATCAACAGGAAACTAAACTTAGAGAAACCTGTCTTTGAACTTTCAGCCACTTGTCTGGTGACTTCACTGCCCTGTCTTGGGAAAGAGGAGTTGGAGACTCAGAGAAAGGGGGTTATTTGCCTAAACTCCTGCGTGCTGGCTGTGTAAGTGCCCTGGCATGGACAGTATGTGTGACTCCATGATAGGCTCTCTCTCTGTCTCTCTGTCTTTTGCTCTCTCTCTCTCACACTCTCGCTCTCTTTCTCTCTCTCCCTCCCTCCCCCTCCCTCTCTCTCTCTCTCTCTCTCTCTCTCTCTCTCTCTCTCTCTCTCTCTCTCTCTCTCTCGTGTGTGTGTGTGTGTGTGTGACATAGGACCACACATGCTATAGTTCATTTATGGCATGTGGTTGAATTAATGTTGGGAGTGACATTGCTTTCCCAGCCTTTTTAGAGGGAATCTGAGGTGGCTGATTTGAGACTTTCTTTCCTTTCTATATAGACAATTTTGTGCATCAATTTCCCTCAACATACTGCTTTAGCTGATTCCATGAATGCTTACAAACCACATCCTCAGTTTTGAACAGGGACACTCTCTCCTCATCTTTCTCTCTTCCTCTTTTTTCTTGGAGCTCACTGAGATGTATAGAATATAGTTTCCATCAAATGTTTTAAATGACAGTCTTTAGGTCTTCACATATTTTTTGTCTCTCTCTTGCTTCAAGAATTTCAATTACATATGCTTTTTGGCCATTTGAACTTATCCCATGGGTCACCCCTGCCCTCAGACCACCACCTTCCATTCTGCCTTCCATCCTGGATACTCACCTCATCATATCTTCAAACCCTGGCCTTTTATCAGCAGTACCTAGTCTGCTGTCTATGCCACACAGTACTGTTTTCATCCCAAACATCACATTTATCTTTCTTTCTGGAAACTTCTCTGTACTTCCCTTGCTGTCCTGAGTATGTTTATCTTTACCAAGAGAACAATGAGCTGAATTCTAGGCCCAATAAAACCACTAAAAACAACTTTTCTTATTTTGCTTTTCATTTCCCTAATAACAATTCTGTCTTAATGTACAGAAATAAACTGTGTATTTAAAATGCACTGTGCTTATAGAAGTGTGATTTACACATAAATGGAAGTTTCATGTATAGGGAAATCAGTCCTCATCTGTGGATTGGTTCATCCCAGTTTCGGGGGAGCAATTTCATAAGGAATCTTGATTGGAGTCCTGGGGGCTCTTACAATTGACAGTGTTCCCAGCTCCTGTATCTCCATCCTAAGTCTGACGGCACATCAGTTACAAAGCTCCCTATCACTTATCCCACCGGAGACAGCATTCAAGGTATCGCCAAACCTGATGTTCCTACCTTTCACAGCTGTGAACTCTGTGTATTGATATTTAAGCATCTGCAACTTCCAGTGGCTTCCAGAGGAGCGCGTCGGTGGCTCATTCACACACAGTGTTTTTCTCATCCTGGATAATACATTCCATTGATTGCTTATGACACAAACTAGGGTAAGCTCCTCATAGCCCTGTAATCAAAGGTGAAGAAGCAGGAGAAGAAGCAGGAGGAGGAGGAAAGGAGGAAAAGAAGGAGGAAGAGGAAGAGGAGGAAGAGGAAGTGGAGAATTACATTTTCCTCCATCTACAGTTTTCAGAATGTAAACAAGATTCTTCTTAAGTTCCCATGAATGCAAGACACACCGTGTGCTATCTGCTTAGCGGTTAGCATTAAGTTGCCTCTTTCCTTTGCCCATAGAGCAGCATCCATACAATGGCCCCATGGGGTTTGGACTAAGCACAGGTGACATAACTTAACCATAAGCATAGGTTTTAGAGTTGAATCCATACTTGATTAGCTCCGAAGCTCCCCAAAAGAAAGGTATATCGAAAACATTGTTACATTTCAGAGTTATGATTTATTTGTCATTTGTCAGGATAGTATTCACAGAAAGGAAGAACGGTAGTGATTAGAAGAAGCATTTGGGTTGAGCAACAAATAAATAATAGATGATAGATAGATAGATAGATAGATAGATAGATAGATAGATAGATAGATAATTTGAGTAAATCAAATGTCTATTCCTATCTATAAATAGGGAGCGAAATTAGTGCACCCATTGTACAGACAAATAAACTGAGGTTCAGCTAAGAAGGTAGGTGTCCTGGCCAAGGTCAGATAATAACTCATCAACATTAAAATATTTTAAGGCTAAGTTGGCTGTGCTGTGTCTGGGGATCCAGTGCCATACCTTCGACGGTGATCAAAGTGAGATGGGGCAGGTGGCTTCTGAGTCCCTTGAGCACACTTTCAGTTTTGTTTATGAATCAATCCTGGGGCCTAACTGTCGAATTACAGACACAAGTCTCCGAGCATCACTCCCAAGGAGTCAGGCAGTGTTGTAGCACTAGCAAGGACATCATGTCTCCTCAAGTGTAAGAACAATTAGCTATTCTTGTTAATTCAGTCACAGAAGCATAGAAATAGTCCAACACCTTAGATCAAAGCCAAATAAAAGATTTAAACACAGTTGACTGTTGTGAGTCTCATGTGACAGCGGCTGAGGGTAAGCCATTGAACTGGGAAACTGGCGCCACAAAGCTGTTGATGGGGTCAGTGAGAAAGGAAATCTATTCCCACACAGATGAGCTGGGATCTTGGGTGCATGACTCAGCCTGGGAGACTTTAGCCACAGCCATGTTTAGAGGCATCATGAAAACCAGCCGCAACACAGTTTGAGTTTTCATTTTTTAATATGAAGAAATTTGACTCTCTGTCTCCTTCCAGAGCCAAAGGAAAGGAATATGCAGTTGGCATTGCCAACTCCTAGATAACGCAACTCTCTCTTCACAAGTGTCCACAGAAGCATTGGGTGACTAAATTGCACCAGGCTTTCTTGCCATTGTGGCTTTCCCCTCCCTCAGCCCAGAAGGAGGGTGTTTCCTATAGCTGACATTCAAATAAACTAAGGAGTAACTTGTCAACCGACAGGCCCCGAGTCTTGAAGATGGATTTCTACAATAGGTTCAGATAGAAAGACCTAAATGTAGACAAGGTCATCCCATGGGTTGACTTCTCTAAAAGGAGAGAGAGAGAGAGAGAGAGAGAGAGAGAGAGAGAGAGAGAGAGAGAGAGAGAGACTGAGAACCAACATTCAACATTCATTCATTGGACACAACATGACCTGCTAGCTATCTTCCTCTTCTGCCACCACACCTTCCAACCATGATAGATTGGTTGCACTTTCAAACTACAAGTGAAAAAGAAGCCCCTTGTCCTTGACTTGCTATTATTCTTTTTGGTCTTCCTTATGCCAGATCTCCATCTAACCACTAACTTGGAAGGAACTCAATACCCAGCAAATAACCCACGTGTTTCATGTATGAGTCATACACTCAGCTCTTCCAGGAGCTGACACCAGGAGTCCACTCCTCACATCCCTGGTTCCAGGAGGCAGCAAGCAAACTAAGTCTGCTTACCCCTTGGCACTGGCTTTCCCATGATCGGAAACTTCAGGAGCAGCTCCCAGAACAGATTCTTGAAGGATACCCAAATGCTTTGTTTACATGAACAAATGTTGATGAGCTTCAGTGCAAATCAACAAAGGGGCCCTGATAGAAGCATGTGGAGCAAGGCTTGTGTTGGGCGACTCACATTGTGTCACAGAGTCCAAGCTGATCCAGGAATGGCCACCAATGGTCCATGCAGGTAGTGAATTCTTATTATCAAGGTTCTTAGGGACATTTGTATCAAAGAGATGCTTACAACGCCACACCACACTGCAAATTAACCTTCAACCCTAGCCCCTATTTTTAACACAGGAATCTATCTTCCTGAGCTTCTTGGTAGTAACCAACTGACTTTTTTTCTGAAGAAAGCGTTATCACCCTGGGGTTTGCCTCTTCAGGTGTTACTCACATTGGCCACATGTGACTATGTTGCAATTTCCCCCACTAATCTTGTCCAATGCAGCCGCTGCCTCTTTTGGCTCCTGGCATTTGCTTTCTAATTCTGTTTGTCCATCTGTTGTTTGTCTTTCTGGCATTGTTGAACACCCATTTGTGTGTGTGTGTGTGTGTGTGTGTGTGTGTGTGTGTGTGTGTGTTTTTCTTTCTCCTTGGCTACTTTGCAAACTGTTCTACTGGCTGATTTTTCCCATTTTGCTCTCTCTCTCCAAGGACACGCTATGAGGGATTCAGGAACTGGAGAGAAACATGGGGTCTTATTTCTCTGAGGGTTTCCATGGGCTTCCCTGAGACTATGTATCTGGGGGAATGAGCGCTAGACACAGAACTATTGTGTACCACATCAATTTTAAACCCCAAAGATGGAAGACATTCATATTCAGAAGTGTAGGTCTGGATTTATTATACATAAGGTCAACATTTTGTTGTTGTTGTTGTCGTTTTAAGTAAATTTACCAATAGCGCAGACGAATGAATGCCTTTTTAGATTGCAAAAGTTTTTCTTCAGCCTCTGCTACAGAACACAGTAGAATGAACCAGAGAGACACCCACAAGGCGTAGCGAGCAGAATAAGAAACACTCTCTCAATGTGCCCTGTACAAAGGCATCCTATTTTCCCACAATTTGGTCATGAGATTTCCTGTGACTGTGAATTATAGCCCAGAGTCCAAGGCCACTGGCTTTAGTCATTCCCAATGCACCTTCTATTGGAAAATCTCTTAGCCTGGCAGATGACCTACTTTCCAAGCACCCACCCTGTCAACACTGGGTTCTCACTCCCTCCTCCTGGCTGAGGTCTTTGTGCCTCTTGTCTGACCTGTGGTCCAGTAATGTCTACCAAGACAGCCACCGTCGGGCAAGGAAAGAGGTGAAGTCAGTCAAGTATGACATGAAGAAGATAAGACCACAGACCATGTAGAGAAATAACCATTTATCAAGGACAAGATCAGAGAGATGGGCACCAGAGGGAAGCAAATCTTGTGACTGGGCATGCACACACTTGTACCTGTGTGCATGTTCTCTCTCTCTCTCTCTCTCACACACACACACACACACACACACACACACACACACACACACACACTGTCAACTAGGAGGTGCAATGAGAGTTAAAGGGGGGCTGTTGTGGGGACTCAGGGTGTTTTCCAAGGAGTCTTCCTTTAAGATGTTACTGTTGGGAATGCTCACTCTGTTACAGGCGTGCGTAGGGTCTCTGGGACAAGCTCTGTAGGTAAATGTTTGAACAGACCTTCTTGAGAGTCCAGGGGGGAAAAAAGGACCTGGCACTGTGAAAGGTGACTAATTCCTGCCTTTGCTTGGAAAATGAATAGGCTTCAGATGGAGGCAGAGGGGACACAAACACATAGTGCCCGATACCGCCGAATGCTGAACTTGATCCTCCTATGTTGTCTCTTCACGTTCTCATGATGCTCATGCCCAATCTCTGACAAAATTAAGGTGGAAACATCAAGTTTTGAATATCTGCAATAATATAATTACCATTCCATTGAGTAATTTTCAAAGGTCATGATCCCAAAAATATAAAATTGCTAGTTGTGTGTCATTCTTTCATTAGCAAGAAGGCACCCTTCAGGGATGTCCCAGACTACATGGTATATATGTCCCAGGCTACATGGTATATATGTCCCAGGCTACATGGTATATATACCCAGAGACTGATATGTTGTGTATCATTCTTTCATTAGCAAGAAGGTACCCTTCAGGGATGTCCCAGGCTACATGGTATATATGTCCCAGGCTACATGGTATATATGCCCAGAGACTGATCTGTTGATGTCTTGACCTTGGTTTCCCCAAATCAGCCATGTTTAAAGGTAAAAATGAGGTTATTAACGTGAGCCTGAACTCATGATGGTCGCTGTCTTTTATCATTACCTAAAATTAAAACATTCAGAAGTGCAAGACGGAGTCCAAAGGAAGACACACAGAGAGGCCAGTATCCACCTGCTGAAAAGGGGGCCTTGTGGGTGAGAATATGCTGAAAAGTTTTACCTCTGGGAAGATAACTACACACATGTCTGTGTTCAAATTATCCTATGTCCAGCACTTTGTTACAATTGCCTCAAGAAGCTGATATACATTGTAAGGCAAACTTATCCATTGTCTGCTGACTATCTGTCTATTTTTATTATCTATCACTAATGATCTATTTTCAGTCTATCTATACCTATGTTTGTCAACCACCTTTTAGCCATCTATGGATATCATCTGTCACCTATGTATCTACGTCTATTGCATACTATTATCTTCTATCATTTTTGTATCTACATCTATTGCAGACAATCTATCATCTATCTATCTATCTATCTATCTATCTATCTATCTATCTATCTATCTATCTATCTATCTATCTACCATCTAACTATGTGTATATATCATCTGTTATCTCTCACCTGTGGTTTTGTTTGTTTGTTTTGTTTTGTTTTGTTTTTTTAAAGGCAGGGTTTCTCTGTGTAGCCCTGGCTGCCCTAGAACTTGCTCTGTAGACCAGGCTGGCCTCGAGATTTCAGAGATCCACCTGAATCTGTCTTCCAAGTGCTGGGATTAAAGATGTGTGCTACCACTGCCTGCCTTCATCTGTGTGTTTATCTGTCTTCCTATCATCCTTATCATCTGCCCAGAATCTATATAAACTCTGTCTACAGATGTAAAAGATACATTTATTTCAAGTATAAAACAGTATGAAATAGATTTAAACTTCTGATGGTCCATCAGGTACCTATTTTGACTGTGATATATTCTCTTTACTCCTAGTCCTACCATGTATGTGTAACACTTCTACACAGTTGTAATCATGGCATACACACACAATGTTTTAATATTATTATCTAATTCCTCAATACTTGAAGAAATGTACAAATATTACAGAGGCAAAACTGTTCATCTTGTTGCCTTTGTGATTATGACTGAAATATTATTCTGTGTGCAAATATCCCATTTATAACATTACCACAGGATTGTAGAAAATGTACACGGAGAAAGGATAGAAACCACAGAAGAAATCCTAAAATCAATCGCCAATATGTTTGCCATCCAGAAGAGTCTGACCCAGAAATTTGATGTGAGATCTTTCACTCTATGTTTACGTGCCTGTGGCCCTTGAACATGAACCTTGAACACACTTACCTCTTGCCCACACGATAAAGATCCTTTCTGTACCTGTTAATTCTACAGCAATTATATACTAGAAGGGCTCTCAACTGTGGAAATATTACAACATAAAATTTCTTTTTAAAGATAGAAATGTAAATGATCTCTTATTTTCACTCTCCAAAATGGCACTTCATCCTGAAACCAGAGAACTTATACATTGACAAGGTATGTAATATGGACTTAACATCCCTGTCCCATTAAAATTTTATATCAAACAAACATGGGATAACATGTTGAGAGGGTCTGGAGAGAGTTGGAAAGAGGAAACATACAATAATACACTACATGCATAAAATTCCCAAAGAATAAATGTTAAAAAGTGTTTTTTAAAAACACAAATAAAACTCATAGACTGAATTCCAGAGCCTCAATAGGACAGTGTCAGGCAGGGCCCTGAGGCTGTATCCTAGGACATGATGTATGTTCTATCAACAATGAGAACTATGCCCTCTTTCTCAGGACAGTGCTCTCAAGGCTTCTGTCTACAAACCAGAAAGGGGCTCCTCCAGGTCCCACCTATGGCCTCAGCTGCCAGTTCCCAGAGCAGCCTGATGGAGCCCAGTCTAGAATCCCTCAGGAGAGCAGATGGACTTGAGGAAGACAACGCTGTTTATCTCTTCTGTCTAGTTTCTTCATCACTCCAGAATTGATTTTGCAGTGAAGCGTTTTATAAAGAGTCATATTAACAAACCCCAAGTAGCTGGAAAGCTGTCCCAACAGCGCGTGCTGAATTGCCCCTCTCTAACTCCCTCACCATATTAGATTTAATACCTGAAAAATCAGTAGCTTAAGGCAGCAGTCCCTTTGGAACTCTGTCTTGAAGCTTGGAAGCTGGCGGATAGAGGACAGCGTGTCTCCTGGCTCTGTTCTGCAGAAGTCAGGAGTCTGTCTGTAGTCGTGGCCCCACCAGGAGGTTCAGCTAGGAAAGACTGACTTCCTGTTCCTGTGAGTTGGTGGGAGAATCCATTCTCTTACCAGCCTGGGACAGAGGTTGCATTTTTGGTGCTCACGGCTGACTGAGGATCACCTACAACTCCTGCTTGTTCCTGGATCCCTTTCAGAAGGTATACTCCCTAATCTGTGCCATCATATGGACCTTCAGTAAAGACAAGGTCACCCACACTCAAGCTCTTGTCTTCTTAGGCCAGAATCATCAAGATCACCAAGATTCCACTTCTCAGTAAAGCAGTCCACACAAGGAACCATCTCTCTACTCAATGGTTCAAAGACACAGTGGATGAGAAGAAACTTCATGGGCCATGATCATCGGGGTTGAGCTGCATGCCAGCATCCTGCCATTCCCATCACTCATCACCACATTCCATTCACCTTAGCTTCTATCTCTGATGCCTGGGAACTTCCCTGTCTTTCTACACCCTGTGACCTGCTAGAGAGTTCTGCTGTATTGGTCATTACTCATTCTTGAAGGGAGGCTGGACTAGTCTTATTTGCAAGGAAATAGATATTCTGCAGCAGAGTTAGACTGGGAAGCCCTTATTTTGTATTATGTTATAAATAGTTTTCTGTACACTAGCCTCTTCCTTTCCATGTAAGAAATAGCCCAAGAACTCTCAGTGCTTGAAACTATGTTTGTTTCATCTTAAGTGAGGCCATTCAGGCTAAAACAGTAGCAACATTAGAATGAATTTCTTGTTCTCATTCGCAATTTCACAGATTGAAGATTGGAACCAACATCAGGTACTAATGGTCCCAGAATAAAGGTTTTTTTTTTTTTTTTTGCAGTCCGTTGGAGTTGTCTTTTATTTTTAACAAAATCACTTAAAGGAAGCATTTGGTGGCCTCTCTGTGGCACACCTGAATCCCTAGTGTCACCATTCTTTTTTGCATTTTTTGATCACTCTTCAGTGACGTAAGGGTGAGGGAGCACAGGTACGACTCTATAATAATTGATCTGATAAACAAGAACACAATGAAGGAACTGATGAGTAGGTAGTGCATACTGGGTGGATACGCTGCACAGAGGGTGATTTTTATCCAGGCAGAGATTAAGTAAGACAATGAAAGATGACACCACGCCACTCAGAATTGTGCGTTTGAAAACTTAGGCTTTGCTTGTTTCCTGTTTTCACAGTGTTCCATCAAAGTTTTAGACTACAGTTGACCACTAAGAACCAAAGCCAGAGATGGTGAAAGCACATATCAGATGTTCTGCCACCGAGAGTCTTGTTCCTGTGTTGATTCTTCCTCCCACGGTCAAATCTAGCACGTTCCCAGTCTCAGCAGAGACCACCTCATTTGAATTTTGATTTTGTGCTTGTTGACAATGTGTATTGTATCAAGGCAGAATGTTTAGCTACCCAACGTCATCTGTTCATATACGTCATGGTGTTTCCTTCAGACTCAGTTAAACACAGGTGTTGAAGATTGGCTCTGCAGAGGATGCAACTGTGTGCAAAAATCACCATGCTCCGTGGAGCTTCTGTGAAAGTGAAGGCAAGAGATGATAAATAGGCATGTAAGCGAATGAAGTCATTCAGATAATGCAGGAGCTGAGGAGGAAGGTGAGGTGATGTGAGGTGAGGGAGAGCAACAAGAGGGGAGGGACAGGGAAGACTCCTTTGCTCTGATTCTCGGTGCCTGCCTTTCTGTTTCGCTTCTTGCTTTTAATTTTGTTTGTTTGTTTTTAAATTCCAGTTATGAGCATTTATATTATTTTCAGTCTACTGTTTCCTTTCTCCAGTTTCTCCTGTGTCCATGACCACTCTATTCCCTCTCAAATTCATGACTTCTCTATGCTTATTATTGTTACATGTGCATATCTATATGCATCTCTCTCTCTCTCTCTCTCTCTCTCTCTCTCTCCCCCAGTATTGCTTGTATGTATATGTGATGTATGTGTTTAGGGCTGACCCTTTGAGGTTGTGTACCTAAGGGAGGTCTTGCTGCTCCCCCTCCCAGCATGTAGCTCTTCATCTAGAGGTGGGTAGGTACCTGTGAGGTTTTCACCATCCCTGCTAGCATGTCAACTGCAGTTATCATTTAATTGGACCTTGTTGAGGTGACTATAACATTATGGTCTTTTAGGTGCAGTTGCTCCCTCATTTATAAAAGGCACTGCCTGGCAGCAGACACCTTTCCCTCTGGTTCCTATAATCTTTCACCAGCATCTTCTGTAATGTTCCTCGGGCCTTAGTTGTAGGTGTGTCAGCTGTAGTTGTACAACATGCTGTGGTTGTGTTCTGCATTTCAGAGCAGTTGTGGATTTCTGTTGATAGTCTCCTTCCTTTTATCTCTAACATCAGATGGCTTTCCTCAGACATCTATTCCCTTGTAGTGGAGAGCCTACAGCGGAGCTCACTGTTGACAAATCTGTCTTGAGTTGGCCTCACATGCCAGGGTGAAGTTCTCAGTCTCATAAAACTGTTCCCATCTCTCATCACACACAGTAGACACCCACAACATGTATCTGTCCAGAGTGGCTAAAAGCTAAGTTCCCCGTCTCCCCCATCTCCTTTTCACTGTGTTTTCTGGGGTAACTCATGGAGGTTAGGAGCCCAGTGACTCATTTGCACTTGCTGGTTTGTTCTAAATTGTTACAAGAGATTCAGATAAGAGATATGGATATGTGGAACAAACAATCAGTACCTTCATCCTCTTTCCCTTCCATGGAGATAGACGGGGAAATTTCCAATGTTTATCACCGGAGTTGGTCCTTGATGACCTATAACCTTCCAGCCATCTGTCTTCTGGTAAATACACAAAAAGAAAGTTAACCATTCAATGAATTCCAAGGATTTTAGGGACAATGTACCAGAAACGAGGAGAAGGAATAAAGTCTAAATAAGCAGATGGATATAGAGATTAAGGAGTTAGAGAAGAAGATAGATATGGATGCTGAGAGATGAAGACAATGAAGATGACAGAGGTGATGGATGTGGGTAGGCAGAGTTGAAAGCCTAGTGATAGGTAGAGGGAAAGATGGCAGAGATGAAGACAGAATTGATAGAATTATAAATGACAGATACAGGTGGAGATGATCAAAGGATATGAATGTAGGGATGGTAAAGAAAGAAGTGAGGAAGGGAGATAGAAATGATGGAGGCAGAGACAGATGTCACAGAGAGAGAGAGAGAGACAGAGACAGAGACAGAGACAGAGAGCTATACTAGAAAGATGTGGATATAGAAGATGACAGAGATGGCAGAGACTAAGATGGAGTGAGGAGGTAGCAATAGAGATGATCAGGGTGGAGATGAGGCAGAGGTGGTGATGACAGAGAGTAGAGGTAGAGATGAGAGAAGTGGAGATACAGTGGTCCCGACAGGTCCTTAGTGAGCGTTGGCTGAGGATATGAAGGGCCTCTTTGAGATGATACCTGATCTGGGATGCAGACACATCCTTAACTAATCATGAAGCCAGAAAGCAGGCGTCAGGGGCAGAGGGCCTGCTAAGCACAAGCTCATGGAATTGTACACATTGCTACCTGCTGTGTGAGTGGGAACCGCATACCCATCTCAATCTCTGTTCAGGCTATGCCGTGTCACTCACGGGGTGCCCTATAGTGACAGAGTGTTGAAAGCACGATCTGCTTTATTGATTCTGGAGAGGAGTCACAGCCCCTCACTCGCTAAGTAATTGCTGCTAACATGCTGGAACGCTCCTGGCTCCTAGATATTACTTTCAGGTCCGTTCCTGGTTGGTGATTAGTTCTGTTGCTTTTCTTCAAGTTCTGTGCCATGGGATTGGAGTGTGTGTGTGTGTGTGTGTGTGTGTGTGTGTGTGTGTGTGTGTGTGTGTGTGTGTGTGTTCCTATGTGTGTTTGTGTGTTCCTATGTGTGTTTGTGTGTCTGTGTTTCTGTGTGTATTTGTGTGCATGTATATGTGTCTGTCTCTGTCTCTCTCTGTCTCTCTGTCTCTCTCTCTCTGTCTCTGAGTGTGTGTGTGTGTGTGTGTGTGTGTGTATGTGTGTGTGTGTGTGTGTGTGTGTGTGTGTGTGTGTACAGACTGGAAGTCATTAATCAGGCATTGTCTGCCTAGTTTTTGAGACAGACTCTTCCTTAGCCTGGAACCTGCTGGTTCAGCCAGGCAGGCTGGCCCAGGGATCTTGTCTTCATATTCCCATGCTGGGATTACAAGCACAGCCCAAGATGCCTCATTTTCTACACCCATGCTGGGGATTGAACTTATGTCTGCATGTTAGTGTGGCAAGCACTTCCCTGAGGGATCTTCAGACCCCTGTTTCACAAGGCAACACTCAGTTTTCACACTGCCAGACAGGAGTCATCTGTCTATCTTTAGTAAGTCTCCCTTTGGTCTTGGGAGGAGATGGTGTCCTTTCTGAGATTGCTTTGTTGGACATAGCCACTCTTGTCTATTTGGCTTCTTTTCCCTGTGGACCATTCCCTTCACATGTCCTCAAAGTATTAACTCTGTGGGTTAAAAGGGGTCGGCATCCTTGTGGCATCTTGGGATCCCACCTCTGCTGCCTGCCCTTCCCTTGCAGCTACATAGATAGAAGAGTTGGCTTTATAATCATGATTCAGTCGTCTAGGAGAAACATGGCGATTTGTTGCAAACATAGGGATTCATCGGCATGTCTAGGCTAGGTCCTTCCCAGCTCATCCTCAGTTTTTTGAACTAAGCTGTTCTTGATGATCAGGAATGCACCCATCCTGACTGCTGAGGGTGTGGCTGAAGTGCATACTGACCCAAATCCATTCTGCTGACAGCTGGTTAACTATCTCTGTTATTCATGGGCCTTTATCTTAAGTCTTGTAGAGTCTGCTATTAGATTACCTATGTTATCCTGTTTACAGTGTCTTCCTGGGCATAGAACAAGACGTAGTAAGTGCCATCTTTTCTTTAGAATGGTCCTCCCCGAAGCACAGAAAGCTCGTAATAGGTGTGGGGCCATCTGCACGTTGTCTACCATCCCACAGGCATGGGCAGGCACTGTGTACCTAGAAACAGCCGAGCTGATGCTGATCCTTGCTGTTGCCAGCAGCCCTGTCTGCCATCCTCATCCTCACCACCATCATCTCTGTCACCATGGAAACAAGGCTAAGTCATTTTGGTTTATCTGGTTAGTGGGGCTGTATAATCCCCAAGACAATTATGCATTGTGAAATAAGGAAACGTAGAGGTTCTAAACAAACAAACAGGACATTATCTCCCCTGTCCCACTCTCTGACATGCTGAAGCCATTGTGCTTATAAAGAAAGCTACCCTGGCTGTCTCTCCTACCCTGTGAAAACTCTCTTCCTCACTCTACACACCATACCCTAGTCTTATCTTTAGAGAGTAACTATTTTTCTGATTATTCTGTCCGAGCCTTAGATAGGCTGAGGCTAGACTTCCAGTCTCCCTGCTCCCTACCACAGCAAACCTCTCCTACAAATCGCACAGACTTATGTCCCAACTCTGTCGTAAGTTTTAAACATCTATTTGGTCAACATTCCTCTAGAATTTATTATTTCTGCATTACTTCACAAAGCATGGGCTGTACACGAAGGGGAAGATAAAACTGCAGGGACGATCAGAAGACATAAAGCACATAAGCTATTCAAGTTCATGTCCTGTTCGTGGATGGAGGGATGCTCAGCCCCGGCAGGTACATCACTGGCTTCTAAGGCTGACTCCCCAGAATATGAATGGCCAATGGATTTCTGTGTGACATACGTGGACACTCACTGGTTGTGCATTCTTCTGCACCAGCCATTAGCTTCAGGTCACTTGGTTTGGGAATGGATGAACCCAAGTCCGGCTTTAAGAGTGAGGGGTTCTATCCACTTAAGGGGACTTTCCAAGTGGGTCATGTTGGCCTAATATTGTCCAGTTCCCTCTGAACCTTGCTTTGGGGAGTTCATTCTTTGCTACATTTGTTCTAAGAATCTTAGTGTAAAACCTTCCTGATACCGAGATGATGAGCCAGGACACTGCATAGTTTGGGAATACGTATGGAGATTTGGCTTCCCATTAAAGATGGGTATTGCCCTGGACCCTCCTCATGATGGTTTGCTTTGTTTCTTTAGGTGTGAGAGCAAAGTCGTATGCATCCCACATACAGAGGCATTCTCAAAGCTGAGAATCAATCACCACTAAGAGGTCGTGGACAGAGTGAGCATTTCATTGATGAATGCTCTCAGTGCAGGCCTTCCACTTTGAGCTGTGACCTCAGGGACAAAGACCTTACCCCAGTTGCTTTCACCTAGCTCCTAGTCCTTGACACTGGATCAAGTTACTATCCTGTGTGAACTTAAACTGACTTCCTTTGCTGAGCTCCCCCTGGCCTTTTCATCAACGGAAGCTCTGTGGCTATTGCAGCTCAGTCGCCATGTGTTCCCTGGGAGCCCAAAGCAGAGGGCTTTCAGCACACAACGTTAGAGGAACCAGGAGCCCCCTTTCAATTCTTTAGTTAGACCCAGAAATTGTACACAGCCCCCTGGAGTATCATCCTCAATACATTAGCATGGACTCAAGTTCTAGAAGCTTAGATAATGTTGCACAGAAGACATAATCCCTATGGCATGGTGTAGCCATCTCCTCTCACTCTACATCTACACTGCTGAACCTGAGATGTCCTTAGGGCAGGTGATTCAGTGAAATTCAACGTTGAGAAAAATGGAAGAGACCAAGAAGAAGAAGCAGACATGTAAAGGACCGTGGTGAAAATGGGAACAAAAACTGAAGCCTCTCTTATGTCTGCACCCAGCCTGCCCTCTGGAATGCGTGTCTCATCCTGGCTACATCTTCTGTCCTTCTTTCTCTGCTTTTTGTCCACTATGAAGCAGAGGGGCCTCTCCTCCACACACTCTTGGCCTCATGACGCTCTGCCCAAGCACTCAGGTATCCCGCCAAGCTTTCCCCCAAAACTGTGAGTGGTAACAAACCCCTCATCCCTCCAGCTGCTGCTGTGGGTATTTAGGGCACAACAATGATGAGAAATGTAATTCAAACAATGATGCTCTTTAAAGATGACTGTCACCAGTGTCTGTGGCACCTTCGTTACCTTTGTTGTCCACTCAGCCAGTCTCCTGCATCTCACCTCACAGTCCTTCTGCCCCAAGTGAAGCATTTTCTCCTGAAGCTCTCGATCCTAGATCACCTTAGGTGCCGCAGCCGGGTGTCACCTATAGCTCCCCTCAGAGTTCTGCTTTTCTCCGGGCTCTCAGATCATTGCCCTGGAAGCATCGCAACTCACTGGAGCTTCCATTCTTGGAAGGAGAGAGAGAAGTTTAAGTTGAGTTCTGTGGTATTGGCAATCCCCTATGGGCGCTAGTAACTGGGCTCAAAATCCCGGAAACTAAAAGCAGGGGTGGATGAATAAGCTGTGAACGAAGTCAGGGTAGTAACCTGACTTCCATCTTAAAGCAACTGAGAGAAGAGAGACCTTTCCTGTGCCGGAGGCAAGCAGGAGAGATCAAGTTTTCCAGTCAACATTGATGAGGAATCTCCTTCTGATGACGGAGATACTAAAGGGCAGGAGAAACCAATTTCGTGTTGTAACAAGGAGCGAGACTCTCAGGTCCCAAGTGAATGCAGTTAGTCATGATGTAAGTATTGATGAGGAAGGGTTTTCCCCAGCCTGAATCAGACCAGAAGATTCCAAATCAAGGATTCTCCAAAATACCACCTGAGATTGACCACTGGTCCCTGGCACTGTGCCTGATGCCTCAGCCCAGTCCTTCTCCCTCTCTTGAGAAAGTCCTCTTGTAGCTGACATGCCAGAGACAGGTAAGGTAGTCAGAAACTCTAAAACCAGGGGACCAGCACAGAAGTGGGAGGGGTTTTAAATGCATTTCTCCCATCCAAACACTGCTCATCAGTGCTGTGGGCGCCGATGTTCACAGCGATCCACAGCTCTGCGGAAGCCTCCCAATTCACCTGATGTTAAAATAGTCCACGTCAACATGACAGCATGCGTGGTTAGGAGCAGGGGCCACGGACATGATCCAAATCAGCCAGGACTTGAGCTTTAAGCTGTTGCGGTCCCTAGGGATGCCTGGGCCTGCCTAGTGTCCTCACAGCACCTAGGTCTAAGCAAGGTAAGAGGCAGGTATGACTTCACTGTCTTAAGAAGACAGATCCCGGGGGCAGATTGCTAATCAGATTGATGGAAAACTACTGTGTACTGATGTCTCAATGCCGACAGCTCCTTCTGTGTCCCAGCACAAATTCCTCACACTTTGCTCCTTGGTCAGATAGAAAAAGAATTGTACTTTTTGCCTTCCTACCCTGAATATTCTTGAGTCCACTCTCACATCAGTTATGTTCTATGACCCCTCCCCAACTCTCTTCCTTAAAGGTTTTTATTATTTTACCTTCTCAAGTAGATGGGGAAGTGGAGTCCTTCAGGGCAGAGGGCCAAGGAAAACTGAGTTTCTATGAAAATGCTTAAAGGAAACCTGAATTTTGGAAGCTAATTAAAAGTAAATAAATTTGGGCTGGGGAGTTGGCTCAGCCAGTAAAGTAGTTGCTGTACAAGGATAAGGGCTTAAATTCAGATCCCCAGGACTCATACAGTAGGATTACAGAATCCACATAGTGGGATTACAGAATCCACACAGTGGGGTTACAGTGGTGTCCACCTGTAACCCAAGTACTCCCGTGGAAAGATGGGAGGCAGAAACAGGAGAATTCCCAGAAGCTCACAGGCAGCTAGCCTTCGATACAACATGGTGGCTAAGAGACCTTGTTTCCTCCCAGTTGGAGAAATGGCTCAGTGGTTAAGAGCGCTTACTGCTCTTCCAGAGGACCAGAGTTTGGCTCCCAGCAGCCATACGAGGTGGTTCAACACAGCTTGTAACTCCAAATCCTGGGCTCCTGATTGATGCTCTCTTCTGACTTTTGTGGCCACTGCACACATGCACATACATGAACACATAATGCATACACATGCACACACATGTTCACACATGCACACATATGCACACACATGCACAGGCACACACACACATACATACACACGCACACAGACACACAGACACACACACACACACACACATACTGACACATGTGCCAGTGTGCAAGCACACACATAAACCTTTAATTGAGAGAGAGTCCCGGAACCAAGATGGCGACCGTTGCTGCTGAGGCTGAGGCCGCCTCCCGAGCCAGGCGGACACCTGTCCTCTGGTCCGGACGGTGGCCAGCTGTCTGCGGCCCGCAAAGGGTGCTGCCTCAGCGGCTCTGTGCCTCCGCCTGTCCCAGAAGCTGTCCGGTTCTCTGGCGCACCCTCTCACCTGTTCAGACTAATTTCCTAAGTTCTGCGGAGTCCCGGAACCTAATTGAGAGAGAGAAGGAGAGAGAGAGAGAGAGACAGACAGACAGACAGACAGACAGAGACAGAGCAAGCCAGAGAGAGAGAGACCGAAAGAGAGAGAGAGAGATCCCTTCACAAGCAAATCGGAGAGTGAGAACTGATTGCTAAGCTTGGCTGCTACATGCACATGTGCACACCTACAATCACACACATGTATATGTGCATGTCCACCATCTCTCACACACAAACATAAACATATACACATATGCAGACAAGATGTTTTTAAAAAAATATGAAAATATTTAATAAGCTGATAAAGCAAATAAAAGCTTTCCTTTGAAAATGGTATGGGATGACTCAATAAGGAAAGCAAAATGTTATCCATGTTACATTTCTGTTCGTGTGTGCATGTGTGCCTGCACATGTGCAGACAGACACACTACATGTTAAATGCACACATGCTAGAACATAAAAACGAACAGCCACCTACACAACCATGCCGCTCGAAGAAGGGAGTGAGCTCTTCAAGCAGGTTCTTGGTGAGCTTTCCCCTGTATTCCTGAGAGGTTCAATTAAGGGATGCGAGCCATAAAACAGCGCATTTTCTCCCTGCTATGATGCATTGTTTTTAATCTCGCCGCCTTGTATTATATCACGTTCCTATAATTCTTCCGACAGGAAAAAGCTTGTTTTATAAAAATATAGTCTCCAGCACTTGAAATATAAGTTTGCATCCAGACAACATATATATCATGAAGCCAGCAAACTAACTCACTTACTTAATCCACTAAAGTTCAGGTGCTTCCTATATTATGCGAAATGTCTTGAGATATGCAGTTGCTGCCAGTGCCCATCACTGCTCCCTTGCTCAAGAAAGATGAGAGGGGAAGGGGGGTGGAAATCCCCTCCTGGGATGCCACAGTAACATGTCTTTCATTATCACCCGGTGTCAGGACACTGGGTAATATTCATTGTGCATGAACAATAAATTACTATTTACCTGGCAGTGTCTTTGATAAGACCGTCTCCTGTCTCTCTCTCCTTCTCTCTGTCCATACAGCACGGAGCAGAGCAACCCCCTCGCCTATAATTCTTATTAAGGCACTACCTTTCCAGAAGAAGAAAGCACACACTTGCGAAGCCGCCACTCTCTGGGGTTTTTTAGGGACCTTGTTTTTATTGGTTTGCTTTTATTTCTCCCACCCCGCTGTGTTTGAATGCCACGGTGACTTCTGTGTATACAAGTCTCATATTGAAATGTCGGCTGCAGATATATGCAATATTAAAGAGCGCTTATGAATTTTTGACATCTAATTAGTCGCTACCCAGTTAACATGTCAGGGCTCAGAGGGATTAGGAAGGCGGCCCTTTCTGAATACGTTACAGTGAGGCTCTGTCCTTTCATGTATTATTCTTTAATGGAGGTGGTGATTATTTGTCTGTGATTAATTGATGAAGCCCATTGGTCTGGCAAGTGGAACCCGGTTCGCTCCTGTGGCTCTCAGAAGGGCTGCCACACAATCACAAGGCCCTGTTTCTCCCCGGTTCCCTCTCTGTGCCACTCAAGGCAGAAGGACATTTGTTGGCCCTCTTGCTGCTCTCCTCTCTATTCAGACCAGCCACGACTTGACATCTTAGCTCTGCAGAACACCATATCCTGACAGCCTGGTCTGGCCACCCAGAATAGGGCATAGGGGAGCACCTGCCCCCTCTCCCCTTGAGACAAAGCCTCTGGATAGTTCTTTTCTCTCATGGTCGGCTTTTCCTGATGATTCTTTGGTGCTTTTAACACCTGTGGCTCCGGAATGGCTTAGTTTACTCCCAGTCAAGCTGTCTGCCAAGACACCAGGTGACACGCAGGGCTTCGAGAGCCCTCTTGTCATTGTCTCTAACTGTAGATGTTCAGAAGTCACGCATGTGGGAGGGCAGCCTGACACCTCTGCCTCTTCTTGTATACAGGATGCCTGGCTCTGGATGTCACATCGGTGGAAGGGATCTGCTGGGGACCTCAGGCAGAGCTGGCCCTCCACTGAGGAGCATCAAGTTCTTCTGCTGCTGCAACCGTGAAGGGGCTCCAGAAGGAAGCAGCTGATCCCACAGGGTCTGCCTCCTCAGGCCCCAGTAAAGTTCCTCATCTCCCACGCATGAGCCTTGGACCTCATGGTCTTTGGTCTGAAGCTGGGCAGGAGCTAAAATTTGTAAATTAGAGAGGCTGGGAGGTGTTGGTGAGTTACAGCATTGCGTTTGCTTAAAGGTCTAAAGTCATGCTTTCACTTTGATTCATGACTCTCCTTCAATATATGCTTGTGTATACACAGGCGCATGTGTAAATGTGTGCTGGTAAACACACACATGTGCACCCACATGTACACACATGTGCGTATAATCACACATCATTACATACTCAGGTATGCACTGTATACTACACATAGCCTCATAGTCCTGTATAAACCTGTACATTACACATAATATCACACTCATACATGCACACACACAAACTCATATACAATAGCTTCCCACATGTTCATAGTCATACATTCATGCATATACAGGCTTGCACTGTACACTACACATAGCCCCATACTTGTGCAAAGCCGTGTAAATTACACATACTATCACGTTCATGCTTCCACACACACAAACTCATATACAATAGATCCCACACTCTGTGCACACATGCATACTTGCATGTGACATGACACTCATGTATTCATTCATATACTCACAGCATTGTCACACACTGTGCACATGTGCACACTGTATGTAATAGTACACTCATGCACAAACAGCCCCACACTCATTCGCACTACATGCAGTGTTATACTCAAACACACACCACCGCTCACCCATACACACATAAACATACTCATGAACAGACAAGCACACGACATATTGTATAATTATGCTGATGTGTACAGAGTCCCACACTTGGGCACAAATGTGCTCACTTACACATAGTGCCACACTCATGCACACAGAGAGAGACACTTTCTTTCCCACAGCTTTCCAAACAAAGGCTCTACCATCAGACTCTCCTACCCAGGCTTCTTGGTTTTATGAACAAACAATTACTTTTTTTTTCCCTTTTTTTTTTCAGAGCAGAATCACACCCATTGTGAACTCCCACCATTCAAGTCTATAATTGGGGCAGCGATGGAGCTGAGGTCCGTAGGCTTTTTAAAATGCACCAACTCTGGCCAAACCATCCCCAAGATGTATAATCATGGGTAAGCCTTCACCTTCATCAGCTGGTGGGTTTAATTGCTGCACTTGATGTCAATCAGGGCCAGCCTTAGATGTGCATGTCAGGGGGCCATTTTGGAAAAATCTCCTGGTCTTCAGTTTTCCGCTGCCTCCTGTCAGCCAGGCTGGAAAGGGGAGAAGAGGCAGGAATGAGAGCAAGAAAAGACCGGCTCCCTGGCAGACAGGGCTGGGGGGCTCCTGACACCCTCAAATGAGTCTGTCCGAGGTGAGCTGGGGATGGGATGTCTGGGTGGAAATGGGATAGTTCACAGATGTGGACCCTGCCATGAGTCAGCCCTTTGTCTCCTGAACTTTTCACACTGGTAAAAGGGAGCTGGAGGTGAAGAGGGGGTTTGTGTGTATCTGCTTAAGAAGGGGTGGAGGTGGGGGGCTCTCTCTGCCATGAAAGGTGGGTTTGGGTAGGGGTCAGGCGAGGCAGAGGAAGAAAGAGCAGGCCGAGATGCGGAGGGCGAAAAGGAAAAAGGCATCAACACATACTGCTTTCCTTCTCGGCTACAGTGGGTTCTACCCCAAGGAAACAGTGAACTTCACAGTGTAAGAGGCAGCTGAAATTTAGAATTATTGTTTCCTTCTAACAGAAGACTCATTTTCCACGGCCACATTTGCAGCATAATAAGCTTTTTGTTATTTTTTCAATTAGAGTCAATTGACCTAACAAAATGCTCGGCAATTAAGTGATTTTTGTAATGGTCCGGGGGTAATTTAGCCGAGCTTGTCAGCTGTGTTTCATGAAGCCGAGCTGTCTCTTTTTTTCCCCCTTCCACTGCCTCTCTCTCCTCTCTCTCTCTCTCTCTCCCTCTCCTCTCTCTCCCTCTCTCTCTTTCTCTCTTGAGCAT
This sequence comes from Mus musculus, assembly GCF_000001635.26. Classification (NCBI taxonomy): domain Eukaryota; kingdom Metazoa; phylum Chordata; class Mammalia; order Rodentia; family Muridae; genus Mus; species Mus musculus. Next base: position 107,085,572 of record NC_000078.6, read on the forward strand.
AATGGCTCATAATTTCGAAAGCTCTCCCTTCTGTTTCCCTCACAATAATTCGCAATTACAGGAAGTTGTTGGAGGTGATTTTTTTTTCTACCTTGCCTTTTGAGTCAGTAATTTTAAATAAAATGTACATACTTATAAAAAGCCAGCTATTACTGAAATCACTTTTTGTGTAAACTCAATTATTTTATGAATAGTGACACCGGCTTACACTGGGTCCCACTCTGAAGCCCGAGGCTTTATTATCTTCTGAGGAAAAGGGGGTGGAGAGACTCACAGCACTCTCTCTAAATCAAACCAGCTCCCAAGGGGGTAAACATAACTTCAGAAGAGCAGAGGGGATCCGGGTCACCTGGCTGTGGAGAACGGCTGGAGTGTCCACTCCCTGGGCCCTGGCCAAGTCTAGTATCCCATCCCCCGGACCAGGGCCATGGCTGGACCCAAGCCTCTCACCCACTGATTTATGGGGGAAGTCTTCATTTGCCTAATTGATTCATTTCCCTAAGCCGACATCTGGAGTTAGAATTTCTTTTAAAGGCTGTAGTGGGATGCGATGACAGGCTCCGATGCTCTTCCACCGAGGGACTTCCTGTCTACACCTATCTTAAACGGGTCCTATCCGCACCCATGCAAGCAGAGGGGCAACGGTGGGGACACCATGCGGCTGGGGTTCTCTCATATAGATTCACCCAGGACGCCTCTCAAGTCATTACCAAGATGCATCTTTAGCCTTCCCAATGCTCACATCTGCCCGGCTGTCTTTGTTTTGAAAGGGTTTCGGCTTCCCACCCCTTAGCTGACACCCTTTTGACAAGCAAGCCAGAAGCAGCCCACTTCATGCCTTGGCAGGGAACTCTGCCAGGAGGGGGCAGTAGAAGAGCAAGACAGCCAAACCCCATTGTGGACAGCCCACCAGCTCAGGGAGGCCTGGCCTCTCCCTATGCACCTGCAACCCAGTGCTAAACATCCCTTAGTATGTATCACCATACCGCCCTGGGACCCATCCCCCATACCTGTTTGGATACTATCTCGTCAAATGCCCCTCAATTTTTCTAGGGTTAGACATCCCTAATAACACCTTGAAGGCTATGGCCACTGCCAGCCGGATGCTCGGAGCCCTGGGCATGTTTCCTTCTGACTTGGAGTCGGGGGATGGAAGACTCCTTGGAAGAATCTGGAACAACTGCACTAGACCTTAAAAGACAGGTACACAGCATTAAATAAATCGTAATTTCCCTAACCATAACATAGGAAGTTTAGATAGATGTCTTCTATGAGGACTTCCAATCGGAAGTTGCCTACCAAGACGCAGTGTATATAACATCACATTTCTGTTCTTTTTGTAAAGTTAGGAGGGATCTCTGTTCAACTCCAAATGCCCCTCTCCCTTCTCCTTCTCCTCCTCCTCCTCCTCCTCCTCCTCCTCCTCCTCCCTCTCTCTCTACTTCCATCCTTCCTTCTCTCTCTCTCTGTCCCTCTCCCTCCAATGAATAATTTGCCCTAAGCTAAGGCATAAAGATATTCTGGAGACAGTTATTTCATAGCTCTTAACAAGGGGGTGTGCTTTCCAGGGGGGGGGGTGATTCAGACCTGTAACTTTGAGCTAATGGAGATACTTGAATCATTTCTCCATAGTCATGGGCAGCCTTAGGCTTGGCTTTAGTTCAGCTTCTAAGCCACTGTGTTTTGGCCTGGCTGGGGCTTGGCCCAGCCTCTCAAGGCTTTGTTTAATCCACTGAACCTCTCATCTCTCTGACTATAAAAGCCTCAGCTACAGTCCTGAATAGCATCTTGCAGAAGAAAGAACCCAAAGCAGAAAGTATTAGACTTTCATCCAGCACCATAGGAGGGATGTAGTTATTAAATTTCAGCTGCTTATCAAACTGATATGAAAGTCATTTTGCATGATTGCACTGCATCCTGGAATCTTACGCTTTTATTTGCTGTGTATCTCTGTGCTTTCTTATTAGAAAAATACTCAAAGGATGAAAAAAAAAAAGCTGATAATATTATTCAGTTTTGACAATTAGGTAGGGAAAAAAATTCAAAGCAATGCTTTTCCACTGCAGCTGGCAATAAACTCGGGGTTCCCCTGATAGCAGTCTACACAGGGCTACCCAAGGTGACACTGGCTTTGTCTTCTAATGGCCACCTACTGGTTTTACTGGAGTGGGGGAAGAGTCCCAGTCTGTCCTGTAGTGTCTATGAATGGCACTGGTGGAATCTTCCAGATTCCTCTTTATCTGCTCACTCTGACTTCATGTCACCACCACAGTGCTGGTTGGTAGTGGACCCCTTGGAAGGGTAACTTTGCTCTTAATTAACCATGTTTTATTTTATTTTGTTTGAGGCAGAGTCACATGCCTTCTCCGCTGTCAAACTCCAAACTCAATATGTAGCCAAGGATGCTCTTGAACTTGTTTATGGCCAGACTCTGGGATGACTGGAGTACAATGGCATGCTTCAATTGATCTTGGTGATGGGGATTGTCCCTGGGGCTTCATGATCTCCAACTCAAGGGTGGAAAGATGGGGGTCTTGGCCAGTACTCATCTGTACCTCCTATGGCATTCCCCTTTCTTAGCTCAACAGTTCGCTCTTAAATTACACACACACACACACACACACACACACACACACACACACACACACACAATCAATTATCTCGGTAGGTGTGCATTTTACTATCTTTCTGTGGGCTATATAAATATTAAAGTGATTTAACTTATTAGCTAGTAATGTGTGATTTATTATTCCTTTAGACATCTTAAAAGGAAATTGGAGACTTTCATACATGCATACAATAGTCTTATAATATTCACCCTCCAACCCTATCAATTTCTTCTGGTTCCATCCCCACCTCTCCTACAACTTCCTGTCCCACCCCCAATTCCAATTTGTGCTCTACAGGTCCACATGGTTGATGGAGCATCCACAATATCATCACCAGTCTCTCAAGGACCTCACACTTGAGAAAAACTGATTTCTCGTTCCCAAGAATCTGTCACTGTCATTGCCTCCTTAGAGAGGGGTAGGCCTACATTTTCATGCTGACTGTCTCCTGGTAAAGGCCTTGTGCAGGTAACAACAGCTGCTTTGACTCCATGAGTATAACAATCCAATCACGTCCAGAAGACACTCTTGCCAACCTTCCTCAACTTTTGCTTCTTATAAGCTCCCTCTTTTCCAATGGTCCCTGGAGGGCAGGAGCAGGGGGAGAGAGAGAGAGAGAGAGAGAGAGAGAGAGAGAGAGAGAGAGAGAGAGAGAGAGAGAGAGAGAGAGAGAGAGAACAGATGTCCCATTTGGGGCTGAAAACTCCACAGACATTTATGTCTACGCTATCACCAACTGTGAATTTCTGTCTTCTTAATCCCTATCCACTGCAAAAAGCAACTTCATGGAGAAGTCTGGGGACATCACCGATCCGTGGATATAGAGATAATAATTTAGAGGGCAGTTTGAAATTTTTGTCAAGTGAGCAAAATAATTGTATTAGGTTCACTCCCCAATCAAGTGGACGTGACAAGATTTATAGACTCAGACACAGGTTTCTTCCTGTGAAACTGACCTTAAGTACAACACAAGCAGTTGGTCACCCCTATAACCTTCATGCCACTATTATACCAACTGGCACATCTTCCTGATATGTTCATTATTATAGTTTATAGGGCTCACATCTGAGTTAGACTATAGGTGACACCTGACTCTTAGCAACCTGCACAGGACCTTAGAGCACTGTGAAGATTTTCCAACAGGAGGAAAAGTTTCTGGTCAGACCAATTTGGATTCTCTACCTCCTGTGGGCAAAGTATATGGTGATTTTCAGTGTTTTAACCCTCAAGTGCTTATACTCAACCAAGAACAAGACCAGTAGCCCGTGTTCTCCGGGGAATCTCTAGTATATCCATGATCAACCATAAGGGGAAGGCAGTCTATAGTGATCCCAGGGGAAAGGGAAACGGAGGGAGAAGGATGAGAAGGCAGAATAGAGTTGGGGGAGAAGAATAATTAACACTAAAGATGTTTGAAAAGGCCTTACTTTGAATCTACTGTTTTATAAACTACCCATCTATGTACACACACACACACACACACACACACACACACACACACACACACACACACATACATGTTCATATCAAATCCCTTTTGTCAGAGATAGCCTACCCAGGAAATACTCTTCATCCCAGAAGCCAATGGTTGTCAAATTAAAGCACAGAGCCAGGTGTCAGATACTTTAAACTTCTCAACAGCTTTGTAAAGGTAGGACAGAGGAAACTCAAAGACTTGACAAATGCTTCCTAGTTGGTAAAGGCACCCATGCGACCAAGCCAGGACTGTGTGGCTGTAAGGGAAGGCTGCTTTGGTCTTATCTGCTGTCAGATATCTGTGTGTCTCTGACTACACAATTCTTCCTGGAGTGTCTGCCAATCTAAAACTTTACAGCCAGTCTTCTCCATACTCTCTGGTTTTAGATAGGGAAAAGGATATTACCTTTATAGGAAGGCTTAGGGTCTTGAAAACTCAGTGATTCCCTGTACTGGTCCAGATACAGAAGAGGGGGCAGCCAACTCAATACAGCTCTAGAGGTGGAAGTGGAAGTCTCTACAAGGGGAGATCTTTCTGCCGAAAGGTCAAGATGGATCCTAGCTAATCTGTTGAGCACTAGCCAGGAGCCAGACATGATAGCTAGTGACAGGGCCACCGTGGTCTGGCTGTGCTATCAAATTGAGAAAGGACATGGTGGCTTGTCAGAGGGGATCAGTACCTTTGAAAAGTCGAAGTAAGGTAGAGTCAGTCAGGAAGGGAAGAAATGCAGAAAGACTCAGTCTTTTATAAAATGGCCCCTGTTTTGTCTAAGGAAGGAAAGTCTCTTTCCTGTGGGCCTCCTGGTTTATGATTCCGAAGAGCAAGTTGAAACAACCTACAGGTCCCTAATCTTGGTGGTCTCAGCGCTAAGGTGCCTTGCATTTCTGCATCTGTGTGCTATTGTTTACCTCAGCAAAGCCTATGTTGTCCTGTACCAAAGCCTGGAAATCTCCACTGTTTCTGTAAGAGATTAAAGTAATATTGTAAGGGGACCAGACTTGGGAAGCCCTGACTAAGTGGCCCAGTGGTTTCTGGGAGCTCTTGTGGGAAAGTTAGCACCTTATCGTCTCTGTGCTATTGGGACTATCCCAGCAAAAAGCAGAGGTATTTACTTCTTGGGCTCTTAATGAGGAATAGTTTCCAAAAAATCCCAGCTCTGATAGCATCATCAGAACCAAGTACTTCCTTCTTTCCCTTTGTAGCTCTAATACGATATCCTATTTCTCTGAGGTTCTGAACATCAGACCAAGACGTTTGAAAAGAAACAAGCAAGCCAATAACGGCTGAGAGGAGAGAGCAAGGAGTTGAGAAAGGAGTTACTCTGCCAACTCAGGAAAAGGCAACAAACCATGATCGCAGCAGAGCCAGTTATACAAAGGGGACCAGAAACTGAGCATCCTACTACCCGAGTCAATGGAAGCAATGTGGTCCTTGATGGTTGGCATGATGGATGCCTCCAACATTGCATGGTGTCGGACTTCTTCCAGGTCTGTGGTGGCTGAGGGTAGAAGTGTTGGGCCTAGCTTCCATGCTAGTGAGAACTGGGTAGCACTGGGTATGTAAAGCCTGGGGCAGACAGTTTTCCTCAACCATGAAACTGGATGTGGGGCGTGCAGGAGCCTCTGTTGCCTTCATCATCTCTTCTACCACAGAACTAATTTATAGATTTGGGAAATCTATAAATTAAGTTGAGATTGAAATATGAGACATCAACATGACTGACTGTGTTTCCTACTTGAAAATGGAGGACCCTTTCCATCCCCATCTCCTACATAAGCGTCTTCCCCATTCTCCCAATGCCACTTCTCTCTTCTCTCCTACTCTGTGCTTTTGGTCCTCTGGGTCATATCGTTTGCTCTCAGTGCGATGCGCTCTCTCTCCCCTCTCCCCATTTTGATATCTCAATTTCTACTCCCCTCACCTAACTCAAGACAGGTGCTTATGGGGATCTTTTTTTTTTGCATAAATAAATGTCACCTCACTCCTTAGCTCATATAGTGAGAATAGCCCAAATCTCCTTATTCTCACTCTTTAATTTCCATAGCCCACTAAGCTGGTATAATTGTGATACACCTCCCAGGTCAGAATAGCCAATTAAAACTGGGATAAAGCGAAACCAATAGAGAGGAAGCAGGTACTAGAAGAAAATTAAATTTAAAAAGTATTTAATTTGGTACCACCAACTTTACACATCACATAGTGATATCTATTGGCTCCCCATACCTTACAGATTGACTTCTAATTTGGGGGCACATTTGTTTTTGCAGAATCTACTTTGTGAAAGACAGAACTGGATTTTGATGGTCAAAGACAATCTTGAAAATATGTCTGCAAAATGTCTGATTTCAAGTATATTCCAGGGAACCAGGCTAGGTTGAATGTATCTGCAATGAGTCAAACATGGGGTTTATTTTTAAAAACATACTTTGATTAATTTCAGGTACCTAATTATCTCCTCAATTTAACAACCATTTCTGTTTAAATGACAGCTTTTAAAATATTTGACTCTAATAAACCTCCCCTGAAAACTTGTTATGCTATTAATTTGATAATACATTTTTTTTTAAACCGAATGTTCATTTTGTAAAACCAACTCAGTGAGTATCTAAAAATAAGGCAAGCCCTTCTAGAATGTGCTCCAAAATAGTGTTTTGTGTTTTGCCATCTCACTACCAAGGCATCTATATCAGGTGGCCTCCCCATCTGTTCGGATGGCTACAGGTGAATTTTTTTTTCTTCTGAGGCTGAGGCTCATTCCAAGTCGAAGTTAATCCAAAGTCCCCAAACCCAATGGAAACTTGGTGGAAGAAGGGGTCTCCTTGCCACCCAACCCTCATGCACAAACACCACTTGAGAAACTTAGATTACTCCATCTCTGAGTGCTCCTGAACACTGGCATGGAGATGCTTTGGGGATCTATATGCCTTCTTAGCATCAAAGGATCATAAGTGCATCAGCATCATGAGAAGGAGAAAGCGAGATTGTGATAACAAATGTGGACTTGCCTGCCCCATAAAGCATGGTGTGGGAGAACTGGCCCAGGAGTTCAGAGGCTCTCGACTCTAAGATTCATTCAATCAATGACTCATGTTCCAGCCCTCAGATCTGCATTTATATATGATAAAAATTTTGGAGCAATATTTTTATTCTCTTTGTTTACTAAGGTAAGAAGCATAGCTGTGGAAAAAAATTGAGCTTTGTGAGAGACACAAGCCAGAAAATATTTATCCTATGAAACAGAGTTATCCTTTATCTGGGGGATATAATTATAATACCCGTAGGCATATGCATTTGTGCATAGTCATATCTATATGAATATATACATATATTCATATATATGAATATATATATATATATATATATATATATATATATATATATATATATACTCATGTACATGCATGCAATAGTGGATGCCAACAGGAGAATTATAATCTTTGGGATGCTGTCACTTAGAAAAACATCATCATAGAGAAGAAACAAAGCATATCCTAGGTTCAGGTCCCAACATCTTCATCATCTTTGTGGTTGTGATGAAGTTGCCTAATCTCCCTGAGTCTAGGTGAAGGTAAGTACCTTCACTATAGACAGAATGGAACCAAGGATGTGTGAGCGCATCAGAAGGCAGTTATAGTAAATCTGCTTGTTTTACTAGACAGTAAATATCCGCCTCAGCTCACAGCAAGTGCTTGGTGAAGTGTCCGCATTAACAGCAGTAACTAGGATGACGCCAGTGGTGACGGTGGCAATAGGAGGTGCGAGGTTGTATCATTGCAGAAATGGGGTTCCCAGGACAATAGGAAATTGCATCTCAGAAGCTGGAAGTCGAGGGCCCGCGGGCTGTGAGTCACCGCTTTTCTTCGTGCCTGTCAGTTTGTTTTTGAGAATCCACAGAAATAGAAACGCTCTATCAGACCAACTTGGATTACCATCTGGCCCACACATTTTCCTGGCACGGCCCGAAGGCCAGCACTGCTAGTCTCCCCTCCAAGCAAAACCCCAAGTTTTAACAGAACAAAAAAAAAATCCGCTGCTGTGATGCAGGGAACACAGCCTGGGTTTGTTATCGGGATCTGTGGGTGAGCAGTAGGCATGAGACAATTAATACCAATAAGGACCGATCAGTATGATAGCCATTGACAAAGCTCCTGGCTACGTTCTTACAAACTGCACCAGACTATTGAGCAGCAGCCTCGGTAGACTGCCCACAGAGCTTCCTTATTGAGTCTGTTAGGTTGTATTATTGACCTTGGTTTTTCACTGGGAAACGTTGAGAGATGTATCCCAGAAAATGAACCAATGCAGGACCTTTAGAACTTGGCATCCTATCTTCCGACGACTGGGTGGTGAGCTTTAGAGACTGAGTAAAAACTGGGGAGACATTTAGTTCAGCCTCTGGTTTTCTTGAGATTCGGAGGTGGAAAGACCTGGGTGACCCCCCAAATTCAGCTCTTATTATATAAACTAGGGTCCTGAGGCTCAGAGTAGTGAGTGAAGTATCTCTGATAGACAGAATAAGATGCAAATTCAAACTGGGGTTCGAAAGTTCAGCATGGAAAGTAACCTTTAAAATAAAAGGTTTTATGAGTAGAAAATTGGGTGATGAAATCTAAGGTGTGTATTAGCATCCTATACCAGAGCATTAAGGTTCAGTGCTTTGTTTTTTCATGGTGACATCAATTTTATCGCATATATTTATACTATATTCCATGGTCAGTTATACTTCAGGAGTTCAGTAGTCTTTTGAAAGTTCTTTTACTACAAGCCTTTCTGCCTTCCATTTGTATTTTTTCACCTTTGTGAAATTCTTTGTTCTCAGAAAATACCCCTCAGCCTTGTGTTCTCTAGACCACACAGTGGGCCAGAGCCTTGGGGGCCATGACATCTTCACTGGGTTTCAGTACTTTGCCTTAGCATAGGTATTCCTGGTGTCTCAACTCCTGCTTGAGAGTCTGAGCCAACTCATAAAGAAATGCGGTTTCTGAAGACCAAAAGTGCAGAAACAAGAGACTCCACAGCAAGCCTCCTCCTTATGAAGCCATAATGCCACTAAAGGCCACTGCCCACATTAGGCTCACCTGAGCCTCCGTAGTCCCCAGGAATGGCGTGTGTCTCCCAGCGTGTCTACCACATGTGGTTTTGCAAAGGATTTCTGGGTCCTTTAAGCTCTTGCTCCTGATTTGAGGTTCCTTGGCTGAGGTATTTGAGAAGGGAGTCTGAGGTATTGATAAGAGTATTCATAGATTGAGGGGGCTGTGGGGTTAAGTCACTGCACTTCGGGGAAATTATAATTCCTCATTGTGATAATACAGATTTGGGGAGGAAAGTGTCACTTCTTCTCGGGCTCCTGAGAGTAGCGTGAGGAGATGGGAAAAACTTTCCAGAGGAGCAGGGATATGAAGCACCAAAGAGGCTAAGCTCAGTGCACTCTGTATTTTCCACAGAGGGAAATTTGCTTTTGTGGGAAACTCTTGTAATTTGTAGACTTGGAGGTTAAGAACTTAGCTCCTGCAGATCCAAAGCGAAGATTTGTTTGATAGATATTTAGGAAAAGAAGCAAGCAAACAAAAAAGCATTGGCTTTGGAGCTTGCATGAGGTAGAAAAACGCAGGGAACTCTCCCCGTCTTCCAGGAAGACCCTCTCAGCCGTGGACGCTTTGCTTTGCACCCAAGACCACGGTTACATTTTGATCTGAGCTCACTTCCCAGCCTCCTCTTTAAATATGTAAAACTCGGCATGCATCTAATTGTTCCTTCAGTTGTCCACTCGTACCTTCAAATTATGGGACAAGTGGCCAATTGGGCCTGCAATTGGCTAATTGTGGATGCAATTAGCCAATTGTGGGTCTAATTAGGCGCATGTAGAATTAATCATATGTGCAAAGTGGGCGTCCACCCTTTGAAATTGTTGAACTAAACCTGTTCTAGATGCACATCTGGACCAGGCACAAAAGGGATGCAGAGAGAATCCTGGATGAGTCACTCTGCAGAGAATCATTAAAGCAAATCTGTGCCTGGTTAACGAGGACATGTGATTCAACCCTACAATCAGATGGCCTTGCCGTCTCTATGAGGAGCTTAGCCCAGACAAGGCAACACTGATCGGAGCATCAAAAACCAATTGCTCAAGGGCTAAAGTGGTGGCTCAGTGGATAAAAATATCCACCCTGAAAGCATGAAGACCTTTGCTTGAACCCCTAGCACCCACAAAAAAGACAGCCATGCTTTTACATGCCTATCACCCCAACGTTGGGAGAGACCAGCAGACCCTGAGAGCTCGCTGGCCAGCCAGCCTAGAGGAGAATGCAATCTTCCAGTTCAGTGAGACACTGCCTAAAGTTAATAAGGTGGAGAGCCATAAATACAGGAATCTGTGAGTGCTGCTTAGCCTCAGCAAGCATGTGTGCCTCCTCATGCATGGAAAACACACACACACACACACACACACACACACACACACACACACACACACACAAATCATACCTCTCACAAACATACACACATAAACCAGTAGTCAGTCCTTTCTAAAGGCCTTCTGAAGTATCCAGGCTGCTGTTGTCCCCCAAGTGAAGGTTTTTAACTCTTCTTTGGATTGATGAGTTGGTTGATGAGCCCTAACAGGCAGGCCCATCACAGTAGCCATCTGTCAGGTACCACACTCATTTCAGTCCAAACACTTGCCACTGCAAGTATGTCACCATCTCAGTAAGGTTGTAACTGATGTCTTTAGGTTTCTTGGGAGAGAAGAGATAAAATGGAAGCCTAAAATGCTCAGGCAGCCATGGTTGACATCAGTAATGTAGTCATACTGTGGGCAATGTGGTTACAGAGATACAGTAATTTAAATATGTTAATGTCTTGATTTATCAAGTCTGGATTTCCTCACTCTTTCCTTTCCTTTGTTGTTGTATAAGTTTAAATGTTCTGTCCAACAGCAGGAGTTTTTCAAAGTGGTTTAAATGGAAGTGGATATGGCCCTACTAATGGATTTCAGTCTAATTGGATGGTAACTCTAAGACCTTGGTTACACCTTTGATTCAACCTGCTAAAACAGTTTTCTCATCTTTAAGGACAGACTGATACAAACTGCTCACACCTGCCTTGGTGGGTCCAGGGGGTGTCCTTTCCAATTAATTTTTAAAGTCCCGTTAAGATTTTATAACAAAATGAGATGTGGAGAAAAGAGGGAACTTGAAACTCTGAAATTTGAAACATGAATGGTTGGTGCTTATTTCTCACTGTAAAGAATTCTTTATCTGTAAATTTTGCAAACTAGAAAAGATCAAAGCCCAGAATGCTTGTTTCTCTCCAGAAGAAAGACCACTGCAGATTCAAAGCTGTCAGCAGATGCCTCATGGCCAAAAGAAATAGTCTTGCACATCTTAGCTAATTCCATACTTCACAATCAACCCTAAACTCCTGATCTTCTCTTGTCTCCCATTTATGAAGAATCTTCTAGGAGCCCCCCATACTGGCAGGTTGGATGACTCATGGAACCGTCAACTTTGTATCCATCCCCTAGGTTTTCAAGATAACAACTGACTTGAGACAAACGCCATTCTGAAATGAGTGGGGATGCATGAAATGTACCAGTGTGGGAGGAGGATGGCAGGCATATTTGAGCAGGAAACAGTTCCTAGATATAGACAGCTATTTCCAGTTGTGCACATGTAATTACTTTCTCCCTAGGTTCTTGCCGTTAATGGACTTTGAACACATATTTAAATAATCTTGAAGCATGTAAATAGCAAATGTATTAGAGGTAGTTCAAAGAAACATGAGGAATGAAGAAAGGGGAACAGGAAAAAGGAAGAGAGAGGAGAGGAAGGAAGTGAAGGAGAGAGGAGGGGAAGGAGATGAAAGAGGGAGAGGAAGGGAGAGAAGTGAAGGAGAGAGGAGAGGAAGGGGGAAAATTACTTAATTTTATGTTAGTCCCTTTTGTCTGTTTGTTTTTATTTAAACAGATGTAAACTCATTTATTCTTATTTAAAATAATGACACCAAATAGTTGCTTTGTTTGGAGAATGAGACTACTAACTCTCAAAGCAGTTAGGCGATTTTACATAATTTATACAATTCGAGTGGCCAAGGAAGGGGTTTGGATGACCACATGTAATCTACAGCGTCTTCTAAACAAAACATACAAACATAAATATTGTAAGCATGTACATGGGAAGGCACATGGTAACTGTGTTTCATGTTCAAAGAACAATTGAGAAGCACCTGAACCCACAACTCCATGCTGTGACTTTTGGATCAGTGTTCATGTTTGCTAAGGTTCCCAAGCTCGATGCCACCACAGAGCAAAAACTCAGCCATAACATGAGCAGGTGCTGCTTATTCACTTTTCTGTCACCTTGCAGACACCAAAGCAAGTCATAGATGAAAGAGTTTATTTAGGACAAAGTTTCAGAGCGTTAGAGTCCATGGCCATTATGGTGGGAAACAGAGCAGGCAGACAGGCATGGCTCGAGGACAGCAGCTGAAAGCTTACATCTTGATGTGCAAACGCAGGGCAGAGAGGTACTCTGACTGGTCCTGGGCTTTTGAAATCTCAAAACTCAACCCCAGTGACACACCCCCTCCAACAAGGCAACACTACTAATTCCTCCCAAAGAGTTCCACAAATTGGGAATTCAAATATATGAACTGATGGGGGCCATTATTCAAACCATCCCAGGGGACTGGCACATTGGACATATTCTTCTAGTGATTCCTTTGTGCAAACTAACTGTTGTACTACCCAAAGACTTTGCTTGAATTGGCGTCAAATATACTGTCAACATTTAAACAAATGTATATCCCTCCTACCACAGTATTTGACCTGCTCTTCAGATATTATCTGTCCAGAAAGTTTGTTCTGTCACTTGGTGATTAAAGCTAAACACTTTCTGATACTTTAATGGATTCAACCTTGTAATATAACAATGCTTGTTGCATTCTTCTCTATAACTGTCAGCTGTGCCCAAATAGTGCTGTGTAACAAATGATCCTCATTTGTTGTCCATATTGCATGTAAGGCTTCAATAAGCTGAAGCTTGCAGCTCTGCCTTCGGACCCTACTCCAATCAGCTAGTGGAACTTGGATCTGTTTCTCTTCACAATCTGAAATCCAGGTTAATACATATTATTTCCTGAAAGCTGTGGAAAAGGGGATAGGCAATCATTCATATGGCTTCTTTAGAATGCTCTCCCTTAAATGTTGTAAGCATTACATTATTTTACATCCCATTGACAGAAGCAAATCAGGACATCAACTTCATCATCAAAGAGATGAAATGTAAACTCTCGTCAGAAACGGAGACAATGTGAATATTTATGAATGAGTAATAGATAGAGGCCGATGTGCTATCTGGTGTCTTAGTTCGGGGTTGAACAATGTTATCTAAGGTTTGCTGGCAATTGTCAAACTCCAAGAGCACTGTCAAGAAACTGAAAGTGTCTCCCAAGAGGTAGGGTATTTAATCAAACACGCACAAAGCTGCTGAGGCTCGACATGGCTTGCCCCAGCCCCCAAGAAATGCATGTTAACATTTAATCTCCATTATGAGTTATTAATAGGTAAGACCAGGTGAGAGGTTTAAGGCTATGCCTCCGTGAATGGCCGGTCTATTCATGTGATTCATAGATTGATGGCTTAATGCGCTGTCTCTAATGGATTATAGCAGAATGGGTTTACTCTAAAAGCCAGTTTTCCAACACCCCCTTGCTCCTTCCCTATCTCTGCCCTTGGATGCCTTGAGGTGTCTAAGGAATCTGCCAGCAAGACAGTCACCATCAATCCCTTGTCCTTGAGCCAGAATCACGAGGCAAACAAGTCAGTTTCGGTATAGCTTACCTGGTGTGTTGTGTTGTGTTGTGTTCTTCACAACAGAAAATGAAGTCCTGGTCCTTTAGGACTGGCTCAATTCAGAACCAACAAACAGGATGATAATCAGCTGCTTTTAGACTTGCTCTGAAGGATGGAAGAAGAGGTCGCTGATATGAGCCTTATATCCTCAGGGAACCAGTCAACCGAGAAAAGAGAGACAATAAGGAATTACTCTAAGAGAAGCTAGTAAATATGAGGATGGCGCATTGTGGCATTTGGGAGCTGTTTGATGTCAGAGAGTCACAGAGCCATGGCAGTTTGCCTCAGTGTTAAGTAGTCTATATAAAATGAAGACTGAAGAAGACTTTACTGCTGTATATGTGTGTGCGTGTGCATGTGTATGTGTGTGTGTATGTATATATGTGTTTGTGTAAGTATCTGTGTATGTGTATCTGTGTATTGCAAAGTTGATGTTAAAAAGAGAATCAAAACTAAGACAGTAAGAATTGGTTTGCTTTCAGAAAGAGGAAAGGAATTCTCCCGAGTTGTGGATCCACCTCAAGCCTGAGACTTTTCTCTTGCTTCTTTTAGTCATATGTAACTGCTCAGCCTCCGCCTTCCCCACTCTCCTTTCTAAAGTTATAGCTGGAGAGTCAGACCCAGCTCTTTTCCCCCAAACCCTGAGCTGCAAGGTTTGTAAATACTTATGCCCCATGACACTTCCATCCCAGCTGCAGAAAGGAAAACTGAGGCCCAGGCCATAAAGGCAATGACTTGAGAAATAGGGAGTGGGTGACGTCTCTCTACAGATCGAAGGCCCCACCTTTCTCTGCCATTCTGGTGAAGATGAGAGGGAGGCATCGCCCAGCTTCACATGGGGACCATGCTGGGAGTGATCTGCAGTGGGCCGACCTGAAGTGTTAGCTGCGTATTTATAAATAATAACAGCCGTGTGCCACGACTGCGCCCCTTCTGTTTAATGGCAGCCAGCACTGAGGGATTTAATTATTCTCTGAGTCATGGGACATCCATCATGGCTTTCCAATGGCTTCGAGAGTCAGCTCTCCTCTTGGGGGAACATGACCGGGACTCCTACTGGAGAGCTCTCTCAGCTGTGAAGCCGGGCAAGGAGAAATAGGAGCACTGAGTTGTTTAGGAACACAGTGTCTGCAGATGTTATTTATGGGTTTAAAAAGTTAAGGATGGGAAGGATGGTTCAGAGGGTGAGAACACTTGTGGTGCAATCTTGAGGATCTGAGTTTGCATCCTAGCACATATGTCAGGAGCCACACGGGGCCTTTGCAGGTCTGTAACCTTAGGATCGTGGGAGCAGAGACAGAATGATCACTGGGGCTTGCAAACCTAGCTTCAGGTTTATCAAGAGACCCTGTGTCCTGAGAATAAACTGTAGAAGGATATAGCAGAACACCCAATGTCCTCCTCTGGCCTCTATGTGTGTACACAGGGGAATGCATATGAACATACATATATATATACACACAGATACCAGGCACATACATGCATCATACCCATATGCAGGAATACACACAAATGTAAACAAATAAAAAGTTTAAAAGATTGAGAAAGAAACTTAAACCCATTCTAATCCCAGCATGCGTCCTTGCTATGTGCCAGGCTTCATGCTGGTCCACTTTAGTTAAATATTCTGATGATTTCTCAAGAGACCCTGAACAGGGAGATGTATTCACTCTCGCATGTCAGGTAATAAAAGTTAGTACCATGGAGTTAAACGCCACCAGCAAGGTCAGCTGTACAGCTGCTGCGGGAACTTGGTTCTGTCCACAGCCAGCACAATGATCCCAGAATCCCTAGATAATCCCGAATACAGATGAGCTTCTACTGAGACCAGCAGGGCCCCAGCCTCCCATGGTCCAATAAAGAAATCCAAAGAATCAAATGAGGAACTAAACGTTAACCAGAAAATGGACAGATCCCGATCTCGATAAGGATCTAGCATGAAGGTGAAGGTTGTTGCTAAAGTCTCAGTGTTGGCCGTTTGTCACAACAAAATCATGGTAGGCTCCTGTATTGGTCAATAGGTAAAGAGAGTTTCCTGTCCTGTCAAGGCAGTGGTTGGTTCTCAACCTTCCTAATGCTACAGCCATTTAACACAGTTCCTCATGCTGTGGTGACCCCCAACCATAAAATTATATTTTTTTGTTGCTACTGTTATGAATCATAACCTAATTATATGTGTTTTCCATGGCCATACCCTTGTGAAAGGGTAATTCAACCCCCAGGGGATCACCCAGCACAGGAGAACTGCTGTGCTAAAGAGATAATAGATTTGAGGGACGTCTGGATGTTTACAATGAGAGTCAGTTCATGACACATGGCCCGTAGACAGTGTGAAGCTATGCGAGTGTTGTTTTATTTAAAGGAGGGTCCAAGTTGCCCTCGAGTCTCTGTGTAGCTGAGAGTGCTCTCTGATGCCCCGCTCTCCTGTTCTACCTCTGGAATACTGGGTCTGCAGGCATGCAGATGTTGGCTAGCCCCTACATGTTCTGAAGCCAACCAGCAAAGCTTGGGGTGTTTGTAAGTTTGTTTGTTTGTTTTTGCAAAGAGAACTAACACAAGTCGATGCCCATTTTCTTTCCTGAATTGTATGCTGAAGCTACTAACTCTGGTGCCTGTCATCTTTATAAAACATGACATGACACAGTGATGCATATTTTAGGAATTTACCTTAAGAGAAAATCATCAGAGATTCACTATATATTACACATGGCTGTCCATTGCCGGATTGTAATGAAAAACCTCTAAAGACATCCTATTGCGTTACAGTGAATTTACTCAGCTGTCCAGCGGGAGCTTCTTTAGAACAATGGAGACATGCAAATCTATGTGTGTACACATGGGCGTGCACATGACTACCTGTGTACACACTCACCCATAAATGTTCCATGGAAGACTTCTCGGTCGGTGCTTTCCCTCAGTGAGGAGATTGATTATGGGTGAGTTTTGGTGCTGGTGTGTGCATGGTGTGTGTTGTATCTATTAAATTCTGCCTTCCAGATTTTTTTCTGAGCATTGTGTTTATTCATCCATCCATCCATCATTTGCTCAGTCATTCATTTATTCTCAGGCGTGTAGCCTGTGCAAGCATGAGTGTCTTCCTCCATCACTGCTCACCTCATTTTTCAAGCCAAGGTCTTTCGCTGAACCTGGAGATTTCCCCTGGACTAGGCTGGCTCACCAGTGAGGGCCAAGGTTTGTGTTCCAGGGCATTATGAACACAAATTGTCACACTAGTTTTTATATGTTTTCTGGGGATGTGAACTCAGGTCCTCATGTTCTTACAGTGATCACCTTACCCGTGGAGGCTTCTGTCCCCTTGCCTTAATCCTCTGATACACAGTCCAGCCCTGATTTCATGTATGAGCATTGCTGAGACTTCAACTCGACCCTCGGAAGCTCTCACACCAACTTCCCAACTCCAGTGAATTGCATGGTCTCACCAGAACTGGATGAGTGCCAGCTCTCAATGAACCCAGAGGGTTGCTGTCTTAACATTTACCTTGGACTGGAGGAAAATCCTTGCTATTTCTAACTGGATTTTTAAGTCTGCCCAGCCATTGTTGCTTTCTGTAATGGCACCTTCAGCCTAGAGGAATGAAATTTGTTAACTTAACTTTTGATCCTTTGGCTTTCTGTCAGTCCTTGCCAGAACACTGTGTGTGTGTGTGAGAGTGTGTGTGTGTGTGTGTGTGTGTGTGTGTGTGTGTGTGTGTGTGTGTAGAGTATATACCTTCACAGATCTCAAGTAGTAAGACAGCCTTATGTCATGACTTACAAAAGTCTCTGGAGGTCATCTGGACACTCGCTGCATTAAGCAACTAAGACAAGCCTATGAATGGATGCTCTATTTAAAGAACTATTTTAAAAACATTTTAAATGATCTGCTATATTCTGTCTATCTACCTATATCTAGTTATCCATAATCTATCAATCTATCATCTATCTACATATATCTCTATCTATCTCTATATCTATCTATCATATAATTTCTCTTTTTTTCTTTTTCTCATCTCATTCTTCCAGTCTGTTTCTCTCTTTCTTTCTCTCTCTCTCATCTATCTATCCATCTATATGTGTGTGCATATGTGCATATCTGCCTATATCTATTAGGCATAATTTAACATGTATACTTCTATGCAAAACTGTCATTCTCATAACCTATGAATGTCAACTACTGAGTGCCTAGAAGCACTAGGCATTGTATGCAGTATACTGGAGATTTGTACTATCAAGCTGTTGAACACTGGTTGGAGGACTTATTTACCCAACATAGTCATAAAACAGACTTACCCCTAACCTTTAAGCCCAGAGCCTGCAAGCCCTGAGGTGTCTACTTTCCTATTAGAAACTCCATTTAAGATGCTCAGTACCATTTGTATCCACTCGGCTCATTGATCTTTGTGATGCTGTGGGTGGGACCATGGGCCTCTCCACCATGGCACTGCAAATGATATGAGAGTTTCTATTCATGGCTGTAGACCACAGAAGCAGCCTTGCCCTGAGCCTCACCCAGACCCTGAGGGCATCATGGAACACCTGCATGTGCCTGCCTACCCTATGCTGAGACAGTGGTCACTGTGTGGTGTTACCTCACAGCCTTTAGACTCTAGAGTCCTGCAAATTCCGTGTGGCCTCTGAAATATCAGCTGACCCTGAGCTAAGGGCCAGATTTCCCTCTGTCTCCTAGTAGCTGTAACTATGCACGGAGACTTTTATCTCTGTGTAGCCCTGGTAGCAGGCACTCCAGAGAGGTGGGGACTGTAAATATTTGTCACTTTCCTCAGCATCCCAGGACACAGAAACAAGGAATCTAATTTTTCTGGCGTCACCCATGTGCACTTAAATACCTCTCTTTGGGATAAGACCATTAACAAAAGGTCTCAGAGCCTCTTGTCATTTGTTAGTTTGTTGCTTTTTGTTGCTCCTGTTTTTCTGTTTGTTTGTTTGTTTGTTTGTTTTGAATCTGTCATGTTTTGAATAGACTCAGCTAATGCAAGAGTGAAAGTGGATTGCTGTCCTCAGGCCTCATGAGTGACTCCATGCTGCCTCTGTAAGTGCCAGCAGGTAAATGCTTTGAGTCCTAGCACCTCAAAAAGCCAACAAGAAAGAGATACAGATGTGGGTGAGCCCAGCTCGAGGGGCTCAGCATCCAAGTCCAGTTCATCACTGAGGTTCTGGGGGCGAATCTGGGCCCAACAATACACTGGCTTAGCTCTCTGCCGGCCTCTCCCTGAGTTAACACCCCAGCACACACAATACCAGCGAAGGTGATTATCTCTGCTAGCATAATTCCTCACTAACATCTGCTTTCGCCCATAACACTCCACTAATTTCCCCCTCATTTCATTACACATAATTTTCTTTCAACACAATCTACATGTATTAAGTGGTAATGACTTTCCAGTTAAGAGCAAATCGACACCAAGGGACCCCCATCCCCCCCACGGTTGCCTGCCGAGCCTGACGCTGGCTATTAGAGATAAATTTGGTACCTCAGGAAGCTGGAGCGAGGTAATCAATCAATTAAGCGGTTAGGACATACATTATCAAACTTCCACAGTGCGGGGGGCAGGGGGCCATGCTGATCTTCTTGCCATGATTTTTTTTTTAGGAATTCAAAAAAAATGAATAAATAAGATGGAGAGCTATTACACAGGCAGGCTGTAATTTGCCACTCAAAGTCAGGGTTGATGCGGCTCGGCTCAGTGCTGCAGACGGGCAGGAGGGCCTTTGGCCTAGGACGCACACTTTTCCAGCTTTCCTTGGGTGCCTCGGCATGGGACCTTCTCATGCTTTCGGAAGGGAAAAAGATGTGGAATAGCGGATCGCTTCCCCATCCCGTGCAGGCAGGTGAGGGCAGGGAGCTGTCCTGTCACCCCAGCCTATGCACTAGAAAGTGGGAAAATGGAGAATGACCCAGAGCTCAGAAGGCTGCCGGCAGACCCAGCCTGAACCGCAGTTGTCTCCGTTGTCATCATCTCCGCCATCACTGCCTCTGATTCCCGGAGAAGAAGCCAAACGCACGGCGCCCTGAAAATAAATGCAAAACATATTCCAGTCCTTGTTTGCTTAGTACCATTAACTGTGTGTAGAAAAATAGGTGTATTACTAGCATCCATCTGCCATAGAAAGGGTTTCAAAATACCCCAGAAACACAGCAAACTGCCTAGAAAGTGTAAGGCACAAACAAAATAGGATTGTGCCTAATAATATAATTTAGTTGGCTGGTATTTTCCAAAATTCAATTCATCCCATAAATACTGCATGAAGCTTGAAATGTGTCTTAGCTGTAACCTGCTCAGTTTCAAAGGTAAATTAGCCTGAAAGAGAGAGAAGCCAAATATATTTTTTAAAAAACAAATACTGTGGGGATGTGACAAGATAGAGATAAAATACTTATTGAATAAATTAATAAACAAAACATTTTCAGCACATGTGGCAAATGTAAGAGGTAGCTTGCATAAATAGGCTCAGATGATTCATGGTAAGTAAATGCTTAGACCTGATTAAAATAAAATAACATATAAGCTGTAAGGCCAGTGAACACTGGTCACTCCAGGTCAAACACAGCTCCAGGATTCTGTGTATTTTATTTAAAAAGGAGTGAAGCACACATATCAAGATGAATAAGAGCACATTGAATAATATGTGCAAAGATGAAATCTCCTTAGACTCCAAGTGACACTGATGGGATAATAGCCTTTCTTCTGCTGAATTAATAATGTGGTTTATTAAATATTTTAATAATCAGTTAGATGTCAACTTTGAAAATTTCATGTGTATACAATATATTTTGTATATCATGTCCACAACCCCCAGAGTTCTCCCTGACCCTCAGTGCATTCTTTCACCACTTCATGTTCTCTCTCTCTCTCTCTCTCTCTCTCTCTCTCTCTCTCTCTCTCTCTCTCTCTCATAAACACCAGAGTCCAATTAGCACTGCCCTTATTGCATGACTGAGAGATAATCCAATAAAGTGTGGGGACCCTACCAGTGGCCAGAGTCCCAGAGAAGAGCCCTGCTCCCTCATACATTGGCCACCAATTGCCAATAGCTAGGGAGCTAGGTGTGCGCCCTCTAGGTTCACGGGAGCCCTGCCCTAATCCATGCTGGCTTTTGACCTCCATCTGGTGCAGGTAACTGTAGCCACTGAGCTCATGAGGGCACCTGCCCTGTGTCCAGCCCCGAAGCCAGTGCTCCACACACTCCTCCCCGTGTCACAATCTCTCCACCCCATCTTCCTGGTGCCAGCCCGTTCCCTGCTCCAAACATTTCAACAGAGTAATGATCAGAATGGATCAGGATCCACTGCCAAGGATACACACTGACAGTGTGAGTAAAGGAAACAGAGACTTGAATAAAGGAAGGGAGCAAGGGAACACGGTGGACTCCAAATGATTCCAGGACTCACTTTCAGCCCAACAAAACCACTCTCCGTAGCTAAAGCTGAAGTTGGAAAGGAGGATGTTTAAAATTGATCATCATGTTGTGATATTAGGCTTTATAATGTGTGGCAAAGAATCAGAAGTGAACCCGAACACTGGACAGCCCAGATGCTGTGAAGATATGCGTAGACATAAGCAAAAGTGCGCATGCGTTTGTTGCTTACTGCTACAAAGGCAGCCAGACCTGTTGAGCAGTCCCACCCATACGCTTTCTGCTTTGCACATCTTCGACATTTTTTTAAATGTAAAACTTCTAGCAAGGGAACAAGTGAACCAGCTCTCCCCAAGTCAGTCTCATGCTAGTTTCTAACTGCACTGGATTTAAGACATAGCTTGAACACTAAGTGGTTCTCAACCTTCCTTATGCTGTGACCCTGTATAACAGTTCCTCATTTGGCGACCCTCAACTATAGTTATTCCATTGCTATTTCATGGCTGCAATATTGCTACTGTTACAAATCACAGTAGGAATATCTGATCTTCAGGATATCTACTTGACCTCTGTAAGAAGCTCATTCGACACGCAAGGGGGTCAGGACCCACAGGTTGAGAACTCCTGCCTGAGAAGGTAGCGAGTTTGTTGTGCAGATACATTCAAGGGCCCAGAACTCATATAAAAGCCTGAGGTGGTAGCATGGACTTGAAATCCCAGTGCTGAGGGTGTGGTGGTACAGACCCTGGGAACCCATCAGCCTGCCTAGCTAAAACTGGGAGCTGTGAGCCCAAAGAGATTCCATCTCAAAAGTGTTCTGAGGAGTGATAAAGGGAGACGCTTACTGTCAACCTATGTTCTCCAGAGGCATGCGCATGAGTAAGCAACTCCATGCACACATGGACACACACACACGCACACATAAATGCACATATAAGCCAAACATATACATGCATGTACGCACAAACACATTCACACATACATGCAGACACAAACAATTTTTTAAAATTAGTCTATGTATATAATATGTGGCAACTTTAAGATTTAGGTCTCTTAGGTCAATAAAATAAGGGTTAGGTCATTTTCTGAACTGTGTCTGTGTGCTACACAACTAGGCTCTAGATCAAGTGACCCCAGACCTACACCCAACCCTCTATTCCTCTATGAGTGGAAGAAACTCAGGAACATTAAGGGGACAGAGGAGGCCATCCAACCCAAATGACAACACTTGAACAACCTCTGAAACACAGGCCAGTTTAATCCTCACCTGGCTCCTGCCTGCCTAGCAGAGAAAAAAAATTAAAAAAAAAAAAAGAGAAAAGAGA
Organism: Mus musculus; assembly: GCF_000001635.26. NCBI lineage: Eukaryota > Metazoa > Chordata > Mammalia > Rodentia > Muridae > Mus > Mus musculus. The sequence continues at coordinate 107,108,210 of NC_000078.6, forward strand.
AGACCACCACAAATGACCAGTGATCATGCGTCACAATCTATACAAAAGCAAAGTTAACTATCATCATGACGTTCCCATACCGCCTCCCCCACCCCCCCCCCCCCCCACACACACCCATGTGCAGGAAGTCAGGGAGTGGGCACAATGGAGGATTTTATCATGAAGCAGGAAGAAACTCGTGCATATTTTGAGCCCAAATTGTTCGAATCCATTTTGATCAAGATGTGGGTCTGGAAATTCATCAGTGTTTGGGTGGGTGGATAGCAAAAGGCTGGGGAACGGTCCTCACAGCTGATAACATGATTTGGATAAGGATTCATGAGTGTAACCAGGATCCGACTGGACGTACCCTGTGCTTATCTGTCACGTTACCAGTCACACTCTCGGCGTTTGTATAACTCTGGGAACTTTGCGTCCAGTGGAAGGAGAGCATCCTGAGGGTCTAATGAACACCGCTGGCCTCCAGATGTAGCTGGGAAGTGGGTGGGACCTAGAACCCTTTGGTACCAGTTGGTTGAACTCCTGTTCCATCTCTCCCTTCTTCTTCCCCTTCCCTTCTTTCTTCCTCTCCTCTCCCCTCTGCTCTCCTCCCTTCTTCTCCTCCTCCCTCTCCTTTCTTAATTTTTCCTTCCCCCACTTCTGTCTTCTCACTCCCAGCTTCCCCACACTTTCCTCTTTTCTACCCCACTCTGTTCCCTTCCTGTTCTCTCTTGGCCTCTTCCTCTTCTCCCTCCCCCCCTTCCCACTGTCTTCCTCTCTCCTGTTTTCCTTCCATCCCCTTCTCCCAGTCCCCTCTTCCTGATGCTTAGAGTGGCACCCAAGGCCCCCTGTATCCTACCCAAGCACCCACCACTGAGTGCCACCTCTGGTCCCTATTGTTTTCTTCTAAAGGGACAAGATTGAGAAAGGCTTTCTGCCCTCGGATTTCAATTCAACTTGGAAATGTAGTAAAAACACAAAGCAAGAATTTATTGCAGCACTTTTCAAAAATAAGTAAATCCAGCTAGACCCATTGTTTCTAGATCCAACAGCCCAGATGCCTGTTTGTCACCTGTTTAGCTTTTGAGCCACGTGCTCCCTACTCACCCAGATTTTCAAGCCAAGAAGGGTTTTAATTTTTTAAGCAGATCCCATAGACAGGACACCACATGAATACCCAATGAACGGTAAGTAGCTTATGACAAACAAAAAAATGCTTACTTAACCATTTGATTTAAGACAAAAGTAGAAATACTAGGTGGAACAAAGTCTTCTGGAGATATATTCTGAAGCCATAAGACTGGGCAAGAGGAGGCATGGCTAGCAAGCCAGCCTGGTATGCGATTCCAGATACAGGTGACACATTGATCCTAAGGCTTCTTTCAACCCCCAACCCCCAGCTTTCAGGATCACATTATAAAAATGTGACTCAAAGGTCCTGCCTCACCCTGCCAGTCTGGACACATACCTCCCCCAACCTCAAGAAAGGCACTACTTCATGACGCTTACCGTCTCTTTGGGCCTAAGAAAGGGGCAGCCCACAATGCTAGGATACTCTTAGTTTTGCTTATTGGTCTTTCTGGCCTCTCTTTCTTTTGCTTACTCCTCTCTTATTCAGCTTCCATTCCCATGGTGAGCTAGCCAGTGTAGAACCTCACAGAGTCCCATCTCCCATTTTCCCATGTGGTTGCGATAACAGGTCTTGGCTTGCAGTCTCTCAGAAACCTCTAGTTCCATTATTGCTTTCTACCCCTACTAGGGACAACTTTTTCTCAAACCAGGATTTTCTAAAGAGAAGAGGAATTCGTGCGTGCATCATACCAGGCACAGGCACTCAGTTAGTTGGTAATTGCTTTGTATGCTGTTGCTTTGTTTGAGAGGTCCCTGCCCTCTCCCCCAGGTTTGGTGGTTGTATATGCCTAGAATCTCTGCTTTCTGGAGACAGGCAGGAAGGTGAGTTTGAGACCAGCACAGTTTGCATAAAAAGTTCCATCGAGGAGAGCCAGGGATACATAGTGAGACTCTGTCATGAGTGGGAAAGAGAAAGGTGGGGAGGGGGCTCTATAGTCTGGGGACTAGCCACTGGATTTGGACTTAGCATCCTAAACTGTTAGTGTACAAGGAAGCAGGGAGTACCTGATTTCCTAAATGGAGAAACTGAGGCTAGCCAAAAGAAATGATGGCTTCAAGGTCAGACAAGGCTCAGGACAGCACTCAGCAATTTTGAATTTTGAGTCAGGATTCTGACTACTCTCCCATGACAGTGGTGACTCCAGGGTTCCTATGGCATTCATTTTGTTTTGTGGTATAAACAGTCTCACAGAACATGGTGGGCAGACGACTGGAGGGATAGATTGGTACTACAGATGACAGATACATAGCTAGGCATTTATGCACATATGACATTCAATGGCTAATTATTTTGTTGTTTGCACAGACCCCTAATGTCTGGATGCTCTAATATGCATCTCACTGCACCAAGGCAGGACCTGACCTCCCTTTCCTGGATTCAGAGCCTGGTGCCCGCAACCCCTGAAACCAAGTAGATGCAAAAAAAGACTTAGAGTAGAAACATCTGCCACTTGCCCCATTGCCTTCCAGAGGCACATGAAGCTCCCGGAGGGGCACCACGGGTCACAGTTCCACCAAGTGGCAGCTCTCCCATCAGTCCTCACCCTCCTCTTCATTTCTGTTTGTTCCAGACACTGCACAGCCTAGGCTGGCCTACACATCATGGTAACCCTCCTGCCAGACTTTGCCCAATGAGAGAGGACCGGTGTGCACTACCAGGCCTGACTCACAAAGCTCTTATCCTGAATCCTGGTCTTTTTATACAGACTTGTTCTCATCGGTCCTCCACTTTGGGGGACTCATAATGGAACCCAGTTTGAGATGCCAGGAGATATCATTCTTTTCCCTGAATGTCTCGGGGGGCTTCCCAGGACAGAACTACCAGCTTCCTCCTCTTCCTCTTCCTCTTCCTCTTCCTCTTCCTCTTCCTCTTCCTCTTCCTCTTCCTCTTCCTCTTCCTCTTCCTCCTCCCCCCCTTCCCCTTTCTCTTCCTCCTCCTCCTCCTCCTCTTTCTGTTCCTCCTCTTCCTCTTTCTCCTCCTCCTCCACCTCCCTTTCCTTCTCCTCTTCTTCCTCTTCTTCCTCCTCTTCCTCCATCTTCTTTTCCTCCTCCCTTTCCTCCTCTTCCTCTTCTTCCTCCTCCTCTTCCTTTTCCTCCTTTTCCTCCTCCTCCACCTCCCTTTCCTTCTCCTCTTCTTCCTCCTCTTCCTCCATCTTCTTTTCCTCCTCTTCCTCTTCTTCCTCCTCTTCCTCCATCTTCTTTTCCTCCTCTTCCTCTTCCTCCTCCCCCCCTTCCCCTTTCTCTTCCTCCTCCTCCTCCTCCTCTTTCTGTTCCTCCTCTTCCTCTTTCTCCTCCTCCTCCACCTCCCTTTCCTTCTCCTCTTCTTCCTCTTCTTCCTCCTCTTCCTCCATCTTCTTTTCCTCCTCCCTTTCCTCCTCTTCCTCTTCTTCCTCCTCCTCTTCCTTTTCCTCCTTTTCCTCCTCCTCCACCTCCCTTTCCTTCTCCTCTTCTTCCTCCTCTTCCTCCATCTTCTTTTCCTCCTCTTCCTCTTCTTCCTCCTCTTCCTCCATCTTCTTTTCCTCCTCTTCCTCTTCTTCCTCCTCCACATCCCTTTCCTTCTCCTCTTCTTCCTCCTCTTCCTCCATCTTCTTTTCCTCCTCTTCCTCTTCTTCCTCCTCCACATCCCTTTCCTCCTCTTCCTTTTCCTCCTTTTTCTCCTCCTCCTCCTCTTCCCCTCCCTCCCATCTTTTCCTTCCACCTCCTCCTCCTCTTCCCCCCCCACTCCCTTTCCTCTCTCTGGCCTGCCTCTCAGCACAGCAGAAGCCCACCTTGTGCCTGCCCTCTCCATGGTTCAGGCGTACCTCTCTCCTCCAATAAACTGTTTGCATTCCATCTGGTGAGTGTTTGCTCCGAAGACATTTCCCTGTCAATCTCTCTCGCCACATTAAAAATCTGTCATTACGATTGCGTCGCCGCCTGGCTCCTGAGATTTCTGACTGCTTTATTGCTCTCCTCGTTTTTTCTCTTGCCGGCTACAGCCGAGAAGCAGAAATAAAGGTTTGTTGTTGAGACATGGCCGGGAGGGAAGTAGGAGGCGCACATCTGTCAAAGCATTACCTTTCTTCAACCAGGGATTAAGGTGTTTTACTGTGCTGGCTGCCGAGCAGTCACACTGAATAAATTTTCTCAGTAGAACATAAAAATGAACTCATACATTTTGAACCAAGTTTCCTTCTTTGGAGGCAGCCTGAGTCGTGCAGCAGAGACTGCACAGGGGCCCTATGCAGCCAGGACGTTTCTTGAGACCCTCCCCACCTCCCATAAGAGCTGCATTATTTAAATGCCAGTGGAGGGGGGGAAGCATCTGGATTGGTGGGAGACATGGCTGGGGGATGCTTCCTGTGAGAGAACAGAAAGATCCCGCCTGGGTGACTGTAGACTCTTCACGTTGCTAACTATGCTTTCAGAATGCATTTTGCACAATCCATTCCTGGTGGCATCACGGGTGAGCTTTCTGTGCTGTCCTGAAATCTTGCACTGAGGAGAGGCTGCTCCTGGGAAAGCGGTCCTGCCACATCTGAGGCTCTTGCTTTGCACTCTGACCTTTGCACATTAGCTAGCCTGCTTGAGGTTCTCAAAGCCACTTTCATTGATCCTCTTCACTCTCCGTAGAAAGAGTGTGCAAATGAGCACAAAGAAGGGTTCAGGGAGGACCTTGTCTATGTTCTGGCTATCGGTGAGCACAGACCTGGGATAGACGGCAGGGGTGTGTGTCCTCATTCCTTTCTCCACAGGGAGAGGAACAATAAGGAAGAGGAGGTCAGCATCACCATGTTCTGTGTGATTATGTGTGTGTGTGTGTGTGTGTGTGTGATTGTGTGTGTGTGTGCTTGTGTGTGTGATTGTGTGTGCTTTTGTGTATGTGTGCACACGTGCCTGCACACTAACGCATACACTAATGTTCTATGTTCATTCGATATACAAAATCTCCCTTTACCTGATAAGAAGTGCTGGAGACTTTGCAAAGAACTTGTCCTCAGCCATGACATTCACTGGGTTCTTCTTTAAAACATTTATTTACAGCCTCGGCAATTAGTCATACTTGCCTGTTACTGTGCACTGGGCACATGTGGTGAGCTCTGATATTCTTTTGTGGCCCTGAAAGAGGGACATGATGTGTACCAAAGAGCCTGTTCATATTGCTTATCAAAAGTGGAACTTTTTTCTTTCAGAGAGCAGGAGAACACACAGAGAAGAGTCAGTGGTGTTTTGAAGAGGGCTAGGGCAAGGCTATACAATTCTAGAATCCAGTGGAATTTGGAGTCAATGTCCCTATTTTCAAGAAGGACAAGTGAGCCATCTACTCTCACAGACTCTGGCTCCCAGAGCCCAAAATGGTTCCACATGGGTACATCAGTCTCAATTCCAGAACCACCACATAGGCATCCTATGGAGAGAAACCACCACATAGGCATCCTATGGAGAGAAACCACCACATAGGCATCCTATGGAGAGAAACCTTCCTACAGCATTTCCCCCCTGTTTTTAAGGACCTGCCTTGTGTTTTGTCCAGGGACATTTAGATCACAGAGGATACAACTGGTTCTTTCCAGAACTTATCAGATAAGTTTTTTCCTTTCTGTTTCTATGATCAGACACCATGATCAGAAGCAACTTATAGAAGCAACAGAATTTATTTGAGCTTATGGTTCTATAGGGATGAGAGTCCATGATAGTGGAGGGAGAGAGAGAGCAGCAAGCGGAAGGCCTGGTGTCAGAAGCAGAAAGCTAAGGGCTCATATCTTCAAATGCAATCAAGAAGCATAGATCAAAGTGGAAGAAACCCCACCCCCACCCCGAGACTTTAAGTGCAAAGCCCATCTCTAGTGCAAAGCATATGATCCTTCCAGAAGTTTGTGGTTCTCCATACCCTCCCCAAATAAGTACCACCAGCCAGGGACCACACATTCAAATGCCCGAGCCTATGATGGACATTGTCATTCAAACAACCATACGCATCGTTATGTTACTTTGGACATATATCCCTCTCAGGACAGTTCTAGGTCCTGAAGATGACTGATACAGTCTAGGGCAGGAGCTCTCAACCTGTCATGACCTATCTGAGGTGGTTCTCAACCTGTCAACCACTCTGATGGCAGAACAACCCTTTCCCAGGAGTCGCCTAGACCATCTGAAAACACAGGTATTTACATGACTTTTCATAACAGGAGCAACATTACAGTGGGGAGGCAGCAATAAAAACAATGTTGTGATTGGGGTCAGCACAGCATAAGAAACTGCATTACAGGGTCTCACTCAGCGTTAGGTAGGTTGAGAACCAGGGATGCAGGGACTGGTTGGACCACTGCACTAAGTTTAGAGTGAAAAAGAAAGTCAAAGACTCACACATAAACTAGCCAGAGAGATAAAGGATCTATGAAAGGTCAGCAAACCTGTACACAACCTCCCCCCCGGAAGATGCCACAGAAGATGGGGCTCTGGGGGCTCCAGGAGAAGAGTGGAATGAAGGAAACAGGCGGTCAATAGAATTGCCCTGAGGTGAGATGAAGAGTTCGGTCCCCACACTAGTCAATAAGGATGAGGGATACTGGGCCACCAAGCTTTCTTTTTTTTAGGTAGAGGATGCAGAACCTTTTTGATGCCTGCACTTCTCTTTTCTGGTTTCAGTGACAAAAAACCCAAAAATGCAGCTTGAGGAAGCACCATGTTTGTTTATTTGGGGGTACAGCCCATCATGGTAGAGAAAGCACAGCTGTAGAAGGGCAAGTCAGCTGGCCACATGGTAGCCAACCTCAGGAAGGAGAGGTAGAGAAACTTGGGGCATGGGTCAGTTTCTCCATTGTACTCAGCCTGAGATCCGAACTCAGGCACACATCCAGTGAGCTCTTCCCATCGAAATCCACCTGATCTAGAAACTTCCTCACAGTCATACCCAGAAATTAATTTTTAGATGACTCTAGATCCTGGCATGCCGACAATCTGAGTCATTCTTCACAAACCCCCTTTTTTTGGCTAGATGAGGAAATTGATGGGGGTTTAGTAAAATTGGGCAATCACTATCTTTAAAAGTGTCCATACACAGATAACATTACACAAACCAAACAGATCATATTTAGGAGCATATATGTAAATGTATATACATATGTGTAAAGAAGAGGCTATGAATTTTAAGGGAAGGGTCAAGGAAGAAGCATATGGAGAAGTTTAGAGAGGAAGAAATGTAATTTAATTATAATCTCAAAAAATACATACAGAGTATTTAAGATCCATAAAAATAAAACAAAGGAGAAAACATCAAGATTTAAAAGGAAATCATGTTTACTTTCAATCTATCGGCAAAGGCTTCATTTCTAAGCATTGGTGAGGGCTGGACAGGTGAGTCCCAAGGCCACTGGCCTTGCCAAAATGTTGATATCCAAATCCAATGAGACTGTGTCTCAAAAATAAGATGAACACTGATAAAGGAAGACACCCAATGTGACCTCTGATCTCTACATGACTATACAAGGCAAAGCATATTCATGGACACAGGTTAAAACACACACACACACACACACACACACACACACACACACACACAGAGAGAGAGAGAGAAATGAGGGGAGGGGAGGGGAGGGAAGGGAAGGGGAGGGGAGGGGAGGGGAGGGGAGGGGAGGGGAGGGGAGGGGAGGGGAGGGGAGGGGAGGGGAAGGAGCCCAAAACAAGGTGACTCTAAATGAGTAGAGACCAAACAGTCAACAACTTCCATTAATTAACTTAAAGGGAGATTGACGGACACAAAAGAGAACAAACACACACACACTCATGACAGAAGACCATTCCTGAAGGAATGAAGAGAAAACACGCTGCATGCTTATTGCAGACACAAGGAGAATTTCCCATGAACTCATCTTGTTGGCGTGAGTTCTTCCTAAGGTGTAGTACTGCTTGCATGACACCTGAGGTCATGTGATTTCAAATGCTCTGCTACACTTAAGAGCTAACCTACAAGGCATAGGCAGGAGCAGAGTGAGCATGCCCAGACAAGGATTTGTGAACAGTTTTAGCCCAGGCCAGGAACATAAGTCAGAATTCCCATAGCCAAGTGGAGCCAGTTTGAACTAAGGCTGCTCTCTCTCTGGTGTCGCCTTTCTGGCCACTCATGCATTGAGCAGATGTCCTAGGCTCCCTCTAGCTATACTTTCAGATCACGTGACTGGGCCAGATGAGAGAACTATTATGAATACCTTTGGCAGTCCCAGAGTTACTTGCCTTCTAGAATCCTAGGTATTGGCCTTGGCCTGGGTTGCCATAATGTCTGAATATTGCTCATCACCATCCAGCCACGATCCATGTCTTGGACCAGCTCCTGGTAGTCTCGTATCCAATTCTATCTATTGCTGATAGCAAGCCACTTTGCAAGTCAAGCGTGATTGACTGGTTGCAAAGTCACATACGATTCAGTTCACTTTTATGAGAGAAATGAAAGGAAAGAGAAACCACAAATCCTTGACAGCTAACTGCTGTGATAGATCAATATTTTCATCAGGTGATACTGAACAGCATCCTAAGTCAACACTATCCATGCCCACTCTGCAGGTTCCAAACACTGAGGCCCAGCAGGGAGGTGGTGGGCTGATCAAATGTGGGTGTGTATGGTGGGTGATCTTTACTGTCACCATGACAGAACTTAGAATAACCACAGAAACAACTATCCAAAGATATCTGAGATATATGGGTGTGTGTATACGTATACCTATATACCTATAGCATATATACATATATGCATATGACATATATACATTTAACCTATATACATGTATGCATATATGCATATACATATACACATATAACCTATATACATATATACATTAATATACATATATAGTAATATATACATACATATATACATATATACACACATATACATATACACAATATACATATATGCATATGTGTATATATGTGTATATATATATATACATATACATATATATATATATATATGTATGTATGTATATATATATAAAAAGTTCATTGAGAAGGGAAGACACATTCTAAATGTTGGTGGGACCACTGCATAGTCTGGGATCTCAGCTCAGAATGAGTAAGAAGGCAGTGAATTGTGATCCATCTATCTTGTCTTTCTCACTGCAGATGCAATGTGACCAGCCACTTCAGGCTCTTTCCTACATGACTCTCTCTGTCTTTCCTTAAGTTGCTTTTTCTTGGATGCTTTGGCCCAGCCATGAGGTGAGTAGCTACTGTATGGCCTAAGCTCCTTCCACTAGCATCTTTTCTCACTCAAGCTGGACAGTTAGATGAGCATGAGAGTTTTTGGGCCCCCTGCCTAGGTGTGAGGCTCAGTTCTCCCACTACTGTAGAGCTAAGGACTCCGGGCAATTATGTTACCCCTTTTCTGCAGAAAATTCAACACTCCACCAACCCTGTGGGGAGACCAAAGGAGATGCCCCTCTGAAGCAGCCAGCCTGTGGTCTGCACATAGAGAATGCTGCATGACACCTCACCACCATCCTTCCTTGCTGAAACCATCATCTCCTCCTTTGGGCTTCACTCACTAACAGAATGTCATATGCACACACCTCTGTGTGTGCATATCTTCTATCCCCACCCGAGTTTTAGAATTATGTCTTGTGTGATATTCCTTTCCTCATGAGCATTTTACAAAACTGACTTTAGACTCCAAAATAATTTCAGTGTGAGGATATTCATCTGCAGTCCCTGCAAGGAGGCAGAAGGGGATTTATAGATGCGTTCTTCTCGGCATAACAATATCACGTTCACATTTTGGTCTTGATGCTCTTTGTTGCCTTGCTGAACTCTGGTGTTTTATTGTTCATCAATTAAGCCAAATCATAGTTAGAAGTCATGGCCAGGTCATCAGCTTAATTATTTAGAAGGAGTGGCACCCATTGGATGGAGTACTTTGGATTCACTCTTGCCTCTTTCTGAATGTTTCTTTCCTCCTGGACTTCTCTAGGGTACTCTTCAGCTGCCTTTGAAAGTATAGGCTCTGCAACAACCCTGGCACTTCCAAAGACTAGAATTGTCTTTCTCAGGGAACATTAAAAAAAAATCTTAACATGTTCTGGTTTCTAGGAGTTGAGGTCATTTAACAAGTCCCTGACTCTTTTGTAGAAAATAAGTTGCTCCACCCACCACTCACCCTGAGGTTCTACAGCAAACACTGACCAAGAACTCTGGAGATGATGGGGCTATGTGCTGGCATCTAAGAGAAGACAGGGGGCACTCCTTATCAAGAGAAGGCAGGGCTCAGAGCCTCGTCAGTGGGGTGAGGGTAGACTTGGCATGGCCATCCTCCGGTCCTGATGCTTTGCCTCGCAGTGAGCCTGCAGAGCCTTGTGTTTATTGATCTTAAATGACAAGCACAGTCTTTGGAAAGTTCAGCCATGAAGAACATACCCAGTCCCACAAACTCTGAGCACTTTACTGATGGGTTCTCTTCCCTTATGTTCACTTCCATACAGATTACCTGCTCTGCATCCAAAGGCTGCCATGCTATTCAGGCATGCTTCTGCCTTCTTCATCTTGGCCTTAGCACTTCTTGATAGGAGCATTTAGCTGTTTACATGGGGGAACCAAGAAGCAGGCTGGCCACACATGGGCCAGAGTCAATGGGCCATGCACATGCTGCCCTGCTTCTCCCTAGAGGAGGCCTGTACTCTTCCCCCCCCCCCCCCCCTGTACCAAGTCTTTAACATGGACTTCTCTAGCGAGCCTTTGTAAAGAGCTGATTTCAGGCTGATTCATGTTTAAAACTCAAGCTCAGAACAACGCTGCTGTGGCTGTGTGCCCCTGCCCTCAGGGTCTAGCATCAGGAAGAGATTCCCATGAAATAGCTGTCTCGGGTGACTGGCCTGGGTTGTATCCTTTACAGCTTCTTCTCCCCTGCTTCCTTCCCACTCAGACTTAGCCTTTCTGTCTCCTGAGTCCTGGTGTGAGGGAATATGCAGGTGGCTGCCCTAAGCTTTGTCCCACGTCTTTTAAGTGGGTGTTTAGCCAGTTGACACCATGGCTTGTGGTTAACTCGATTGAAGCACCTGCCAATCTGGGGCGTTCCTCCGTGAGAGCACAATGTGACCAGAACTCAGATTCTTCTGGAAAAGAGTGTCGCTAACCGAAAGCAATAAAATGGGGCAGGACTTCACGATGGGAAGGAAAGTAATCGTCATACATTGTCCTGCAGATTCTTTGTGAGTTATTTTTTCCTTTAGCTCCCATCTCTTTGGTCGCATTTCTTAAAGGAACAGACTGCACAGGCAAGAGAGTCGATGCTCATTAGAGGATGGAAGAGAGATCACAGTTGGAGAAGAATGTTCTTCAAGAGACAAGCCAAGGTTCTGGAGGCTGTTACTGACTGGCCAGGGAGAGAAATAATTGCCACTCTCTGGAGTAAGCTCAGATGTGAGAGCTAGGTATGAATGTCACGGAAGAGTTTCTAAGAAGGTGTGAGGAGTTGGCCTTAAATTGTTAGCAACAGACACAGAAAGCAAAGGAGAGCAATGGATAATACATAGAATTTCAATAAATTTCAATGGCCTCTCACTGTACTTACACATAAAAGAGACATTCAGTCAGATACCAGAGTCCAACCAGAGATGTCAGGGTCCAGCTCAGAATCAAAGTTTAGTCAGATACAAGCTCACAACCAGAGACACTAGAGTACAATAAAAGGTACCAGAGTTCAGTCAGACACCACAGTACAAACAGAGATGCTACGGTACAACTAGACACACTGGAGTTGAGTTAGAGGCATCAAATTTGAGTTAAAGCTACCACGGTTCAGTCAGAGAAATTATAATTCTGTCAGAGGTCCCAGAATTCAATCGGAGATCCTAAAATTCAGGCAGAGAGAGAGATCAGATTACAAAATGGCCATAGTCTAGTCACCAGAATTCTACCAGGGAAATGAGAGTGTATCCAGAGACACTGGAATTAGTCAACGAAATGAGGCAACAAGACACCAGAGTCCAGAAACAGAAATGGAAGTTTACTCCTAGACACCATCATTTGGTAAGAGATGCCTGGAATTCAGATGCCCAGAGTCAGTCCTGGACACTTAAAAGAGTTCAGAGAGACCCAGAGGTCTGCCAGTGGTGTCAAGGTCAGACCATATCTTTCACATAAAGAAAAATCCCTCCTTTTTAAAAAAAATAGGAAGCACAAGAAAGGGTAATTTTCCCATCTAGTTTCAAATGCCTTATTATGGGAAAACCACGAAAGTCTTCTTCTATAATCCAGAAAATAAGAGCAAAGTTCAAATCAAGGATAAAGTTCAAATCAGACTTCGCTGGTGCAGCCGCCAACAAAGTGGGTTCAGTACGCGTGAGTGGCCTCTTCCGAGCAGGAGAGGGCACAAGGTTTGATGCCAGACTGTCTTAGTTAAAAACATGTCATGTCTATTGTAATATACCTTACATCAGTAAATGTTCATGCACTGTTTGAGTTCACAGAGAAGCTGGCTCTGAAAATACCAACCCACTCCCCCCCACCCCCACCCCCGTAGAGAGAACAGCAAAACAACTAAAATTGAAAACTTTATAGCAGACACCGTTGTTGCTTCTCCAGAATGTCTGCAGTGGGAGCGAGAACCTGGAAGCTTGTCCGTGGAGAGAAAGCTCAATGCGGAACCCAGGCTGTCCGCATCACCTTGCTCAGGAGTTCCCACTGCGCGTGCGCAGTGAGCACCTGATTTGATGGCGGCGGTTTGCTGGTCTGCCTGCTGCTTCTCCCTCTCTCTGCTACGAGTTATACGTGCTTTTTCTTTTGCTCTTTTGCTTGCCACGCGCCTAATAAGCTCACTCATTCAAAACAGAAAACAGAGCTAGTTTAGATTCTCCTCCAGCCAAAGAGAGTCTATGAACCCAAGAAAATTAAAAGACTGGGAAAGATTCATTTCCCTTGAAGGCTGGTCACAGACATGACTGTGGATGGTACGGAAGGGTTCTTGAAGAGTCGTTGGCACAAATTAGTTCCTGAACAACTGTTGAGAGAGAGTGAGAGCGAGAGCGAGAGAGAGATAGAGCGAGAGCGAGAGAGAGTGAGAGAGAGCGAGAGAGAGCGAGAGAGCGAGAGAGAGAGAGAGAGAGAGAGAGAGAGAGAGAGAGAGAGAGAGAGAGAGAGAGAGAGAGATGACCAAGAGCTGTCTGGTGGGACCCCACTGTTCTGGTATTATGGCTTGGCCAGGCCAGGCCAAGCATCTGTCATCTCTGGAGCTGCTTATCCATGGCCCTGGTGACATCTTGTCTGGTCATCTTTTAGACATGGCCAGCCTATGCCCTGAAGGATGTTGAGCAGCCCTGGGCTCCACCCACTAGAAGCCAGTAGTGACTCTCCTTCAGTTGTGACAAGGGGAATGTGTCTCCAGGCACTGTCAAGTGTCCCCAGAGGGCAAAATCATCCTGGGTTTAGCTTACTCTCCTAAGGAAAGACAGGGTGCACAGGCAGTGGGTGACAGTGACTTTAGAGGGTAGCCTCTGGAAATCATATGGGGGTCACTACAGTGTCTCCAGTCTCTGCTCAACATCTGGCACACAGTAGGTTCTTGGTAAAGTGAGAGTCACAGAAGAACTCTCACCAAGCACTGGCTTTATCTATACTGAGCAAGGCCAGATCCCTGTCAGGCTACTGTCCCTTGGGCTGGGCAACTGCAGTGGGTACCACCTCAGGGGGCAGGCCATGCTGGGTGGCTGTTTATCTGTATGCCAAGGGCAGCCTGCTGGGTGTATTAGAGGCCATGAAATAATGATGAAGTCTAGGAGGGGTAATTAAAAGCCACAGTGACATTGATCTGCTGAGATTTCTGAAAGAGCCCAGAGCACACGGGGCGACTCTCATTCTTACCTCATGCAGGCCCAGCCTGATTGGCCCCCTGGGCATTGCTAGGGCCATGGAACCTCACCTGTGGCCGGGAGACTCCCAGGGCAGCAGCCAAGCTGGCTTCAGAGGCTGTGCAAAACAGGAGGCCTGGGCCTGGGGGGCAGCCCAGCTGCTGTGCTCTGCCCAGAGAAGGCAAGGACAGGCTCACTTTTAAAGACACAGCTCCCGTTCACTGTGCTTCAAAGTTTCATCCTTCTCCCTTCAGGCCTAGAGCCAGGGAGAGAACTTGATGTGTTTCGGGGGCCAATTCATCCTTGTTCTTTGGGCCATGAAATCTGCATGAAAGGCTGCTTCCTGAGGGAAAAGTAACCCAACACTTACTTCTTGACCAGGGCAGAGAACTGAGAGCCTCTCCCCAGCAGGAACAGTTATTATATTCTTATAGTAACTATCTCTTCAAAGCAGGACCCTGATAAGAAACATTGTTTCCTTATGTTAAACTAATGATCAGCTATCGTCTTTGTTGTTAACTATACAGAGTCTCTCTCTCTCTCTCTCTCTCTCTCTCTCTCTCTCTCTCTCTCTCCCTCCCCTCTCCCCCCTTCCCTCTCCCCCTCTCTCCCCATGTGTGTGTGTGTGTGTAAACATATATGTGCATGCATTTATGCACATACACATGTGCTCATGGACATACACATACACTTATACAAGGAGACTTGCAGGCCGGCCAGAGGACATTTCTCAGGTACCACCTTTCTTTTGAAATGGGATCTCTCATTGACCTGGAACTCATCAAGCAGGCTAGGCTGTCTGACCAGAGAGCCCAAAATATCTACCTGTTGGCATTACAAATCCACACCCCACACCAAAGTTCTTGTCAACATTATTTATTATTATTATTATTATTATTATTATTATTATTATTATTATTATTATTATTATGTTTCTGGGAATTGAACACAGGTCCTCATGATTGCAAAGCAAGCACGTTGCCAACTTTCAGCTAGCTCCCCAGCCTTCTTTAAGGTGATTTTGCTCATAGTCTGAGAAAACTGAATTTCTACCAGAGTCTGACCACTGGAGATCTCTGTGGTCCTGAGCAACTCGTGTAAGCATACCTAATGTCTGAGTGAGCCTGCTAATCAGCAGAGGTAAGGGGACAGACACTGCAAGCCAGCAAGGGCTCAAATGGGACCGTGTCTGCCAAGTCGCGATCTTGAGAACTGGAAACTCATTAGCTCTGGGGCTTTGTGTTAGAGTCTTGCCCACACTCCAGATCCTATGACCCAGCAGGCATGTGAAGGGTGCATCAGCAGCCTATTTCATAGACTGGGTAACTGAGGCAATTCAAACTAGCCTGTCTTGCCGATTACCAGAGTCCACGCTGCACTGGAAGCCTGGTTGGTTGTTGTTAGGTTTTTTGTTTTATTTTGTTTTTGTTTTTATTTTTTGTTTGTTTTGTTTCCTTTTATTTTTAATTCTAGCTGCTAGAGTCAGTCACAGGCGGTTGGCTCCCCAAAGCCTCACAACTATCTTCCTGCCTGCCTGCCCTGAACGGGCAAACATTGAACCTCCACACATAATCGCAGCCTCTGGCCTTCCTTGGTGACAACCAGCCTGTTTTCTGCTCTTGCCTCTGTCACATGGGTGGGGGGGTGGGAGCCACACCTCTGATCTTCACACGGTGAAGAGCGAAGGAAGCCGAAACCCTGCCAGAGGAGAGGGGTGACAGTCTTCTTAAGCCTTGACAAGTCAACTGTCTTGCCGCAAGGGTAGAGTTGGACACCTGTTCCAAGGTCAGAGGTCGCAGTGTGAAGACACTCTGTCTGCCCTGGGAACTGCCTGGAGCAGGCGAAAATGTCTTCCAGAATCTTGGAGAGGTGTTCTGAGTTTATGTCCTGGGGAAAGCCCAAACCTGTTGTCTCCAGGGCACTCCATCCTCCACATCCTTAATGTGCACAGAATGATGGTGGATGGACCTGGCTGGGGCCAGGCTTCAGCGATTTAAGTGAGCAGTTATTGAGTGTCTAGAGTATATAGCCCTACTTACTTAATATAGCTCTAACACAATGGACACTTCTATTGGCTCTTTCAGGTCATTACAGCCTCAGGCTACATTACCAGACACTGTCTGTACCTCAGCCCCTGAGGTAATGCTTTGATTCCATCCCAGATGCCTTCCATGAAAGGAGGTCAGAGTGACAGGTGCAGACCGAGGCCGTGTGACCCACCCACGAAGCCGACGCGTGAAGTAAGTCAGCCAGCCCAGCAGAGGGGTCCGCCGTGCACTGCTGGGAACAAGAACTATCTCAGCTTTGCACACCCCTTCCACTTCTGAAGAGCTGGCTTACAAGCAGAAGTTCCATTCACCCCTGGGTTACCATCTCTACCGTCGGAGCAAAGAGAGCCGTTCTCATGCCGCATGGCTGGTGACTGGCCTGTGATCTCAGAGTCAAATGGGTTTCAAAGCGTCTTAACATTTCTCTGTGGGTAAAACCTGACCTGAATTGTTAAAACTCCTTGAAGTCTCTAGCTGGAGCTCACATTCCCCTCACCGTGAGAACAGACATGATCACTGCTGTGCCCGTAGAAGCACATTCTGTCCCTAGGTGTTACCTTGACCCCACGGGTAGCATGGCACAGTGTAGTTATAATGCACTGTTCTGATCTATAAAATACAGCCAGCTTTAGGGTTCTGTGAAAGAGACAGGGGGCCACAGATCAAAACCACAGGCCCAGTTCAGAGCCGTGTCCCTTCAGTAGCTTCGGGCTGTGGCAGTCACAGCAGTTTGACAAATAGAGTGGCTCTGGCTCCAGTTCTGGTCCATGCAACTGTGATTTGTGATGTCCTCAGCCAGCTAGGAGCTCCTGGGAGACTGGGGCCCAGTGTCAGAGAGGAGCAGGAGCCTTTCAGGGAAGACAACCTGCGGAGGTTTTGGGGGGGGGTGGGCATACACGGAAGATCCTGGAGGACTGGGCACTCGGGGGTAGGGGTGGGGTCTTCACTTCTCTAGATGTTTTGTGATGACTTGCAGGCCCTGGGCAGAGAGGCAGTGGAAGTTTAATCTTTCCAGAGTTTGCATCTGTGTGCTCAGAGAAGTATAGGGCCCCTGGGAACTGGGGCTGGGGAGGAGGGAAGAGAGAATTAAGACCTGCTGAGGCCACAGCAATTAGCAGGAGCCACCAAGACCTTTTTCTGTGGTAATTGGCTGTCCCTGACCTGGTGCTACAGGGGACGCCAGGGTCTCTAGGGGAGCACTCAGGGACGTCGCCGCTCACAAAGGGCTCAGGGCTGACCAGGAGATCCAAGTAAATAAGGTGGCACTCAGCTTCCAAAGGGCGAGGAGATGATGTAATAGGGACTCCCTGTGGGCGGGCGCCAGGCATGCTGAAGAAGAGTGGCCTGAGGCTCTGGGCCTGGCCTCTGCTGTCCATTTCTGTACTCAGGGCTGGGCATGTCTCTCTCCCCCTCCTTGGGTCTCTGCTCTCATCTTTGCTTCTCTCCTGCTCTGGGTCTCTCTAGCTCTCTTCCCCTCAGGTTTTCTTCATATGTGGTCTTGTGGATTTTTCTTGTTTTCCCTGGACTATTTCTTCTCACGTGCGTGCATGCCCCCGGGTGCTCAGCTGCCCTCCACAGATATAAGTGGACACCGCAGCTGGTGCTTCCTGCTTCTCAACGGAGCCTGGGATCTCCACAGAGAGAAGGGGATTTGTAGCACATTTCAAGCATACATATCTATTCTGGAAATGTTTGGGGAGCAACCATGACCTGGCCCACCACTTAAGACAGAACAAGAATAGAGTTGGAGAAGATAGCAGAAACATTAATAAGTAAAAATGCTGTTTCAGGAAATAAACACTGTGAAGAAAACTAAAACCAGACATGGAAGTAGACTCTGTTGGGAGCAACAGGGAATAACCAGGGTTGCCAGACACGGTATCTTGGTGACATTCTGAGGGAAGTGTGGCATTGACCAGCTGCAGAACATCCCACCAGGGGTAATAAACAGAACACAGGCCCCGTGACAGAAGCCGGCCGGGTGCATTAAAATGCAAGGGAAGAGACGCCAGGTGATGGTAATGTGACAGGAAAGGCTTCATGCTTACCCATGACTCTCAGATGAAGAGATTACCGTGCCATAATTTCACAGAAATTGCACGGGTGTTTCCAAGCTGAGATTCTAACTGGCCTCTGTGAGGAGCAGAAGGCATTCCGCAGAATCTTGGTAGAACAAGGGTAGAGAATATCAAACGGGGTTGGGTGGTGCTGGCACTCACCTCGAACCCCAGCATTCAGATGTCAGAGACAGGCAGATCTCCCAGGTGGAGGCCAGCCTGGTCTATAGATCGAGTCCCAGGACAGCCAGAGCCACACAGAAAGTATCCAGTGGAACTCTGAGTTACAGGCATCACTTAAGGGCCTGACTAGGAAAAGCTCCCACCAGGCCTCGAAAGACAGAAGCAAAAACCACAGCCATGGTCTTGAGCTCTAACCACCACCCCCAACCCCCGCCCCGCCACTATCAAGCAGAAGCAACATGGTCCCAAATGAATCGGTCACTCTCAGTGAGGAATGGAATCCCAGGGGAGACATTTCTTCTTCAATGGCTACAAGCCATTTTTTTTTCCTGTCTGCCAGGTTACACAGGGCCAGAGAAGTCTAAGGTATACTGGTAAACAAAAGAAAATTGAGATGAGGAAAAATTAGTCTTTTGGCCTAATACCTGACCCCTTGTACAGGATCCGTGGACAGGAAACATGGACAGTTAGTACTGACAGGCAAGTCTTGATTTCCACAAAGAGCAAGACGTATGTCACCCTCGAACCTGACTCAGTGTTTTAAATTGCAAAATGTGACTTTGAAAAAGACTCATTACCTGTATTTTTGTTACATGGGAACTTTGACCTCACCAATGGCACATCTACTCTCTATAGCTTCCCCACCAACACGCACACACAAACACACACACACCTAATATGGGACACCTAATTCACAGAGTGTACAGACTCACCCAGTAGACAATCCCATGAGGAAATCTTGGATAAAGAGAGGATAGCTTCCACCCAGAGCACTGGGGATAAGCTTAGAGGTAGCAAGCTTACTCTTCTGCCCACCCCTCCACTCCTTTTCTGTTTCCCTCCCTTTTTCTTCTTCTTCATTAAGCACAAGTTTTCTGAGTTCTCCTTGGGTTTTGAGTCCCACACTAAGCACTGTGAGTCTAATAGCCAAAATAATAAAAATAAATAAAGTAAAAAAATAGATAAAGGTCTCTACGGTTTCTCAAGGCCAAGCCACTTGTGAGACCTGGGGCTGCGTGCAAAGCTGCAGTCCATTCTATGAGGTCATCTTTCCAGAAGAAAAGGCAGTATGGAAGGATACTAAATCAGCCTGGCAGGAGAAGCTGCTGAGGCTCTGTGGAAGTCAGGCACTGATGACCGAGGGATGCTTCCCTCATCCCAAGCTTGGGATGGATGCTGGCTCATACAACCTCTGTCTCCTGTGGAGACAGAGGACAGCAGAGGGCCCGGGTGAAAGAGCAGAGTTGTTTGTCTGGATGCAAGGAAGGACACACACATTGCTCACTGTATGGAAATACTGATCATTGGCTGAAGACTCAGAAACCGAACGTGAGTCATGTCCTGGGGCTGGAAAGCCCCTACCCCAGTTCCTTCTCAGAGGTTCAGCCAAAACACTGGAAACAGACTGGGGGCCCAGTCTCACAGTCACCCAGCAAAGTTTTCTGTTCTGACCAAGCATGCTGGTAGGCCCTTGAAGAGGTGGCATGATTGTCAGGGCTTCTTAAGGCCTTGAAAGTCAGCCTGCTCCAGAGATGAGCCACTAAGAGGTAGATGCATCACTTAGAGAATATTGGGAGAAACAAGAACGGGGACTACAGCCTCCAATTAGCTGCAAGGCTCAAGGCCACACAGCCACACAGCCACACAGCCACCCAGATGTTTTACACCAGTCTTACCATGTAAGGACAAAGCACCACAGCCCATGCCACCTGCAATCGGGTTAAGGTGCGCACAAGCATTCTATGACCCCACGAAACGTATTATCCATATGAGAAATTAGCATTCATTTAAAAAGATATTTCGATATAATTACAGGTGAGTCTAAATAATAAGTGATCTCTGTAAGCAATATGTGCAATTTGATTTCAGATGGCTCTTCAAGTGTTATTTTAACTCTAGGAGATTTTTTTTTTTTTTGATAGCCCTGGAATCAAATTAGTCCACGGCTATGATAGCCATGGGGGAAGATAATTTAGGGAGCGATAAGAATCGCAATATCGGTTAGTAGCAGCCTGCTAATGAAACTTCAAAGTTGAAACCCAAGTCGGAGGGTGCAGATAGCTTCAGAGAAGAGAGTCCTGTGCCTCTGCCATCCTCACTCTGTCTGCAACCAATGCTCTGCCCCATTGTGTTTGAACCTGGGTGACACGGCCAGCTTTCCATCTAACCCACGTAGGGTTTTTTCTTTTTTTTTTTCACTTTTAATCCTGAAAATGTGTGACCATGTCATCAGCTCCTTCTTAATTATACCATATTCTTTACATCTGTCCTGCTAAATAACTGTAATTGAAATAGCTCCGGCGTGAATTTTTGTAATGTTCCCCCCAAGACATCCCGAAAGTGACTCACGAGGAAACAGACTGAAGTCACAGCTGGAAACCCGTCAAGGATCATTTCCATTTTTACATGATTAATTTGAATTTAATATCTTAAATCAAAACCTGATTAATTTAAATAAAATTTTGATGGTGCCCTGCTTCTAATATACATTGCAGTAATTAGATTCGGCTTAATGTGATTTTTTTTTTACATAATTAAAAAAAAGGGGGAAGTCAAGTGTAACAATGCAATGTTGATACAAATCTGTCTAAATATATAGAAGGGACCTCGCTTTCGGACACGAGTCAGGTGCAGAAAGCCTGGTTGATGACAGGGATGCAAGTGAGCCAAGATGAAGGTGACAGGTCTGGGCTTACCCTGTGTCCACAACCAAATGGCTTGCAGTAATGCTGAAAGTCGGGGTGGATTTCAGCCTAAAGAAGTGATACATGACTGGCTGTGGCAAAGAGATGTGACCTTGCGGCTTCCCTGATGCAAAGCTTTGCTTCTGCCTCCATCAGACAGTGGGTGAGGCTTCAGCGGAGGTCTGAATGGGCCTTGGCTGTGTCTCCTTAAAAGTTCTCCTGCTGGGGACTCCGTCCCCACGGGGGAGGGGTATTAATTGGTGGTGAGACTTTAAGAGGCAGAATCTCGTGGGATGCATGCAAGACAAGGTGTAGTGCCCTTAGAAGGGGTGTGCTCTGATCCCACAAAGTGGGTTAGCTCTCACAAGAGAATCAACTGCAAAGAGACCTGGGGTTTCTCAGCATGCTCTCTTGCTTCCTGTTCTGACCTCTTTGCAGGGCCTTCCATCTTTCTAACACTAGCCCCACCCAGCTCTCGTAGGGCAGAATGGAGACTGGTACATGGGGCGGAGTTGATGTTGGCAGCATGCTTTTGTACCTCCAAAACTGATAAACCTCTTAACTTCATAATAATACAGCCAGGTTCCAGTATTTCGTTATAGCAGCACAAAGCCAATCAAGCTAGCCTGCTCTGTCCGTGCACTAATTTGTTCAGAAAGGCTGGTGCAGCATTTCCTTCCCAGGTCAGAACTATGCCAACCTTGGATGGGCTAAGCATGAAACCATACTCCACAGAGCCCTCATCTCAGGAAGCCCTCTCTGGATTTGAGGCCATAGACCCAGACAAAGTCCCAAGCCAGGTAAGGATTTAAGTAAGGGTCCTACCTGGGCTGAGATTACCTCAGAGGTAAGGAGGATGTATGTGGGCTCCTACCCAACTTGGACCTAAACACAGTGAAAGAGGCACAGCTACACACACACACACACACACACACACACACACACACACACACACCCCAGACTCATATACATGGAAGCATCCATACACATTCATGCACACACATACATATTCATACATATTTAAATAGTGCTCATGAATATTCAGATATAGAAATATCATGCATGCACACAACACCTATATGTGTACTACACACATGTACACTGGTAACTAAACAAGGTGATTATTATGTTAATTGGCTCTATCTGTGTGATATACAATGCATATATGTGTGTGTACATATAAGATGTCTTATACCTTAAATATTACACTCCTAAAAGCCACTGCATGTTACGTCTCCTTATTGTTTCTTAAATTAATCCAGATTTCTTTTAAATGTGCCTGAGTGAAAACGGTAGAGAATATGATACATGCATTATGCAGAATATAGTTAGTCTGGAATGATAAAAGTCACCACTGCCAACCCAGATGAAATGCAGAGACTCACTTGTAATCCTGTAACTATCAGATGACTTTCATGTGCACAGTATCATGGAGAGAACAGCAAACTTACCACTCCATGACTCAAACTGATAAAATAAATAAATAGAGCCGGCAAGACAGCTCAGTGGGTAGCGATTCTTGCTGCCAAGCTTCAAGACCTGAGTTCCATCCCCTGGGCCAACATGGTGGAAGGAAAGAGAGAGCAGATTCCTGCAGGGTGTCCTCTGGCCAGCACATGCACACTGTGGTATGGATGAACCCCCATAGACTCTCACATCACACACACACACACACACACACACACACACACACACACACACACACACATATGTGAATATATAAATACATAATTAACTTCAAAAACTATGAAATGTTGTAATGTGTCTATAAGGTGACACCTACCACACACAATTTCTCCCGCCTCACCCCTCTTCCAGTTCTCTGCCTTCTCTCCCCTCCTTTATTAGCCCCCCTCCCCCACTATCTAGTCTTCATTTCTATACACGCACCTTTATCCACACACTCTATTCTATGTAGGACCTTAGAGAGAGAAAAACAAACAAACAAACAAACAAACAAACAAACAAACAACCCAACAGCACCAGAAGATGCCTGTGCCAGGAGACAGAGCACAGGGAAAACCTGTGTCAGGAAATGACTCCTGATAAATTTCAGTGTCTAAGTTCACACTGGATTTCTTCTCAGCGGCCCAATCATCCCTCAGAGGGCTACATCTCATGCCCCCTCCCTGTGGGTTGTGGCCATTGTCCCAGTGTGTCGAAATGTGTGAGTAGAGTTGACCCTGCTGTCACTCACTGGTGGGGTAAATCTCTGACCTTAGATGGCACCTGAGCAGCAAAGCATCTGTAAATGGGTGGGAGGTGGAGCGACTTACTCATTAACTCTGAGTAACGATGGAAAAGCTCACTGGACGGTCCCTTGCTGGACTCCCCTGTGGATTCTGTGTTATGAAGTTACTGTGGCTGTCTGCTAACTCTACTTTCATGACACCTGTCACCGTGCTAAGACCCTTCTGAGAGTCGCTTCCTGTGCACCCATTTCCCATTGTCTCCACCCTCTGGGCCTCCCTGTGTTGTGTGTAGTATTTATTCAAATCCCTTTACAGATCCGCACACCAAGGATCACAGAAAGAGGCAGGGACGTGGGTGCCCACCATGGCTGGCCACAGAATTCAATCCCAGCAACATTTGCTCCTGTTAGGTAGCTTCAGTAGACAGGTGAGTGTGTCCACACTGCCTGGCTGCATTCCCTCCAAACCTACATATCTGTAACTAGTGTTGGAAAGTCTCCTGCTGCAGAACAGCCAGCTCATATCCACTCATTCAAACCATTTTCAGACACTTCCAATTGACATACCTTAAAATGGGTCTAGAGGAAATCACCGATTTGTTATTTATCACAGAGGGTCTACCAGGATGACTTTCGAACCTGACAGCCAGGACTTTTAATGACAATCAACAGTGTCATTTTTTTTCTAAATTTAAACACCTCCCTCCCTTTCTGCATCAAACCCAAGAGCTGGCTAAAAATAGCTAAGCACTGAGTGTTAGAGGGGAGATTTCTACCTCTCCAGCACTATCTTTTTCTTTCTTTAATGTCAACGTTAAAGTCAAAGCAAAATTAATCAGGAGGGGTTATCTATAATGAATCGCTGCAGGGCAGGAGCAAACATATCTCCCACAACAGCCAGAAGAAAGTTCTTTCAAAGAGAACCGTGGACCTCGGAGAAGGGTTGTGCATCTTCCACACTTAGCAGTGTGAACTCTCCTTTTGTATCACAAAGCAACAGGGGTCGGGGTTTGTATGGGCTGTGATTTAAATGGTTAATTGAAAGGAAGCTGTGACGAACGGTTCGTCGCTATTATTACTAGCACAGTCTTATCTAGGTATACAGTCTTATCTAGGTATACAGGGTTAGTTCCAATAAGTAAATGCTCTCTGCTTTTCTACCAGATGAAACACTTGAAAATCCAGGAGCCTGGTAAAGAGGACTTGCCCACCTTCTGCCTCGTCACCCTCTCTTATCCTAGGAATTGCCCTTCTTCCTCCCTGCTACAAATTAATGCCATTGCTCAAAGCCCCAACCTTGGCCATGAGGGTGTAGAATACAATGGAGATTTTTTTTTGTCCCAGGCTCATGAGGCAGAAGAGGAAACAAAGAGTCAGAAAGACCTGGTGACTCATCCAGGTATTGCAATGAGTAGGTAACATTGTGGAGGCTGGAATCCAGCTTACTTCGTCTTAAGCATTATACCTGTTGAGTGACAGGGAGGTCATCAGAGTGTTTGGCACTAGAGGACTTAATGACGGGGACACATGCATGGTTGAGAGTCAAAACTGTTTTGCTTCAAATATCTGAATGGAATATGGCATGCTTGATTTTTCTGTGTCCAGGAAGAATGAAACATTGCAAATATCTTTATAGCTTCTTCAGTACCCCTCAATCCCCAATCAGGAAACTATCCTGATGTGAACAGATGGGTTGCCCTCCTGCACACTGGTGTTCTGTTGGGGGAATGTGTCAATACCTAACACTTTGTACCTTGTCTTCATATGGGGTTGGGGTCACACAAAATGGCAGACCCCAAGAAGGCAATGCTCTGCATTTATTCATGGCTCCAAGAGACTACGAGACCAGGAAGCTCTATCTGAATGCAAAGCATCCAGGATGAGAAGTGGAAAAAGACAAGAAATGGCTGTCCAGGGACCACAAAACTTCTGTGTCCACTCCAGCGTCCTAGGAAGAGTCTAGGTGACATCATTCAGTCTATTTGACTTCGGACAGATTCCTTGATGTCCTCTATGTCAAGGACTGCAGCCATGACCAGGAAAAACTCCCTAAGTGTCCGCCACAATAGAAAGACTGCAGCACACAAAAATATAATGGCTGCCCAAACTCTACAGTGGAGTGTAAAGCACAGACTGTCGCGAGTTTCTCTGTGATTTTCTCAGTCTTTTTGATTAAAAGCAAAACCCCATGTCTGAAACATGTCCTGTCAGAAACTCAGGTGTGAATTTGAGAGAAACCAAGTCCCTTTTGCTCCTGCCTTGCTGGGCGGAAGCAGGTCTGCCTCTCCATCCTCTCTGTCCCTCTCTTGTCCGTCAAGTAGGTGAGGAGTGTGGTAACCTCCAAAGGAGTCCTCAGCCCCTCAACCCCATCCCAGCAGCCCCTTACCCTGCAGTGCATCACCTCCACGTCTCTGGAGAGCATCACCTTTGCAAATCCATCTCTTACCCGAGATGCCAGGGGTGTCTCTGGCTTTGTTTCTCTATTATAATAGATGTAAATTAATGTTTTGCCTTTGTTTGCTGCAGTAATCATAGAGGCAAGCGTATATTCCTAACAGCTATCTTATTTTCAATTTGCACAGCATACTGTGCTTAATCCCACGAGGCAGCCCATGGCTCTAGATATGAATTTTAAAAAGTAATTAGCCGGAGCAGGAGGTGTATTCCGTGACAAGAAGTGTGCACCACAGCCTGGTCAGAAGGGTCCTCCGGGGGACCCTGCCAGGTCACACAGCCCCCTGTGGTTTGTGGTGTGTTTTGTGTTTTCTTTCTTTTTTTCCCTATCACTGCTGCCTTTGTGTGAACCAGCTGATTTGTTCACGAAAATTTAAATCATGTCTATACTAGAAGCAGGAGTTTCTCTTTGGGGCTGTTGTGTGAGGATGCCCTTCTACCTCATTCCTACCCATATTTATTTCCTATGATATTCATGGCAGGTGATATTTTTTTTCTTTTTCTCTGTAATGCTTTCAGGGAGGAAGGGTGAAGATCAAGTTGGTTATGGGTGGATTACGTGGTCCATCTCTTGGAAAAATCCACAGAATGACCTGGATCAAAAGGGTGAACCTCCTGTAGGCTTTAGCCATGGCTTGTGTCCTAGGAACCTGACGCTCAGGAGATCATGTACAGAAACAGCAGGAAATCTGGCCAGGTGACAGATCTGGGTCCTGTCCATCACTCCAAGGTCAGCTTTGACCCTGTGCACATTCCTGTGCAGTTGGCAGATATATAAGCAGGAAGCCTTTTTGTGCCTGGCACTGAACCAGTGTCATGGGCATGTACCCAGATGACCAGGTAGGACGCATGCCCTCAGGGACACCATCACTGGCAGTGATGGCCAGGACCCTTGAGGATAAGTGGCTTGAGAGGTGCCACCAAGGCAGATTCCCTTCCACTGTGAATCTGGGAGCCCTTCCACAAAGAGGCAACAGTGAGACAGTTTCGATCAGGTGACTTGTTTTAATGAGGTCATAACTTTAGCCAGGTTACTTCTATCTTGATAGAGTAGTGTGTACGTTAATCGCATCACATATTCTGATGCTTCCATCCTCCAGGTTAGTGAGACCAGGGTCACTGCTGTAGCACATTCCTGGTACACACAACATGTGTCTACCAAGTGATTTCTGAGTTGTCCTCCACTTACTTCCTCTAGAGGCTCAGAAACGGTCACTCACCAGGTGACCAGGGTCATTTCTGCATCAAAGACACATCCACACACAGACACACACAGGGAGAAGAGAGCAGAGCTCTGAGCTTCAAGGGCAGTGATGGCCTGGCTCCACAGCCTCTGAGAAGAACCAAAAACACTGCAGCTATGTAGACTCCAGTCTGATTTCCCACAGACACCAAGAGCTGAGCTCAGCTTTGATTATGTAACTTGAAGAAAGACAGAAGGAAAAACACCGATGTATTTAAGGTTCTTGCTCCCTTTGTGAAAGAAGCTAGGGAATGTCCCTTGTGACGAGAAAATGTCATCTCACCTTTAATTCTCAAAGATCACAAAACCTTGTGTTGCTAGAGAAGTGTGTCTGTGTGCCTCTATGTGCGGGTGTGTTTGTCTGTGTTTGTGTGTGTCTGTGTGTCTGTGTATGTGTATGTGAATATATGTACATAATGTCTGTTTTTGTCAGTGTGTTCATATGTATGTGTACATGTATATGGGTGCATTTTTTGTAAGTGTATGTCTTATGCATTATACATATGTGTGTGTGTGCCTACATGTGCCTGCATGTGTCTGTGTCTATGTATATGTATGCATACATACTGGTGTATGTGCATATCTTAGTGCCTATGGGTGTGTATCTGTCAGTGCATGTTTACATATATATATATATATATATATATATATATATATGCATCTATATGTGTGTATATGTTGTATATGCATGTTTACGTGTCTATGTGCATATATATATGTATATATATGTATATATATATATATATATATATGTGTGTATGTGTGTATGTGTGTCTGTGTATACACATATGTCTATGTACACTTGTCTGTGTGTGGATGTGTCTTTGAGTGTACATTTGTATGTGCCTGTACATTTTTGTGAAAATAAAAATATATACTTGTATTTGAGTTTTCATGTGCAAACGTAAGTGTGTGTGTGTGTATCTCATATCTCTGTGAGAGGAAGAACAAACAGGTTTCAGACTGATTTCCAATGGGCTACCAGAGTCTGGATCCATGTTCTGACTTTCACTTGGCATCCATCCCATGCCTCTGTGCTTGTCTTTGGCTTTTCTGGATCTTCAGAGGTTTTATTCACTGTGGTAACACAGGGTGCTTGGTGTTGCAGTGGATAGAAAAGTGTTTAATGAGATAATTATCTAGAGCTCTATACCTGGAGTACAGAGCAGCTGTAGAAGTCTTGGCTGTCTCCTCCTCCTCCTCCTCCCCCTCCTCCTCCTCCTTCTCCTCCTCCTTCTCCTCCTCTTCCTCCTCCGCCTTCTTCTTCTTCTTCTTCTTCTTCTTCTTCTTCTTCTTCTTCTTCTTCTTCTTCTTCTTCTTCTTCTTCTTCTTCTTCTTCTTCTTCTTCTTCTTCTTCTTCTCCTCACAGACCAAGAAGGTTGCCGTCCCTGGCAGCACCGCTCATTGGGGTTAAAATGGTGGGCAGAAGATAAGATGGTTCCACTTTAAAAACTCACACTGGTAAGATCCATCCTTTATTTCATAACAGCACATGATCTCACTTGTTTCAGGCCTGTCCCACAAGGGAAATCAATTAAACCCTGTCTGAGGGTGTCATTGGTTCTATACAAAAAGCAGATCACAGGGTGAGCAGGTAGCCCCGCTGTTAGAGTGTTGGCTCACATCAATGTCAAGCATTTGAGTTTGGAACTTCAGCAACCCATGAGAAGCTGAGAATGACATCTTGCTACTGTAACTGTAGCTCTGCTGTGGGGTCAATAGATCCCTTCTGTCCACCAACCAGTCAACCAAGTGTTGAGTTCCATATTAGATGAGAAACTTTGCCTTAAAAAATGTGGAGACCAACGGACTGAACTTACCTTATGTCTGCTTCTAGCATTACATGAACATACACACACACACACACACACACAGAGAGAGAGAGAGAGAGAGAGAGAGAGTCATTAAATGAGCCAGTCATGAGCAACAGAGTCTTCTCTTGGTAGGTTGTCACAAGACACTGATGCTAGAGAACTTGCATGTTAGCCTAGAAGCATCTCATGAGTTTATGGGAGAACACACAAGAAGAAGGAATTCACTCATGTGCGAAGGTATACAAGAATGGATTTCATGAGTTACTGAGCCCCAAACTACCCCACTGTACCTTTATCAAGCAGAGGGGGGCCACCTTCAGTATGGACAGGAGATACCTCATCAATTACAATGTGACAAATGGGAACTTGCCTTGAATGCTCACTTGCTGAACCAGGTGTGAATTCCTCAAACCATGTCGGCTTCCTTACATGTAAGGTGTTAAAATGAGCAGTTGTCTGAGCATTGAACACTCAGAAGGGCTTGTATTGTGGGTTAAGAACATAAAAGTGGGATCTGAGGTAAGAAATAGCTCTTATGTTACTCCTTTGAGAACATACTGATAATGGGATGGCTGGCCCCTTAGGAGGAAGATGCTGTTTTAGGCCCTTTCTCCACCTTCATTACTCTGTATGGGGAAAACACAGCTATTTTAAGAAGTTGATTCTGAATACATTCTGAGGATCTTTCCTTCAGAAGGATGTCTATGTTGATGTGTGTACTGAAGGTGCCCTCATCTCTCTGCTCAAGGAAGGTCCAGTGGGTTGTTTGGAGTTCCATTGCTCCTGGAATCCTCTCTTGCATACATACCTTTAGCACCATAAGTGAATCCTTTCATTCTGTGCTTTTCCCTCATGAGAAGAGAGGTAGGGTGTCCTCAATTATGGAAGAGCAGAGAATATTTTGAGCTGAGCACAAACAAGCAAGTGAGATTATATGCATATTCACCTCGCTCGGTTCTTGATTGTTGAGTGGATGTAACTAATGTTTTGACATTCTTACCTTAGACTTACACAGAGGGACTGTAGCCTGGAATTGTACACTAAAGTAAAACCCATCCTCCCTTAAGTTGCTTTGTGTTGGGATATTTTATCACAGCGACAGAAATGAAACCAGAACAGCTAGACAGCCTTGCCAGGCAGTGGTGGCTATGAATGGATAGATGTTTAAAGACAGAAGCTCCAGTCTAGGAGTTTGACCATTCTCCATAAGCTGTTCATTTCAAAGTGACAACCTTAGATGCCGTGCCCTCTATCCTGAAGTAAATGACTTGCCTTGACCCTGAAGATTAAGATATCCAGGATATATCTTCCCACAGCCCATAAAATCAAGAAATGTCTAGGGTGAATGGGATGTGGGTATGTATGAAGAGGAAATGGAGAAGTGGTGGACCGATTGGTCTTAAACTCTGAAACAATATATAAGCAATGTGCAAGAGAATTCCCTAAAGTACCAATTTTTGCCCTTGTCACTCCCTTAGTGTGTCTGCATGGTGTAACCTCGTGCATCTTTGACAGGATGCTGGGGACTGTATCTCCCTAAAGGAACAAGTTACCATTTCACATTGAAGATCCTGACAGGGGGGTTGGCAAATCAAGAGTCATCATACTTCAAACTCTCAAGATGGGGGAACAAATGGCTCATGTTTCATGTGTGCTGCAGGACACAGCAGCATCTCATTGCCTGGACATATCTTGAAATTAGTGTTTATGTCTTGAATGCAGGGTTCTGGAGAGAGATGCAAAATGCCTTCAGAGTTCATGACCTTAAGGAGTCTAAGAAAGTTGGGAGTCTGATCTTTGCAGTCAGGAAACTCTTTGGTTCTAGCCTGCCTCTCCTCCTAGGCACCTGTGCTTACCTGTTGATCTCATCTCAACTCCAAAAGGAGACATTATCTCTTAACCAGTCTGTGAGGACAATGAGAATCACATAGGAAGAGAGTATGAAAAGGTAGAATACATGAAGCAGGCACCATGCAGGGAAAGGTCTTGAGGCCACATATCTCACAGCAGGCTCAGCAACTGTCAAGCATCCCCTAAGGTGCAAGGCCACAGCCTTACAGGAGCCCCCCAGGCATCCTTCTGAAGGGCTTGAGGGAGTATGCAAGGTAACTTGCCAATAGCTAAATGGCCTCATCAGTATCTGCTTCTCCTTCTGCAGCTCAAGGCTTTAGACAATTCAGGAGGAACATAGGGAGGGAGGAGAGAAAATATCTCTCAAGAGTATCTTGTAAGAATACAATAACAAAAATAGAGTCTTACATGAAAGGAAGGCAAAAAAGAAAGAGAGAGAGAGAGAGAGACATCGAGCCATGACAGACAACATCCGCTCTCATTTCGGTTTCCTGGAAGCGGAGTGTGGTTGGACAGATGGGTGCTCTATCGTTTCTCTAGAAGAAACGATAAGATGTAAATATGCATGGCCATCTTCAGAAGGGCAGGGTGAAGAAGGGTGTCTGTGCCCGGTGGTGGCTTCTAGGCTTGTGGCAAGCTTTCTTCTTTGGTCTGTCACCCCACCTGCTGAGGTCTACAGCAACAGCTCTCAGGGGCCCACGGGCTCTCTCATCTCCCAGAAATGGGTCATCAGGAGGGTCTGGCATCTCCCTTCCATGTTGGCACATTTTTCTCTGGAGAGGCTTCTATATCTTTCTCAAGATTAACCAAAGATCCTATGACCATGGTCATCATCTCGTGGGATCTTCCACCCTGATATCCATGGAGCTCCAGGGCATTGTCTGGTCTCATTGTTTCATGTCTGCATTACTCTGGATTCTTGCAGAACTTTCTCACATATCAATAAATACTTAGACTGAAAGGCATGGGCAGTAACCAGCAGGCCTGTGTCACACTAGGAAATGAAGATGGCTTACCTGGCTCACAGATCCACACATGCCAGGTAGAGAGTAGAGAGACCCCTTTGCACCTGAGGTTAAATAGTCTGTGACTTTCTTACCTACTGCTCTTGTCCTTAAAGAGAAGACGAGTACAGGACCCTAATTGGGTAGTAGAAGGATTCGAGTCTAAGACATTTGAGGACTGAAGAAGAGAAAGAACCAGGGGAGATAGAAGTCATTGCTCCTCGGTCTTGCTAATCACCAAAAGGGTTGGCACATGATTAGGTTATTGGAGATAAAAATATATTTTAGTTAATTCTGAATTTCTAGTGCCAAATTGGTATGTTGAGAGCAGAAGGATGCTCAGCTATCTGCGGTACCGGTAAGCAACTGAAGGTATGGAAAAAGATAGAGATACACAAGGAATGAGAGGCCTGGCTTCCAGATGTCTACCATGGATTCTTTTAGTGTTTTCAGGTGAACTTTTGCTCTTTGCAGAAATGGCCAACTGCAGCCAAAGGGTGAGAGTGAATTTTACCAGATGGCTTGTGGTCATGAATATCAAAGTCTGTTGACTAAGGAATTTCCACTATGCAAGGCTGTATAACAGAGGTGACCATGCCTTTTCATGAGAGTGCAACAGCTAAGCAAGCCCTCTGGGCTGTTAGTAGACACATGTTCTGTGCTTTAATTCAGCAGGCTATTCCTAAGCCAGTCATAGACCCTGAATGTCCAAACTCAAGCATGTTCCTCAGAGTATTAGAGACCACTCTGAGATTCCAACTCCAGCAAGCAAATACTGAATGAGATGGACTTGTCTTAACTAGGAGCTCTCCGAAGCATGGGGAGATGTTGCAGTGAGAGTGGTAGCCCAGGTTCCTGATGAAACAGGAGTTGCAGGAAAGGTGAGGTGCATGTTGGGAGTGTGGTGTTAGCCTGGGTCTGACCCATGTGTCCAACGGGAATCCCGGATGAACCTGTTGTTTTCAAACAAATAGAAGGGTCTGGTTTGTGTACTTAGCAGGCATTTGTTTTTAAAACTCACATACACAGTTTGCGACACATCACAGTGATGGAGTATTCACCTAAAATGGGCAAAACCTTGGGTTTTATCTTTAGTCTTACTCATAAACATAAGTTAAAACCAAATAAAATCCATTTATTTTTATGACCAACCTAGGTTGTATGGTATGGGATACATTTCTGGAAAGGGAAGATCAGTTGAGAATCCTGTATGGTTTAGAAGTGAAACCTACAGTATTTGAGTTAGCTGCCTGGGAGAAGATCTTTCCCCGAGGTACCAACCAGACGCCAAGTCCACCTGAAGTAACTTCAGGGGGAAGTCACCATAGGGTGAGGCACATCCCTTTAAGCTCTTTAATGTGGGGCGTAAGGTACCAGATGCAGGTAAGCAGAGCTGAAATTCATTCCACAACAAAGCACAAAGCTTGCCAGGTGGTAGGTCTGCCACCTATCAGCTCTGAGGTACTGGAGTCTGGAGGTAACATGCTCATGTTTGCGTATAGCTTGCCTAGTGAGAGCATGCTCCAGCTCTCTTTCTTAGCGTCTTCCTTCCTTATCCGTTTGCTCCCCAGATAACCTCAAAGAGAAAGTAGAAGCTCTGGTCTATGAGAGACCAAAGGTGGGACCTAGACAAGATGATTCCCTTCAAATAGGATTCTCAGAGAGTGAACCATCTCTAAAGAGAACATCCTGCAGGACGCTGTAAAGAGACGCTTGCAAAGCGGGTGTCAGTTGGTAAGCTCACCTCATCTGAGACAGAGAGAAACCCCTCCCTAAACCCCACACAGGTTGTTCAGTAGACACGTTTATTGTCACTGCAATAAAGGGCACCAAGGCCCCTCCCTTCTTCTTCATTCATCACCTGCTAGTGGGTGCTACCAGAGGGGCTTACGACCAACTGGTGTTCATTCTACAGACAATGAACAACAAACATATCTCTGCTTTGGCTAAGATCATACATTATTTGTTTTTAAATGTTCTGATGAGTTGGAAAACTGATTTTAGAATCCTGGCTTACTCTCAACCATCATGTCTGAGTTGATGGAGTTTAAAATATCTTTGGTCCTTCAACAAAAATACTGTATCTTATTTTAATTATAGAGTGCTAATGGAATACCTACTGTGTACATTCTAATTATATGATATTTATGAAATATCTACATGTGCATTTTAATATTTATGAAACATTTACTGTGTGTATTCTAATTATACGCTATTTATAAAACACCTACTATGTGCATTTTAATTACACAATATTTACGAAACACCTACTGTGTGCTGCCAGTTTTGCTGGGAACTGCGAAAGACTGAGTCATTCCTTGTTCCACCTAAGAAAAGTCAGAGGCTGGGGGCCTATGACGATCAGAGCATGTCTTCAAGTGTTGAATCAAAACAAAGAAAGGGGAAAGGGGGGAGGGGGAATGAACGTGGTGACCATGAAGGCAGAGAGCTAATGATCCTGGGAAGGAGGTGCTGCAAGAGTCCCAGGAAGAATCCACACTAAAGAAAGTAAGGCTGAGATTTTCAAATGCAGGCACTTTTAGTTGTCCTCCTGCATGTGCTGGCATTAGCACTAGATATGTTGGTATCTATGTAGATACGTTGGTATTCTATGGCTAGGAAGATCTGTGTGATGTCTCCTTCCTGCTCTGGCAGTGTTCCGAGCCCTTCCTAATGTGGGTGAGAGTGCCAGCACCATATTGAGGGACTTCAGCAGACCCGCAACAGCAGTATGGATGCTTTGAGCTGCAGGGAAGTCAGCATGGCCGTTTGGACCACGCTGGTTGGATCCACCCACTCTTCACTGGCTTGCTACCCACTGCACTTCTGGAAGGAGAAAGAGAAGAAAATGTTGCAGGCACCCACACTTCCAAAAGGAAGAAACATGTCAGTTGTGCCCACTCATGTCATCCCTGCTTAGTGACAGGCAGAAGGATG
Source organism: Mus musculus (assembly GCF_000001635.26). Taxonomy (NCBI): domain Eukaryota; kingdom Metazoa; phylum Chordata; class Mammalia; order Rodentia; family Muridae; genus Mus; species Mus musculus. The sequence continues at coordinate 107,142,598 of NC_000078.6, forward strand.
CCTACTTGGAGTGGCCGAAGCTCCAGAAGGCAAGGCGTGCCTGAGCTGCCCACATTCAAGAACAGCGTGGGAGTTGGTCACTGGCACAGAAGGCTGAGGGAAGGAGAGGTCCAATGGCAGAAGTGACACTATGACTCTGTCCACTTTTCCTTTTAGATGGAGAGGCCCTGGAGCCCAGGGATAGCTAAGGCTTAATCATCTATCTAGCACCAGGAGACCCAAAGCTTTGTCACGCAGCAGGATTTAATAGCGATGAAGAACAGCAAAGGCTGTGGCATGCTGCATTGAACTTGACTCTCAACGGATGCAGGGATGCACTCAGAATGGGAAAGGGATTTTATTTTAGAACACCTTTGGTTCAATGGCATTGACTCATATGCACTATCAAAGCTCTAATGAATGTCAGAATGCATCAAAGGGCCTGGAGAGGCTCAGTAGTAAAAGCACTTGCCACACAAGCCCGATGACCTCAGTCTGGATCCGAGGGAACCACGTTTGCAAGTCTGGATATAATGGTGTGTATTTGTAACCCCAGGACTCCAACAGCAAGATGGTGTGGAGAAAGGGGATGCATGAAAAGCTCATGGGCTGGATAACTTGGACCATGTGATGAAGCGGTATAAGTCAGAGAAATCCTGCACCAGAACAAGAAGCGACTCCTAAAAGTTGTCCCCTGACCTCCACATATGTGTCATGGTATGCACATGTGCTATGGCACATGTACTTGCACATATCAGTATAGTATATACTCACATATACCATATATACATACCGCACACTCAAAGGCATACATACTACTCACACATGTATCATATATACATCACACACACATAAATGCATACACACTTAATAAACATACCTACACACCAAAAATATGTATACTTCTCTCATGCACACAAATCACATGCACACATACAGATTCTATAACATGCCACAACCACACATACACATATATCACATAAACACACAGCCACATATCAATATAATATACACATGCCATACACATATACATATCATAGACATACTGAATACACACCTCTCAGACGCATGAATATTATGTTCACATATCGCATCATACATCATATACATACCACACTTGCACACACATTCTACATATAATGTACACGCACACAAATATATCAAAGAAGGCAAATAAGCAAATAAAGGAAGTGTCAGGTCTAATTCCATGGCAGTCATATGAGCATGGGCTAGGAACTCCCATTTAATAATGAGGCAGACAGACACACCTCCTACTTCAAACACAGAGATGCTCTATATGGACCCACAAAGCCAGCATGGCAGGGTTGCAGTGTCCAGCCAAGGCTGGTAAAGGTTTCTAAGTCCCCAAACAAGCAGAAGTATCTATGTTCATATGGGGTTCATGGGGGGGGTACATTCAAATCTAGAGTATCATCGTAATTAGATTCAGGCCTCCTTGTTATGACATTGGCTATGGACCATGTTAACTGGGGCAGGACTGTGTTTACAGGGATGGTGTAGAATCCCTAGGGAAGTCCTTTGTCAGTAGGATCTCCTGTCCCATAGCTTTCCCTGGATGGTGAGCCTCGCATACCTGCTGAGTGCCCATCAGATAGAAGAGAAGAGTCCTATCCTTGTAATCTAATGCAGAACTGTATGCTGCCACCTTTGCTACTTATCTGGCAAGTGACAGAGAGTCTGTCCATCCCATGGGAAGCAGTTTCTGCCATAGAGTTGTGGATCTTCACCTCCTGGAAACTCAACCACCAAGATCAAATCAAGGAAACCATCATTTGTCACTCAGAATCAGACAACAGCCCTGAAAAGCTGCTTACAGACTCAGATTGATCCGAGGGCAATGGATCCCAGCCTTGGAAACCCCTGGCCTTCAGGGGTGGGATTGAAGCCTGGTGGACACAGCTCCACATTTCCAGACTCCTGACTATAATGTGAGAAGCACTACTCTAAGAATCTGATTGGGTGGGGGAGCTTAAATGATTCAGAGACAAAAGAAGCAGTGGTGTGGCTCCTTCCCCATTTGTCACCTGTGCCAGTTGTTAGGAAACACCCCAACACTCTAGCTTTCATCTAAGAGCTGCCCAGGCTGAGAGATTTTGAAAATGGCTAACTGCACAGCAGCCTTTTCTAGAACTGAAGTGGTGTGGCTGTAGACCCTGATTCTATGACACCCATTCACTCAGCACAAACCTGTCAAACCTCTACAAACCACACTGCAGACAACTGTAATTCTGGATGAAATGGGTCCAATTTGCTCTCTTGAAGAAAAGTGGGCCAGCTAGATGGCAGAATCAGAGGGACACTAAGAACTCTCCAAGAAGAGAGAGGTGGAATATTCCAACCAAGGAAAGGACATGCAGTTTTGTTTTTGTCTTGGAAGCATCAACAAATATTCTTTAGGGTAGACGATCAGGCAAAAGTTTTCAATTTCAGACAAACTTTAGTTTGAAACAAGGAGAAGGAGAGTTACCATGGAGACCGAGGTTGTGGTGAAACTGAGCTTTGAACATGAGCCTGCACAGCGACATCTCTAGGTTTAGTTGACCTGAAGGGCTATGCAGCACACTGACCCTGCCTGGCAGCAGTGGTCTGTGTGTCCAGGTCCTCAGCAAAAGCCCTAGTGGGTTTTCTGCAAAAGAGTAACATGTTCAGTTGACCCCATGAGAAGATAAATCTGACTATGGAGTCAGGGATGCTGATGGAGCCAGTCTGGAGACAAGTCCTACGTCTGACTATGGAGTCAGGGATGCTGATGGAGTCAGTCCAGGGACAAGTCCAGCAGAAGCAAAGCTCTGACAAGAGTACCAGGTGGATCAAGCCCACTCCCAATCCCCTGACACCCAGCTAAAGAGATGTCGGTGTGACTATGTATTATTGTTTTCTGACATCCCATATGTTGAGACTGTCCCCTCCTCCTGGTTAGAAGGAAGTGGGTGTTAGGATCCAGAGTGAGCTGTTTCCTTTGACCCAATGACTCACACTCTACTTCTCAGACTAACTCTTCCAGTTCCCAGTAGATAGCCACAGGCATCAGTCGGATACCGAGGATCAGAACCTGAGCCTTGAAGTTACACAGAAGGCATTGACCTGCTCGTCAATACCTACAGATTCCTGTCCAGGGCTCAGTTTCCCGTCTAATGCAAGGAGGAGGAGTATCTGCAGCTTGTGGCCTTGGTGACGCATCACCTGGGTGCCCTTAACCCCGAGACTGGAGGGCAATAGACTCTCATCTGTCATGGATGTCCTCTATCACCTCGCTGCAATCCTGAAGGCCCAGGCTTTTAGAAAGTCCACAGTCGATAACTTATTTGGCTGTCACAACTAGCCTGACCTGAACTTACTAGGCAGCAAAAATTGACCCAGACTGACACCGGGCTATTTATAGCCCGTGTTTATTTCACTTCATGCACATGTTCATACATTTTCTGTAGAAATATCACTGTGCCTGATTGCAAGGCATGGCCCCAGGTCCCACTGGGGGTGTTAAATAATACTAATGCATGCAACTGCTTACATTCTAAACGGGAAGCCTTCTGAATGCCAAAGGCCATGTGGCCTTGAGGTTTCTCTTACAGAGTCGTGGATTCGTTCACATGGGATAAAGCTCGCTCTGTTTTGAGGAGTGGCTGGTGGCTTCCTCACTCAGATAAAAAGGAGTTCAGGGCTAGAGAGGTAGCTCTGTTGGTAGACTATGCACCCACTATGTATAATGTACCTACTATGTGTAAACCTTCTGGTCCAGCCACCAGTACCTTAGGCATAAAGCAGATATAGAGGCGCAAAATTGTAAACCAGCACTTGGTGAGCAGAAGCTTAGCCACACAGGGAGTTCAAAACCAGCCTGAAACACATGAGATGCTGTCTCAAATGGTAGCAATAATTGTAATGTTATTAACAACTAGTCAGATGTTTTTAATCCATCAGGTGCATAGGAAGAGAAGGAATTTGGATCTGCAGAAGGGCAGGGTGCCCAGCTCCCTCTCGCCACCTAAGGAGACCCCACCCCCAAAGCTTATTTCCTGTGTTTACCTCCCATTTGCAGGCTGTGAAGAGAGGGCAGGGTGTGTGTGATCATCCCTCCTCTCAAAGATGAGAGAAACTGAGGCTCAGAGTGTCCCAGTGACTTGCCAGAGACATCCCCTCAGCTGGAGAAGAACAGATACCCATGTGGTTGGAATGCCAGAAGCTAGGCTCTGGGCCCAAAGCCTTGTTTCTTTGGGTTATGTGTTGAGTGCATTTTTTTGAGCACACAGGAAGTGCTCAGTAAACGCACTTGCAGTTGGACTATTTCTTTTTACATTTCCCCATCCAGCCCTCATCTCCTCCATCACCAGGAGGGAGGTAAGGTGAGCCAAACTGAAACCACAGACAACGCTGTTAAAGTGGTGTGTATCAGAAACACGGCATGGTAGAAATGTGCTGTCTGTCTGTCCTTCACTCAGTCTGATTGATTAAGCAATACGAGGTTCTCTGAAATGTCCTCCCTTCAGATAAATAACCAAGGCGTTAGGCTGAATCTGACTTGTAAGTTGTGATGTAATGGGAAAACACCTCCCGTGAAACCGGCAGGGTGAAGGCCAGCAGAGGTTTCTGGATCACAGAGGAAGGGCTTCATTCAGGGACCATTTCATCCCCCGCTCCTCTGAGCCCCACTGTGGGCCCTCACGCCGGGGCATTTCAGAAGCTCTGTGTGTTCATTCCTGGAATCTTCTTGCCTTTCATCTCGTTTGCTGTGTACAGTAGCTCGCCTGTCCCCATCCTTCCGAGAATGTCTCAAGCCCTGCCTTGACTGTAAAGCCCTGGGTCCTTCTCATACCTCTCTCCTACCTCTTTCTCTGTGTCCAGGAGCTGTAGTCAGAGTCATGGTACCAATGACCTGGGCATGGGAAGCCCCGAGCTCTGGTTCTCTCTCTTCTTTCTTCAAGGGTGCTATCACATGGAAACTTTGTCTTTAACTCTTAGTTCTTCATAGATGCAAACAGTCAGTTTCGTCTGCCCGATGCTGTTCTCCTATGAGGAAGCATGGGTACCACATTATCTGAGGAAGGCAGAGCACTCTGTGTGAGGTGTGTGGAGCCCCGCAGCTATCATCTGCTCTATGGCTTTCCATTTTTTACTTCCTAGCTCTTGATTGTTTGATGGTCGAGTGTCCTTTTGAGACCATATGGCACCAGAGTCTCCTTTCTCGCCTTGAGACACACACACACAAGGAGTTATGCCTTTCTTACTGTTATCGAGGGTCAGTGATTTTTCAGAGTCCCCCCTTCTTCCAGTTCGGGCTTTTCAGTGTGGCCTTTTGGGCAACTGCTGCTGTATACCTGAGGGTTAGCTTGAATGTATATTCCAAGCTTTGTGTGTACATTGAAGCAAGATAGGTGGGAAGGAAGGGCAGCCACCCTAACCTCATAGTCTGATGGTTTTGGGGCTCAAACCTGGGGTCAGGTTGTGATTAGGCTACTTATCAGAGCTTTATGGGTTTCCAATAAACAGATGGATGGGTGGTAGAGAGCACTGAGGTGGACAGTCAGATCTGGGGTGACCTAAGACTTAGATAAGAGACAAAAATTGTCAACATAGGCTCATGGTTGGTCCTAAATGTCCAAGCCCTGCAAAGGTCAAGACCCTTCTAAAAAGACCTCACACAAGCCTAGCTTTTAGGATGGACTTTGTCCCTTTCAGGCTGCCCAGGAAGGGTCAGAGATGGGGACTTTTGTCTGTGAGGACATTCTCTTTCCTTGCGAGTCACTGGCCTTCTAACATCCTATATGTGATTTCTGAGTGCCTGACAGGCACAAATTACTTTTAGTGAATTCATAGAGCGTGAACAGAACTCCAGCACTCTTCTCCTGGTGGGACTTTCCACGGGTTGACCCGAGCAGGTTTCTATAAAGAAGTGACAACTTGCCTGGAGGCCCTTATCCCCCGACTGGTAGGGACAAAGCTGCAAAGTGCTATATCATCTTCCTCTCCCCTCCTCAGCCTCCCCACCCCACCTCAGGGAGGGCGCTTACTGCTGGGCCTGGCGCCAGAGGAACTGGTGGTTGCTTTTGTGGTCACCCAGCAGTTTTATGAAGGCCCTTGAGGTACTTCAAGTACCAGGTGGCCCCAGTGTGGTTAAACTGTCTGGGGGCCGAACTCTGTCAGTGGCCACCTGAGAAGCGCAGGGGCCTGAGGGTGAGAGCTGTTCAGTTGGCTGTGGTGATAATTACATAACACAGGGAAGGCACAAATGGCCATTGTCAAGTGCACACTCACGTATGATAAACGAGCGCATTCCCAGTCTTCTGGGGCATTTGATGGGCACGACCTGGTTTGCAGAAACTATTCCTTTGTGGAAGTCACACCAACCCCCTGGGTACGTTGTTTTCCAGAGTTGCCCAGATGTAGAAGCTGGCTGTCCAGGGTTCACCTGTCATGGAGCCTTTGGTGAGCTGTGTGAGAGTGTTCTTCATCACAGACCCCATGAGCCAAGAGTACTTTTGTTATGTGGGCAGTGACACCGGCAGCCCTGAGTCCAGTAGGGGACAGTCTTTCTGGGCCCTTAAGCTCTCAAGCAGGCGTGAGGCAGAGAGTTATCTGCCTCTTGGTCTTCCTAGCTGATGTGCCATAGAGTGTGTCTCAGGCTGTAGTCAGATTGCAGAGTCGCTCAGATCCCTTCTCAAAGTACTTGGAAGCTTCAAGAAGACGTTTCAATACGATCTTCTCCTGCTTTCAATCCTTTGATCTTCCTTCTAGAATGGCCTTTCTCAATCTTCCTAATAACCTTTTCATAACCCTTAAATAGATTTTCTCATTTCCTGATGCCACTCCAACCATCAAATTATGTCATTGTTACTAATCTTGCTAGTTATGAACGTTAATGTACATGGATGGCATGCAGGTCTTCTGATATGCAACCCCTATTGAAGGGTCCTTCCATCCCCCACTAAAGGGTAGGGACTTTTAGTTTGAGACTGTTATAAAAGCATTGATCATAGTCTGGCATAGACCAGCAACCAGGAAGACATACAATTAAGGACATATGTGTGCATACGTCACATGTATACACAAGCACCTGCATGCCTATATTTGCATACAAACACACACGTATACACATGCATGCACATCAACACAAAAACACAGACACAGACATACCTTCCACCCTGAAAGTCAAACACACCCCCTCCTCCATGGAGGAGATCTTTGGTGGGGAAATGCAAAGCAGTTTGTTCAAGGAACATTCCATAGGTGCCCAACACCACGTTTGGCTCTTTGTAAATAATATGCCTTCCTTGAGGCTCCCAGAAAGTTCCCTTCACTAAAAGCTCTTGTTAAAGCTCCTGTCCTAGTGTGGATGTACTTATCATCTTGATTATCTCTTTAGGCTATACACTACCCTCAGTGCAAGAGCCCCCTGACCCCCAACTGTCAATCATTGCAGGGCTACACATTAAGTCAGTCAACAAATGTGTGTGGAGTTTCTAGTCGGTACTTTGTATATAGTGTTATAGCGCTCTCAGGCTAAGTACAGACTCAAGGATCTGATTATAAGTGAATGAATGAATGAATGAATGAATGAGTGACAAACTAGGGAGAGATAAACAGTGGATTCACTGAATTGGAGGCCCTCGACATAGCCCTCAGAGAAGAGGTTGTCTGTGAGCTTGGCACGGAAAGTTAGAACAATTGAGGTGGTCAAGTGTAATGGCTGAAGGCAGAGTCCTGCTTCCCATGAGGGGTCATGTGCACAGAGCTGAGTCTGACTCCTCAGACTTCACATGTCACAGCATTAATTCCTCATGAGGCAGCATGGGGAAGTGGGGCCTGGTGGGAGGTGTCTTAGTCATGGAGCAGAGTTAACCAACGGAGTAGTACTTTTCTGTATATTTATAGCCCACATCCCCTGTTGACATAAAGTCCCTTTTCTCAACTCCACACATGTCCACTCACTTCTAGTTTCTGTTGTCAGTTGAGAGAACATGAGGCCCTCACCAGAGGTGGCTACCCAGTTTTGAATTTTTTACCCTCTAAAAACAAGTTATCCCATGTCCTGTATACTGTTATAGCAGTGAACATGAGGTAAGACCTTCCTCGGTCATAGCGAACAGCTTCATTCGTTCACCCCTCTACATCAGTATTTACAACCATGAGCTAAGAATTTAAAGTCCACATCTCATGGGGGTTATTTAAGCATTAAATAAGCTCATGTATGTAGATACTCAAGTTTATGTTAGAAGGACCCTAAAATCTAGCAGTCTGGCAAGTATTTGGAAATTGTACAAGTACATAAATATATTTATAGCTAAAATAAAACCTCAAGCCAAACAATAGGAGAGAGACAAGGTTGACCCAACTTCACCCTTCAGGGTTCCAACTCTCTTCTGTCCTCTGTAGAAGACTCATGGCAACTTCTTACCAGATGCCCACGTTGGAGGCTGGAGAGCTTAACCCTCCCCTAGTCATCTGGTCTCCATGGTCAGGCCCTTTCCTCCTCTGCCCTCCTCTTCCCTATGGGGTTTAGTCACTTCAGTGCTAATAGCCAGAGCCACAAACTCCCTAGTCTCAAGAGCTTGAGGTAATCCAGCCCACCAATTAGGTGAAATTAAAGCCAGGTAATTTGAACCCATCTGCTGGGCACCTGACCACAAACCACCTCTTAGCTAACCCTGAGTAGGATCTGATTACTCCCCCAGCGCCTGCCCTGCTTCATTACCACGGCCATGGGAAAGGAGGAAACCGAAGGGTTACTGGGGTCTTCAGTTAGTGCTTTGTCGTTAGCATGGTTATTACCCAAGTTGCCTCTCCTGGGACAGCTGGAGACAGTGGGGACCAGAGGTTCCCAGGGCTCAACAGATGGATGAAGGTTTCCTCAGACAGGCCAGCAAGGACCCGGGCTCACCTGGCAAGGTGGGTGGATTCCAAGAGGCCAAGCTAAGGACTCATGGTCCCACCTCAGCTGTTTAACAGATGGCTCTTAGGGACAATTATGGTATCCAAGCCTGAAAGCTGGCATCAGGTGAGCCCAGGTGTGCCAAGAGGATACATACTTTAGACTGTGGGAAGAGTTTTAAACATTAAAGTCAAGGTTGTTGATGATACAGCAGACCTCTCCCAGTGGGATTTTGTGAGCATTAGAACAGACTCTTTTTTTCTAGAACGTAAAGTCGTCTACACTGAGTTAGCTGGGGTACAGCCCAGCAAGCTGAACACTTGGTGCACCAGCGTGGGGACCTGGGTTAAGACGTCCAGCACCCACATACAAAGCTGAGCTGTAATCTTCGCACTGAGTGTGAGGGAACAGGAGGAGGCCAAGTCCAGCTGACCACTGAGTCTGGCTGAATAGGAGCTTCAGCTTCAGTGAGATATCCTGTCTCAAAAAATAAGGTTGAGTAAGACTGAGGGAGACACCTGCCATTGACTTCGTCTCTATGTGCACATATACTTGTGTGTGTGCTCACACATATGGACACACACATGAACACACATGCATATATAGAGTGTGTTGGCACACATGTCTCCACTGAGAGTGAGTGGGGCCCTGGCATTCCAGAAGTTAGTGCAGAAGATTCCACTATGAGAGGTCAAAGACCTCCAGGCTTACCAAGCCCTTTGGTGGCTTTCCTGTATCCCTATATTTTCCCCTCTGAGAGTGACAGTGAGCTCATCATAGATTGAAGATAGAAGCACTCTAGAGTCCTGCTCTGCTCTCTAAAGGAGAGATCACCTCTGTAGAGGGCAATACACCCAACACAGGAGTGAGGAGACACACAGGGTGTTGAGGTAATGGGATACCCTGGTCACTTTCCCAATTGCTAGGTCATAATACTGACAAGAGCAACTTAGAAGGAAGGAAGGAAGGAAGGAAGGAAGGAAGGAAGGAAGGAAGGAGGGAGGGAGGGAGGGAGGGAGGGAGGGCTTATTCTGGCTCACAGGTCAAGGTTTAATCGGGACAGGGAAGTTACCTAGTCACTGCAGCAAGAGAGTGAGGCAGCTAGTTCCATTGTGTCTAGAGTCAGGAGGCAGAGAGAGATCAATGCCAGTTTGTAGTTCATCCCCCCTCATCTCCCTCCCTCCCCCCAAGTCTGGTGATGAAGACCATGGAAGGATGCTTTGTGGTGGGTCTTTCCACTTCAATTTACCTAACCTAGAAACTCCCTCACAGATATGTTTAGAGGCTTGGTTGCCAATAAAGATTAACTATCCGTGAGGGTAACAGGACTTAAGCCCCTCCCATTTTGATGTGTCTCCCCAGGGGGTCCAGCAGCTCTGCAGCCAGTGGCATCCCTTTTCTTGGTGGCAGAGTTGTCTCAAGATCTCAAGAATCAAATGGGGATGACTCTTCCCTCCTCAATACCATTACATTTTAGCCACATTCTGTATTTTTTTTCCTTCAGCCTGGAAAACTGAGCATTTGGGAGATAAAAGTCCATTTGACTTCACTGGCAGAGAACTGAGAATTTCTGAGCAGAGATTAGATGGGGATACCAGGGCATCTTATTGCCATAATCTGACACCAGGAGAATACACTAAAGCAGTTTGGGTGCCAACATCTTTCCAAAGTCCTAACCTAGCAGGGGCAGGGAGTGCATTTGGATGTAGCAATGACTCGGTGATGCCATCAATCGGTCTGCATTCATCTCTTAACTTCCTATCATCCGTGAACAACAATGACAGGCCAATACAGGCGTCTATTAGTTTATGGGTACATTTACTTACGTGCTTAGTTCTGGGCTTTTGCAGTCAGTATGAGATGCTGCTGGGGTTGCTCTTGTTATCCAGTTCTAACAAGCCAGGCACGGCCTTGTCCATGCCCCGTGTCCATGGTGCTGAGTTCCTGACCCCTCCTAGGATGGCATCTGTACCACCCTTCTCCACCTAGATGTTCCTCAGTGTTCTGAGGTCCACCTGGTTGGGTGTAACAACATCTGAGACTACAGACACTTTGGTATTGGGATAGATGAAGTTTCAGTACAAGCCCCTTTGGCCAAACCTAGCATTCAAATCCCTCTTGGACACCTGTTTATACTCTCTTAGCCTCTGCTCACATTCCTGCATTGGAAAGGACTCACTCCATCACATACGGTCTACCCTGATTCACTCTTGTGTGTATGTGTGTGTATGTGTGTGTGTGGGGGGGGGGCAAGTGCATGTGACTGATTGTGTACTTGTGCAAGTGTCTGTGTGTGTGAATGTAGAGGCCAGAAGACAACTTGAGTTGTTCTTCACCAGGGACTATTCTTTTTGTGTGTTTTAAAGGTAAGGTTTCAGACTGTGGGGCGGGCTTTCTGGCCAGTGGACCCCCCAGGGGTCCACCTGACTCTGCCTCCCCAACAATGGGATTTATATAAGTGCACCAAGGCACCCAGCTTTTTGTTATGGGCTGAGGACTGAATTTGCCCTTGTACTCAGGAGGTAAGCACTTGAGTAACTGAGGCACCTCTGGAGTCTCTAGATTCACAGTTTTTAGAAGCCTGGGAGTCAATGAACTTGCCCTTGCTGATGCCTAGTAAATACACTGCTTGGCAGGCATGCTGGTCTCACTGCCTTGGGTAGTCCTGGCCCTGACCTGCCAGGGTGAGACTCAGCCTGCTGATCCCTCCCTGAGAGAGCCCTAATCCAGGCTACCTGTACCATACTGTGGGCTTGGTTTTACTGGAATCTTTCTAGGGATGTGATTTCTTCCTTGGCTCCCCCATCTAAGGTGGCTCACCACTGCCCAGGAGCTCCATCCTTCTCTCTCCTTTTAAATTTCTTCTTTGTCCCCCTCACTCAATGATATTCCCACTGTGAAAAGCCACCTGACTAGGGTCTGTGTTTTCCATAAGTTGTTAACATATATATATATTAAATATGTATATAATGTATGTGTTACACAGACCCTTGTTTTGGTATGTCCATTGGTGATACCATCCATTTCTTCCGGTGTATTAATCTTTTATTTTTTTTGCTGTGTCAAGAGAGCACAGGAGATTCCCAGACATACAAGCAGCATGGATTCAGTCCTCATGCTGAAAGTCCAATGGCTGAAAGTAAAGATTAGACCCTGGAGGGTCCAGTCCACCTCTCCATCCATGGTGCTAACTGGTTCTTGTGTCCAAGGAACATTCTTGCCTGCTATATCATAAGAGTCTAAGATAAGATGCAATCAAGACACTGCTCCCAACCACCTCTGTAGGGACATTTGTACACACAGCCCTGTTAGAAGGAAGCACACAGTCAGTCCTCAGAATGGCACCTGTGAACTGTCGTGGCCTGCTTATGCACACATTGCCTGTGTGGGAGAATGTACTATCCACCCACATGCTTGCCGTGTATTGTCTGGGCCATCTGTGCACATGTGCACATATTCCTGGGTGTGACTCAGTGCAACTGTGTACTCATTCACCAGTGTGATATTTGCATTTTCTGCTGCCATTTGTTTTCTTACATGATCATATGTGGTCTGTGCACTTGTTTGCTATATCCTATTGTGTATTGTCACCTACACATTTGCTGGTGTGTGCTGTTTATATATAACTTCACCTGGGTCCTTTGACTGCTTAGAGACTGTTTGCCTGTGTCCTACCCTAGGCTGTCTGTGCTCAGGCTCACCTATGTACCATATGTGGACTGTCGGCCTGCTATGCTATGTCTTGACTCTAGCCTGCAGAAGAAGCAAGCTAGGAAGATGAAAGCCATTACTGAAGTTGGGTTGGCAGACAGAGGTCAGGGGTCCAGCTGGGTACCGACTGGGGTTACAGGGAAATGACCTTCGGTTTGCACCATACAGCAGAGCCCTTCAGAGGATCTGAGTGAAAAGGAAACTACCAGGAACAGTGCTTAACACAGCCCTGGATAAGGGGCCTGGGATTCCTTGGAGAGAGGCGGGAAGGCTGGTAGAGAAACACAGGAGTAAGTAACAATCCAGGGAGAAAGATGCAGAGCTGAGGCCTTGGTGAGGGTGGAGTGGGAGCCTCCTCCTCTGTTATGCTTGCTCCACCCCCAGATGCAGAAGGCTAACCTACTAACCCAACTCCTGTGGAGACTACAGCTGGAAAATGTGGCCCAAAAGGCATGGAAGAGGGTGTCTGGGTTCTCTCTCTCTCTCTCTCTCTCTCTCTCTCTCTCTCTCTCTCTCTCTCTCTCTCACTCTCTCTCTTGTTCTCAGGACAACCTGCAAACAGAAGGGGTCATAAGTGAGTCTGTCACTTGGGTACATCATGAACTGGACAGGATGTCTTGGTTCCACATACAAGAACCTCATCTAGAGCTTTCCATGGATAAAATCAGGAAGTGTGAGACTGCCTAGGGTCTCCTGGGATTCTCCACATCAGCCTGGGGAGGGATGCAGCGGAGACAACCTTGACTGGAGGCAGGGTGATGGATGGTAGCCATGGAGTTCTTTTTAACAAATCACTTTTCTCAGTTAATCAGTTTGCTCTTGTAGGAAGGCATCCCACAGACCCACAGATCCAGTCTGAGACAGTGTTGGCTTAAGTGACACCCAAAGACTGCCCATGCTGACAAGTATCCTGGCCAACTAGGCAAGCTTCAGGTTCAATGAGAAAATGTCTCAAAAAAAAAAAAAAGAAGCTACTGAGGCAAAACATTTTGACATCAACCCCCTGCCCACATGCATACACACACCACACACACACACACACACACACACACACACACACACACACACACACACAAACAAACATAAACACATACACAAACACACACACACACACATACACATACACAAACACAAACACACACACTAATAGATGCATGCATCATGTGCAAATGTATCAGAACGCAGGTTCATAAATATGAGAAGGTGAGAAACAAATGGGGGGGCAAGTGAACTGTACTAACTGCTTGCCCTATGATCATCACTATTAGACATAAAAATTAATATTAGTGTCAAGCCGTTGTTCTGCTACTGATGGCATTCATCTTAAGAACAAGTGTGTATTTCCTTGGTTAGAGATGGCGAGAGTCATTCATGCCTCCCTCCTCTGACTCTGGTGATAGCCTGCTTCCCAGTGTTGTGTGCACACTGCCTCCTAATCCTCCTGCCCTGAGTTCCTAAGGGTCAGAACTCCTTGGGCAAGCTCTATTTCCTCCTCTATGAAGAGGAGATCTTGGTACCTGAACATACAGTTCTCCAGCAGAACTGAAGAGGCAGCAGAGTACTGAGTACAGTACTTACCTTGACGGTGAGAACTAAGCAACAAGCACCTGCATCTGTGCTTTGTCCCTGGAGCCACCATTGTGCCTTTCTGCTACATTGTCAAGAGTCTGGAGCTCATAGGTCACCTCCAGCCAAAGGAGCCCAAGTACCTATTGGTTCCCACACCAAATACCCCCAAACGATCAGCCAAGAAAGACATTACCCATGCCACCCTTGACAGTGTGCACGTGTGACGTGTGCTGTGTGAGGCTGGCACTGTGCACGTGTGATGTAGATATGGCCTCTTTAACCCACTACATGATTCTTATGGGACCTGATCTCTGTAAATCTACCCCATTGCAGAGACAAGAAAGGACCTGTAAGAAATAAGGCAGCCTTAAGAAGACAAGCGCCACAGGACCTTACCCATAGCAGGACCAGAATGGATTGATCTCACAGAAGCAGAGAGTAGAGTGGGGTTCTCAGGGCTTAGGAAGAGTGGGGGCGGGGCGGGGAACAGCTGAGGAGAGCTGGGTCAATAGGAGCTGAGTGACACCTCGCTAGGAAGAAGCAGCAGCAGGTGTGGCTGAGGAGAACTGTGCTGTTAGTTTTAATGTTTGGTTATTTTTATTCTGTGTGTGTGTTTGCCTGCATGTATGCCAGACTGTATGCCTGGTGCACAGGAAAGCCAGAAGATGGCATGGAATCTCCTAGAACGGGAGTTGCAGACAGCTGTGAAGTGCCACGTGGGTGCTCAGAACTTAGTTTCTCTGGAAGAGCAGTCAGTGCCTTTAAACACTGACACAGGCCACATACCGTAAAATTTAAAGAGCATAAGCCAGGCCTGAGATCTCAGAACACTGGGTGTAGAGACAAGAGGTTCAAGGGTTCAAGGACAGCCTTCACCACATAACAAGTTAAAGGCTGTACTGAATTAAGCCCCTCCATCAACACACATACATACACATATGCAAGCACACGTACACATGCATGCACATATGTGCAAAAGCTAAGGAACTAATTTTAATGCATTTCTAAAAATTAAAAATATTCAAAGAAGCAAATATTTGACACAGGTTAAACCTTCCTTAATTTGTACATGTTGGGAACTGTTTTTAAGTATCAATAAATAATTTAAATTCAAAATAAAAGTAAGTTTAGCCAAGCAGTGGTGGTGGTGCATTCCTTTACTTTAGCATGTAGGAGGCAGAGATGGGGGAGGGGGGATCTCTGTGAGTTTGAGGCTAGCCTGGTCTATACAGCAAGTTCCAGGGCAGCCAGTGGTACACAGAAAAATGAAGGAGAAGATGAAGAAGGAAGCAGAGGAGGAGGAGGAGGAGGAGGAGGAGGAGGAGAGGAAGCTGAAGAGGAAGAGGAAGAGGAAGAAGAAGAAGAAGAAGAAGAAGAAGAAGAAGAAGAAGAAGAAAGAAGAGGAGGAGGGGGGAGGGGGAGAAGGAAGAAGAAAAGAAAAGGAAAGAAAAGAAGAGGAGAGGCGAGGCGAGGAGAAGAGAGACCTCTCCTTCACACTTAGCCTTGCTAACTTGAATTCCCTGTAAGAATGAAAAGACAGCTTAAAGCATATGGAAACGAGAGGGTGGTTTAGTGCTGATGCATTCTTGTTTGTGTGTGTTTGTGTGTACACATTCTTATATGTGTGGTGTGCCTCTCTGTGTTTCCTGATTTTAGTATATGAAGCATCTCTGGTCACTTGAATCCTCCTGAGTGGGTCCCTTAGCCCAACCTGGGGTAGTTATTCTTGGCACCTGTGGATGGGGGCAGCTGTCAGATTGCTGTGTCTTCTCTGTGGAACCAAAGTGACCAAGTCACCTGCAAAGCTCCACTTTGGCATCAGCAATCACCTCCCAGCAAGGAAGGGTTCCTAGGGCCTTAGCATCAAGCAAACTATTCCAAACAAGAACTGGGAAGAGCTAAGAGTCCCCTCCTGATTCAAGTTTCCTTCCACATTAACAAAGGAGCGGCCAGGCTGTGCTCTGCTTCCTCCGAGCTCTGTCCTATGTCACAAAGCATTTCTCAAATGCTCAGAGTTCAGTAAAACCTCAAGCGTATTGGGCTCAGGCCTCCATCTCATCCTGGGATTGAAAGAATCCTGCAGACTGATTAAAATTATATCCACATGTTCTTGATCTGCTAACAACCAGATCGTCAAAATATTATTTTTAGGGCTTTTTGATGTCTAGGAAACCTTTTAAGGTCTTTTAAATATGGTTTTAAAAGCCTCTTTTTCCTTAAAAGATGGAAACTTCGCTTGCTACATGTAAAGAAACCAGTGGAACTGAGTTGCTTAAGTCTAGAAATGCCACAGCGTTTGACAAGGGCTTAGAAACAATGCACTTTCATCAAACACTATGGCAACCTGAAACAGACAAAATAGCCCTCCATCCCGCATCTAAGGATGCTATTCCTCCCAAACCAGTGGTTATGGTCCAAGGGGAAAGGTAGAGAAAGGCATTTATTGGTACCCTGGGCATGGTGCCTGACGCTTCAAACTCAGACCCTTTTACTCTTCGCACCCGATGACATGTCAGATGACTTTGATATTGCAAAGTGGATTCTTCAGACATCAAAGTGTCCCCACCACGGAACTGTGACACCTCTGTACTTATAGTTATAAAACAGCTATAGCCACCCAACAGCACTGGGGATTCTCAAATCTCTTTGGAGCCTGGCACATGGGCCAGGGTCTCACCTAGGAGAAATGAGCACACAGACTCCACCCAGCCCCATCCCGTCAGGCATTGCACCTTATGTTTGGCCTCAGCAAGTTCAGCCCAAGTCACTGAGAGAGTAAAACAGAGCCAACAGGGATTCAGACGTCTTGCGACAGGCCAGGCGACAAAGGCTTTCATCCTAGCAGTGGTCAGCAAGTGTGTCAGAGGCGAGTCCCATGGTCATCCACCAACATCTGAAACTGCTAATTGGCTCGCTCAGTCACATCTCAACTAGATAAACTAAAGACACTTCACAGTTCCAGCCTTCCTTTTTTTTTTTTTTTTTTGTATCTCGAGAGGTCACTATACCCACGGTGCCTGTGGGCTAGTGAATGACATAGTCCAAATATAAATTACCTTAGCTGCAGAAAGTTCCAGAGAGCAGCACAGAGCCCTCCTGCTCTCGCTGTTTTAAAACAGTCATCTACAGAAATCCACCACCCTTTGCCTCTGCATCCTGCAAAAAAAAAAAAAAAAGCTGCTATCCAGACTGCCATCTGGGTCCTGGTGTCTGCATCCCGTTCCCTTCCTAACATGACCCTTGATAACAGTTGCTATAAGACCTGATGGTTGTCTTCCCTGGCACTTCCTCAGCTCCCAGAGGCAGCTTCACACTCTGCCCCCACTGTTTCCCCTCCCTGACTGCAGATTTTGAGGGGGGAAGTTTGGGGGAGGAGGGCAAAGACCTGAGAATGGTAGGCCACAGCAGGGTGAACAGGAGCCTGCCAGGGAGGCAGACATCTGTGCCCAGACAGATAGAGTTTCACTGATAGGATCTCTCTTACTATCCTTGTGAGAGATAAACAATTTGCCAAAGCAGCTT
Organism: Mus musculus; assembly: GCF_000001635.26. Lineage (NCBI taxonomy): Eukaryota > Metazoa > Chordata > Mammalia > Rodentia > Muridae > Mus > Mus musculus. The sequence goes on from NC_000078.6 coordinate 107,160,266, forward strand.
GCAGGGGAGGAAGTGCCCCCGCTGAGAAAGTGGCACTCCGAGGCCAGCAGCTCACCCCTGCGGTCACAGACCCAAGGCTTAGGGAGGGAAGGGGGAGGAGGCCACCCAGGCTTCACACAGGTGACAAGATTGATAGGGCCCACGCCTCCTCGGCTGGTATCAGAGAGAGGAGCATGAGCCGGCTCTGGAGGGGGATCAGCCCCTGTGAGAAGTGAGACAAAAAAGGGACCAAAGGCAAGTGAATCTAGACAGCGCTTCTAGAGGGGTCTCCTTATACATCACAGGGCACAGCCCTTGAGATGTTTGCATACACCGTACAGCTCCCGAGGTTGCCCACAGCTCCTCCAAAATGCAGCTATGCCTTCATCAAAACAGGACATCTGTCAGAACACTCGCCCGGCCAGAGTCAATGGATTGTTCTTCCAGGAATTAGATTTCTGGAGGAGGAATAGGTGGATAGCAACTCAGTTCTGACCAATGGCTTCTCAGTATTTTCTCAGTACCCATAAGGACTGATTCCAGGAAGTCCTCGGGTCCCTCATACAAAATGACACATTTGCATATAACCTACATACATCCTGCTTGGCCCTGCAATCAGCCCTGGCCTTACCTATAGTCAGGAATGGATATACGTGATATTCTAATGACGGATGGTTGTTTAGGGCACAGTGTCAATGAGCAGGGAAGGGGCTTGCTCAGTGTATACCTTCATGGGTAGCAAGCCCGCAGAAGTGGCTGCCCAGGGAACCAGAAAGAGAGGTCAGGGGCCAGTGAGGGAGGAAGAGAATGCAAGGCTGTGGGTGTGAAATGTCCTCTCATTAAGATTTTTGTCTCCCGGGAACAATTTCTCAGCAGGGTAATGGCCTGCAATTCTCATTTGCATTCTTGGTAAGATTGCAAACAAAATATGTGAGATGCCTTGTTCCACCAGAATGTCAGAAAACCAAGAGCTTGTGTTTTTTTCTTAGTTATCTCACATCATGTTTGGGACATTGTAGCGTACTTAAAAATGTATTGCCCCTCTGGAACACACAGTCACCAGGTAACTTGTATTTTATATAGCAGTGCTTATATAGGAAGCAGTAAGGAATAGCTGGCCTTTGGGCTTGTTATTAATCTGTGTGCATTTGAGCAGTTTAACTGAGTGACTCAATTAGATTTGGGGCAGACGTGCGGTTAACAGGACAGGCCCACTCTGCTTGCTGTCTTCCCCTAGCCCCCATTCCTTCTGTAGACATCCACGCCAGGGACCACACACTGGCTAAGCCAAATACACAGGACAGAATCCCAAAGACAGCCAGTGACGCCTATCCCTCGTGAATTGGAGATGGTGGATGGACTTGGATCTCACGCTGCATGCATTGTAACTGATCAAACAAACAGATTGCCAAGCATCAGCAAGTGATAAGAGTCTCAGCCACTCCTGGTTCTCTTCATTTGGGCTCACACCTAGAGGCACAAAAGGCTCTTCTGACTCAGGACAAACCAGTGTCAATTCCTGAAACAATTTTGCAGAGAGCTGGAGAGATAGATCGGCAGCTAAGCATTGACTGCTCTTCTTGAGGACCAGGGTTCATCCAATTCCCAGCACCTGCATGGTGGCTCACAACCATCAGTAACACTACTTCCAGGGCATCCAAAGTCCTCTTCTGGTTTCCTTAGGCACCCGCCATGTATGGTGCACACACATACAGGCAAGCGAGTCACCCATACAGGTGAAACAGTAACAAAATGTAAACCAGTTTTGATGGGGACGAGGAATCAGCATGTCCTGGCCCTTGAGTCTTTTACTCATTTGTGCTTGGTAACTGCATTTCTTTCTTTGATCAGAATTTCAACATTTTTCTCTACTGATACATCTGGTAAAGACATCTTTTTATCTTTACCAAGCACTTTCCCTAAAATCAGGACAATCCGAGTAATCTATTTCTCTCTCTGTCTCTCTCTGTCTCTGTCTCTCTCTGTCTCTGTCTCTGTCTCTGTCTCTGTCTCTGTCTCTGTCTGTCTGTCTCTCTTTCCATATGTTCCTTTGTCAAAGTTTCTGCTCAGGATGAGTGTACAAAGGATCCTCCAACACAAGAAGTGTTTAAAAGCGCATGTTTCTCCCCCCCCCCCAAGAATTGTAACAAAAATTTCTGTTTGTAACAGTGTGCTGGTAGGATTAGCCTTTGTGATGCCCACTTTTCAGGCATTGTTAGCTCTCATAAAGAGCTTTCAGTTCCCAAGAGGGGCCACCATGACACAACACCAAGGACAGGCTGTTGTTAAGAGTGGCCTTCTCCGTGACATGTTGCTTCGCTTCCCTGGGGGAGTTTGGATTCTAGACAGTCACCTTGCTTGACTGGGGAGGTGATGAACCACTCATTATTTAAAAGTTTGGAAGTCACAAGAACTACTGTATCTTACCAGATTGGATTGGCTTTTTGGCTCCTTTGATTAATAATTCATGAATCCGAGGCTGTGCGAGTAGGGTGAGCGTTAACCTGTTACTGCAGGAGTGAAGGGGATGAATGCTAACAGGCCTCCATGGTACTTTACCCAACACTTTGGACCAAACAAACAAGCCTACCTGTCAGGGAACCTGTTTCACGGTTGCAGCCTGAGATCAATATTTCATGATTAATGAGCCATATGTTCCCCTAGGTCTTCAGCCGTCTCCAATTCACTCACATATTTCACGTGATGATGGACAAAATGGCTTCTTTGGGAAGAGAGACTTTGGCTATCCGAAAGAGAATTCACCTTCTACTTCAGACAGTTTGAGGTCTTACTCTTTCCTCTCTGAATTGCCTATAAGGCCTAAGTATTCACTGTCCCAAATACATGTTCGGACCTCAAGCAACAATTTACTCTGAGAAACAAGGCTTTTGAAAGCCCTATATGAGAAGGTCTGTATCAACTGCAAGAGACTGGTGTTTTCCGTTGCCTGGCTGAATATTACTAGAGACCTAGGATTTGTGCTCCGCTCTGTCACTGACTAGGTCTATGACCTGACCCTAATCTCTCTTTTCTGAGCTCTTTCTTAACCTATTGTGTGGAGACAAGAACTAACCCTTAGGTATTGTTCAGAATGGAGCTGGGTTATGTAAGGCAGTGCGGGGGTTTCCGGTTTATGGCAGAACTCGCCTCGTATATTCCTTTAAGACGTGCAAGTTGTTAACTGTTATTAACATGACTAAATATTAAGTGTTATTTAAGATGTTTTATTAGTCAATAAAAAAAACATTAAACCACATGTTGGCGTGAAGTACTGTGTATTAAAAGCATTTTGTAAATGATGAGACTTTAAGACAAGGCTAGGTAGTCCACCATGGATATTATCCAGCCTTTGAAACAGTGGCTGCACTTTTGCACTCCTGTTGAAGTGATACAAAAATTTCCTTCCCTTGAAAGTGCATCCAAAGAGGAGGCTCCACTCTGTAATCAATGAATCCCAGGACATTAAAGGCAAGGTGGGAGGGCATTCACCCTGCCTGCTTTCTCCTAAGACGCTCGGCTCCTGATTGTTTAGAATCAAGGGTGCCCCTGCCCAGAGAAATTGTACCTTGACAATCACTCCACAGAGTGCGGTGAACCATCAAACTCTGGGCCAATGTAAAGCAATCCAAAACGGGGAGACGCAGGAGAGGTTGGAGGAGGGAAAGGGGAAGGGAAATGATATAATGATATTTTAATTAGAAAGAAAATGAAGTAAACAAACAATACAAACAAAAGCAAAACAAACAAATGCCCAAAAAGGATGATGGGAGATCTACCCGTCTGAATATGTTCTCTGGGTTGTGGCTGCAAATACTCTACCCTGTCACGTCTTCTGCCCAAGGACAACCCCAGGTTGTCCTGAGTGGTAGACAGAGTCTGGGACGCTTTGCTTATGACAACTGGTGATGGACCAGCCTTTCTTTAAGAAGCGCACTGAAAGATGACTTTTAAAACATCTACTGTAACATTTTACTTTGTTTTTGTCTTTCTCCCACTATCTCTGTGCACTAGTTGTGCTGCATCTCTGTGCACTAGTTGTGCTGCTAGGTGTTTTCAGGGGCCAGAAGAGGGCTTCAGATCCCCTCTTTTGGTTACAGGTGCTGGGAACTGAACCCAGATCCTCCAGAAGAGAGGACGGTGCTCGTAACTGCTCTGCATCTCTCCAGCCCAGCTGGAACATTTTTTTAAGCCCATAAACTTAAGTTTGACAGCATTGAACTTGGATCTCATTGTCAGTCCTTAAAAAGAATGACTGACCTTTGAAGCCTGATTCTTCCTGCCCTCGGGACTCAAGAGAAGAAAATTTATATTCCGGTCCCTTAAGCCAGTGAGCAAAAAGGGGAAGTGGGCTTTCTAATCAATTTTCAGTTTTCCCTGTCATCAACAATGGCCATGTCTAGAATGTTAAGGAGAGTTTCATCCACGGGTTTTGTTTTAGGGGAGAAGATGGGATCATCCTGGATACACAACTTTCTCTTCCCTGGTTGTACACATTCCCTTTTCAGGAGCTGAAAGACTGAGGAAGGCAGCCTGGTCCTCGCCTCCCTCTCTGACACCACCTTTGACCATAAGTGGCAAGCAGAAATGCCTCAGTCACAAAAGTCCTGGGCATGCAAGCCTGACAGACTGAGTTCGATCCCCTGCACTGAGGCTAAAAAGCAGCTTGCAGATCCATACCCCTGGAGTCTCAGTGCTTAAGAAGTACAGAGAGACAGAAGGTCCCCTGGGTCCGTCTGCAGCCAGTGCAGCCAGACAGGAGAGCTCCAGGGTCACTATGTGGGGAGGGATTCAAGAAGTCAGCTAAACTGACCTCTGGCTTCCCTGCACATATGAAAACGCATGCAAGCACACACGTGAAAGAAAGAGGAGGGAGGGAGGAAAGGAGAGGAAGAATATGAGTCAGAGAGAGAGACAGAGACACAGAAAGAGATAAGACGAACGCAGAGATAGTAGGCTTCCAGCAGCTGGGCAGGGCTTGGTCCTTCTGCCCCCAGAGCTTCTGTGGCTTTTTCTCTTGGCATCAGTATCCTTTGGTTCTCCCCCAGATGTAGAAATAGAAATTGGGGCCTGAAGTAACATGGAATAATAAAACTATTTAAATTGACACACACACACACACACACACACACACACACACACACACACACACACACACAAGAAATAGAAGTTGGGACAGGGACAGCAGTGCATTCGTACTAGGTCCATCATCATGCCCACTTGATCTTCCTTCGAAGTCCACTGTAGGGAGATGGAGGGTGGGTAAGAGCAGAGGAAGGTATTGCCTAGGCCTTACCGCAGCCCTCCCTTCCCCTGCATGATCTAACCTCACAGTTTGGACTGGACAATGCTCTTTAGACCTCTGCTAAGCTGGAGTCTCACCTCTTCTGGACCTGCATTTGGAAAACCCTCTGCTCGTGAGCCCCAGCATGCTGTGCCTCCTTCAAACAGACATCTCCCACCCAGCCTTCCAAAGAGTCCTGAGCAGAAGCAGCCAGCATTTGTCTCGGTGAGCGGCCCCACCCCCACAGAGGATTAGGAAGAGCAATCACCCCACCTCTCATCAATTCCGTTCCTGTATCTTTTGCATTTTCCCGCAGAACCATTTGCAGGTACAACACGGAGATCTTTAGAGATGATCTGGTGATTATGACAAGCCAGCCTCCCCTGACACAGGCATTAAGAGATGAAAATTGCCTCCAGTCCACTCTTGCACACCCAATCTGTACCTCTGGACTCCTGTCCCGAGGTGAAAATGCAAACAGAGCAGATATTTAGAGTCGTTTTGACAGTTCATAAAATTAAGCAGGGATTAGGGATTCGCTTTTTAAAATAACGCCAGAGGGTCCACAACGGTGGTAATCATATCATTCCGCAACAGGTCCAGTCAAAGTTGAGAGGACTAGGGGGGATACAGGGGGTGAGGGGCAGTCAGGCTATTAAAGCTGGCGTGTACCGGGTGCTGAGCGTCCAGTTTTCAAGCTTCACTTTAACCACTAAGGGACATGATATGGCCCAGTTCCCAACACCATCTCCATCCTTTCCTTCCACGAATTTAGTGCAGATGGTCCATGATTCAGCATCCGTGTCTATGCACATGCCTGCATCCATGCAGAGGGATGGCCAGATACATATGCATGCTGTATAAATAATTCTAATTAGAACAGAGGAGCAGAAGTTGAACCGATTGTGTAACTTTGAACATTCGGTGTGATGTCATGTGTCTGACTGGGTCTATAGGATCCTGGAGAAAACTTTTTTTTTCCATTTTTTATTAGGTATTTAGCTCATTTACATTTCCAATGCTATACCAAAAGTCCCCCATACCCACCCACCCCCACTCCCCTACCCACCCACTCCACCTTTTTGGCCCTGGTGTTCCCCTGTACTGGGGCATATAAAGTTTGCAAGTCCAATGGGCCTCTTTTTCCAGTGATGGCCGACTAGGCCATCTTTTGATACATGTGCAGCTAGAGTCAAGAGCTCCAGGGTACTGGTTAGTTCATAATGTTGTTCCACCTATAGGGTTGCAGGTCCCTTTAGCTCCTTGGCTACTTTCTCTAGCTCCTCCATTGGGAGCCCTGTGATCCATCCATTAGCTGACTGTGAGCATCCACTTCTGTGTTTGCTAGGCCCCGGCATAGTCTCACAAGAGACAGCTACATCTGGGTCCTTTCAATAAAATCTTGCTAGTGTATGCAATGGTGTCAGCGTGTGGATGCTGATTATGGGGTGGATCCCTGGATATGGCAGTCTCTACATGGTCCATCCATTCATCTCAGCTCCAAACTTTGTCTCTGTAACTCCTTCCATGGGCGTTTTGTTCCCAATTCTAAGGAGGGGCATAGTGTCCACACTTCAGTCTTCATTCTTCTTGAGTTTCATTTGTTTAGCAAATTGTATCTTATATCTTGGGTATCCTAGGTTTGGGGCTAATATCCACTTATCAGTGAGTACATATCGTGTGAGTTCCTTTGTGAATGTGTTACCTTACTCAGGATGATGCCCTCCAGGTCCATCCATTTGCCTAGGAATTTCATAAATTCATTCTTTTTAATAGCTGAGTAGTACCCAATTGTGTAGATGTACCACATTTTCTGTATCCATTCCTCTGTTGAGGGGCATCTGGGTTCTTTCTAGCTTCTGGCTATTATAAATAAGGCTGCTATGAAGATAGTGGAGCATGTGTCCTTCTTACCAGTTGGGGCATCTTCTGGATATATGCCCAGGAGAGGTATTGCTGGATCCTCCGGTAGTACTATGTCCAATTTTCTGAGGAACCGCCAGACTGATTTCCAGAGTGGTTGTACAAGCCTGCAATCCCACCAACAATGGAGGAGTGTTCCTCTTTCTCCACATCCACGCCAGCATCTGCTGTCACCTGAATTTTTGATCTTAGCCATTCTGACTGGTGTGAGGTGGAATCTCAGGGTTGTTTTGATTTGCATTTCCCTGATGATTAAGGATGCTGAACATTTTTTCAGGTGCTTCTCTGCCATTCGGTATTCCTCGAAAACTTGTTTTGAATTGTGTTGAGGGCAAGAGTCTGAGTCCTTCACCACACATTGGGTCTTCACCACCACACACCCTCCTAACTTCTTGAATTTCTAGACAGAGGTTCCCATTTTGGGGGTTCACTCTCTCCTAATGTTCCTAGAGGACCTTAGACCAGAGTCATTTTTAAAGAGCCCTTCTGGAAGTTTATAGCCTCCTTCATATCAAGAGTGGCCCTCAGTGTATCAGACAGGAAATTCCAGGCTAGTAGGCAGTAACAAACAATGCCAGGAATCGGTGGCTTAATGTAGCAAAACTTGGTATCTGAATGAACCCATACAGTCCATGGAACTAGGGCAGATGCTTGGTTAGGGACCTTGACTGGCAGAGCCTCCACTAACTTGCAGACACTTTGTTCATAAAACCCAGTCATTGTCACAGGGTGAAAGAGCAGGCCAGCCTGGGAATTGCATGGAGGATCAGGTGGCCCCAGAAGCCGTTGCTCTGGTCTTCTTAAATGCAGGGGGCTGTGTTGTTTCTTGATTGACCCCCACATTTGACTTAATGATAGACAATGTACCTTTTAAATCAAAAATTCACATTAAAATATAAATGAGGACATGGGTATGAAGTACACACAAGCACTACAAAATTCATACATATAAATTTTGAGATAGAGGCATTCATGGGTCCATGTGTGTATAAGGATACACATGTATGTTCAGATGTGTGTGTGTGTGTGTGTGTGTGTGTGTGTGTGTGTGTGTGTGTGTAGACCAAAGGACAGCCTCTGGGTAGGTATCACCCATCAGGATCCATCCATTTCTATTTTGAGGCAGGGTCTCCCATTGAGACCTGGGGATCGTCAATAAAGCTAATCTGTTTCACCAATGAACCTGAAGGATCAGCCTGTCTCTGCCTCCAGGCGCAGTGCTGGGATTATAAGCAAGAACCACCATGCATGGCTTTTTCTTTGGGCTCTGGGGATTGTCCTTGGGTCCTCCCTCACTTCAGGCCACTTGCAGTAAGGGCTCTCCATCAAGCATCTAGAGCTTGCCCTGAGCCTCCTATGCAACCTCAAAGAGGGTCATGGAATTACTGTGGTAAGACTTGTGGTATGACGTCCACAGTAACCTGTGGCATGGGTCCAGAGCGGGTGACACATGTACCCAGTGCATCGATGTCATTTGCTCTCAAAGTCTATATTTAAACATAAACCTCATGGACTTCCATCTCAATGCCTAAGTGAATGGTTGGAGTCATAAGCAGAGTTCAGTGTGATGTCAGGGGGAATGATACCTCCCCGTCCCTCAGACAGAAACGATGTATCCTATGGAAGTGCACCCTTCATCAATTTGCTACAGAGACTGACTTCATTCTCTTGGGAACTATAAGCAATGATAGGCTGAGCTGTTCCCACAGAGGAAAACCTGGATGCACAACCATATACCAAGCATGGGGGTAGACAATCATCTGTTCAGGAGGGCTCTACACTCCTATGAACATCAAGTGCCTGGGCTGCTGTTCAGGAGGGCTCTACATCCCTATGGCCATTGAGTGCCTGGGCTGCTGGCTCTCCGTCCTCAAAAGGAATCTCACTTCTTTGCCACTGTTCTTCCTGAGACACCCTTGCAGAAGAACATTGAGATTACAAAGAGCCTGGATTTTATCCCTCTGAATATGAGCTAATGACAAGGTCCTGTGATTGTTACGGGGTGTTGGATCTTGAGACTGAATAGGGCTTTGGAACAGTCTCCTTTTGTGCAGGGTCGGGGGCCTGCATAAATAAAAAGGTCACTTGGAACCAAGCAGGTAGGGGACTGCAGGATCATTGTGGGAATGATCGCCAACATTTCCTGCCACAGCGATGTCACTGTTCACTGTGTGGCTTGGCCGGGCTGGTCACATGTCAGTGGAAGGGGTGTGTACTATATGAAAACGCTGCGTTTTCCAACTCCAACTCCACAACGCACCCCGAGGAGGCAGAGCTGCAGAACCATTGCCTGCCTGTGAATCCTGAGATGAGGACAGATGTAAGTTCCCAGCAGAGCTTTGCTGCTGTGACGTGCAGATTACTTGTTTCTCTAGCGCCAGTTCCAACCAGCTGATCCCGAGTCAGTTCTACAGAGTATACCATGTCCATTTCTGTCATCACACCTTCTTTTCGCATCTAAACCCTGCATTGATGTCTGTACTCGTTCCCTTCAGGTTTGTAAAAGCAGTCTGTAGGATCCATAGTCACTCCTGTCCTGTTATCCACAGAGTCGACAGAGGAGTTATCACAAACCCAGCCCCCACCTCTCTGGTCTCTTTCCCATGCAGCCCTTCCTTATCTCTATCAGCCTCACCTAGAATCCTAATTGCTTTCTCTTCTCCCAGTCCATTTCCTGTCTCACTTTGATCTCCCACAGCAGACCCTGCCCAAGCCTCCCCTCTGTGCCTCGGTTTCCCATCTGTGAAGCTCTGCACATGAGGTTCCACCTCCCCTCTGCATGCTCCCTGCTGGGCCTGTGTGATATTAGATCACCTTGTACCTTCTGCTCTGTGTCCTTCTCCATTCTTTACTTGCAAACTCATCACCTCTCACTCTGTTTGCTTCTGTCCTGTCCTGTTCTCTTGGTCTCCTCAGCTTCTAATGCAAGAGCCACCAATTCATGTCCATGGCATTGGAACCAGCTTACTGGGGGGGGGGGGGGGGGCTAAGACCTCCAAAACGCTCAACAAAACATCTTTCCTCCTTGACTTGCTTCACCTCCTGCATTTTGTCTCACCCATGGAAAACTACCACAGCAGAGATGCTAAGAACAATAGTTAGAAGCTATTGAGCACTGGTGTACACTGCATGAAGAAGGTGATGCTGCAATCATTATTGTATAGACAAGATCGCTGAATGGCACAGAGTCATATGCCCGTGGTCATCAGACCAGAAGGTCCTATGATAAAAACAAAAAAATGCAAGAGCTCCAATATCGCGTAGAGTCATGAGACATAACCATTTGTCCAAAATGATATAGGCAGGAAAGCAACAGAGATGAACTCCTATCCATATCCTCTGATATCCAAGTCACATTGGTTCTGACTCGCAGAGACTATTACTGAACAATAGAATGTTTTTGGTTGTAAATCGACCATCCTCGTTAAGTCATGAGGATATTCGAGCAGTCAGGCAGGGCAGATACAAAATAGCTTCTTCCGAGCATGATAGGGCCGCTGCAATTATGACCCCACAATAACTGTGATTGCCTGTACAAGACCTGTACAGGATCAAGTCAGCCAACATCCCAGCATGGATAGGGGGAGTTCTACTGAAACCTCAGTCCTAGCCCAGGAGCTATTGGATGTTGGTCGCTGCCCGGGGAAGAGGAGTAAGTGTTCCTCAGGGGCGTGGCATCCTGTGTAGCCAGCAGAGCATGTGCTACACTGTGGCTCCAGCTGTGCCCACAGACACCCCTGAAAAGGCTCTGCCCTACAGTGCTAGCTGCAGATTGAAGGTCTAAAGCTGGACTTCGGAGAAGTGAGCCAGACATGATTAATGACCTACTTCCTAAATAAAATAGAGGTCGCTGGGGCTGAGGACATAGCTCAGTCAAAAAAAAAAAGTCCTTGTTATGCAGACATGAGGATAGAGGGGACAGGTTATCCTCAGATGACACATGTGAAACCGTCCTGGAGCCTCAGGTTCACCTGCTCTTCTCATGCCATTTTAGAGGAATATAATCCCCTTCCTGTTGGCATTAAGGAAGCTTTGACACAATTTGGAAAAATGAATTAGATTGCCTAGGATGTCGCAGCTAGGTAGGTGTCCACCAAGGACAGGACCCACACAGACCCTCTGACTGCCAAGCGTCACACTGGGCCTGCGCAGTCGTGAGCTGGTTTTCCACACTAAGGAATGAGTTCCCTGGTCCTTTGAGCAGTCAAGCAGATTGCGGAGATTTCGCTGATAAAAATGCTCTGAAAGGCAGCCTCGCTTTGATGAGGGAAGGCCGCTGGATTACACAGACAATCCCTTCAGCACTGTGGAAACCCCATAGCTTTTGGCATCCTAATCCCTGCTCTGTTGGCTCCGTCAGAGCAGAATCTAATATGAAGCGTCTACCTTGAACATGGGCCTTTGTATCTGGGGGCATGATGGAAGTTCGGACGGCAAGGCAGTATATTAACTCGCGATGATTTGTTTTCAGAGGTAGACTTTCTCGAGCCTCTAAATCCTTTGAAGTACGAGGCAGCGGATGCGCAGAGATTTCAGCTTCCAGGATTGTTGTCTTATAAATTCAAGTCAGTGACAGCAATTAAACCCGCCAGTAGAAGACAGCCCCCGAGAAGGAAACCCGCAATACACGTATACTGTATTTTATATTCAAATCATTGTAATTATTACTTCTAGAAAATAATGTGTCTGAATGGGGTTGACTAGAAAATGAATCATAAAACAAGATACTAATATTAAATAGACCACATTAAATTATTTCTCGATGGGATGAGAGAGAGAGATAACTGGCTTCCCACTCGGCAGATGGAAATGGCTACGATGCTATGTAAATATATGTGGCAATCTCCAACAGGCACTGCGAGTCTGGTTTTGTTTTATATTAATAAGTTGATTTAATCAATGTGACAAGGCTGGAATCTGCCTTATACTACTTCTAAGAGGGTCCAGCAAGGGTTAAGTATTGTGACACCAGGATCACTATCCTCAAAACCGTGTGTGATTATTTATTATCAATAGTTGTCACTATCATTGATAACATTATTATTACCAACAGTTATTATTCTCTTTATGTTAGGAATGACAGTCCGGACATTCAGAATGATGGGAGGCCTCCATTGGTGCCTTGGTGGGACTTGAGCTAGCCTCCATAATAGACTTTCTTGATACTATATCTATATGTGTTATTGTGCGTGTTACACACTCATGAGGTACACAGTCGTGTGGAGGCCACACACAGCAAAGTATCATGTGTCTTTACTTGTGGTACCTCATCTTCTTCCTTGAGGCAGGGTCTCTCATTCCACAGAGAGCTCATTGATTTGCCTGGCTGCCCAGGGAGCCCTAGGGATCCTCCTGACTCCACCCCCTGATGTTATAGTTAAAGGCACATTCCACCTTGCCCTTGCCCAGCCTTACCTGGTTGCTAGGGATTTGTACTTGGTCCCTTACATTAGCAAAGCCAATGTTCTTATCTGAGCCATCTGCCAGCCCAAGGGATGTTTATCCCAGGTACTGCCTATGGAATCTAAGGTCCGATAGGTAGGAAAGTGACTCATGCCTCCTTTTCTCCCACCTTTTTACTGGTTCTTCGTGAAGTTTACATCATGTACCCCAATCCCCTTTGTCTCCTCATCCCTTCATATCTGCCCTCCACTCTTGCTCCTTCCCCCCCAACACAGACAAAAACATCTCCTTGTAGAATCTGTACTGTGTCACAAGATGTCCACACTTCCATACTTCTTTGCTTGCAAATGTTCGTTGCAATGAGTCACTGGTCTTGTACGGGATCGGTGGCTTCTGCTAAACCATCAATCCTAGAACTGCTGGGACTCCTGTGGGATATCCTGTTGTTGCCCTGTGACTTGGAGATTCTGTAGTTTTAGATCTGTAGGACTGGACAGCAGTCCTTCATGCACACCAGCAGTTCATCGATGGAGTAGATGTTGGGGTGGGACAATTCAAAGCCCTGGATCTGGACCTGAGAGCTATCTGAGCTGGTCAGCCAGCTACTCTCCTGCTCTCATCCCTCAGTGTCAGCTAACCAGCAACCCCTGCATCCAGGGCCTGATCTACCCCTGCCTAGGGGAGGTGCAGAGCTTGCTCTCCCCAGCGTTGCAGCCAGTGAGGAACACAGCCAGTTCTCCCATTCTCATGATCCTGGAGCCAGCTCTCCTGCCTGCCAAAGATGGCAAGGGATGAGGGAGGGGAAGAGAGCATCTCTCTTCTTCCTCCACACTGCCACACAGCAGACTACAGCCATGGCCACACTCACCTCTTAAAACTGCCAAGTAGTGATTTGGCAGACTCTGTGATGCATCCCTTTTAGATATTAGGCACTTGGTAAATATTAACTGAAGAATTAAAAATGATAAAAATTGAACATGATCAATATGTTCATCATACTGGTGTGACCATCAACAATGTACACATGTATGGAATGTTTACTATATCCCCCACACATTCATGTAAGGATGTTGTGTCTGTTTTAAAAAGTAAAATTATAATAAATAAATAATATATGAAAAGGGAAATAAATGCCACCACAACTCACTCGAAACCTAGGAAAATTTGGACTCAAGTCCTGCTATGATGTCTCTGACATCACAATCTATGTTAGGGCTACAGCTTTGTTTTATATGTGTGTGTTTGTAAAGGACTTGGGAAGCACCTCATGGTAGAAGTCATGATTATTCTGGATGGTGAAGAGAATGGCACTTATCCAGACAACATGGAGGACCAGGGACTGATCAGAGTTGAATGGCAGCGACTCTAGACAGGACCCGAGCCTGCTAATGCTGACGACCATCCATGGCTCCTCACTGACAGATGTTCGTCCCTTGGATTGGAGCTGCAGAGATGATGTCTCCAGGCCTCTTCTAAGCACCGTTGGAGTCATAGCAGGTACTTTCTTACTTTTAAAACTCTGCCTTTCCACCTTTGTATAAATGAAGTACTTAGTATGTGAACTGGGGATGGTATGTTAAAAGCAAAGCTTAAAACATATCTCTGCAATTAAATGTGACGGTCAGCATGTCTTCCCTTACCTTGGTGGAGAGACATTCCATCCTAATATTAAACAGAAATCAATGAATTCAATTGTCTTTCTCCCACCCCACCCCCATCCACTTGAAAAAGAAGTGAAGAAGGCAGGTGGTACAATGGCCTCTTTTCCTTTTCCTCTGGCTGCCTTTTGCCTCGCCACTGAGAAGGGAGACATGCTAACTTATTGTTGCTTTGTTGCTCTGGTAAAATGCCATGACCAAGGCAACTGACAGAAGAGTTTACTTAGGCTTATGTGTGGTTCTAGAGGGAGAGTTCATCATGATAAGGGAGACATGGTACCTAGGGGCTGGAGCAGGAAACTGAGAGATCGTATCTCCATCAACAAATACCAGGAATATAAAGTGGAAGTAGGACTAGGCTGTGAACTATGATGCTCACCCCCAGTGGCATGTTTCCTCCAGCCAGGTCTTACCTCTCAAATCTCCCTAAACCACATCAGCAACTGGAGGCCAAGGGTTCAAATACCCGAGCCTATAGTTAACATTTTCAGTCATACCATTACCCTTAGCTTAAGTTGCTGGTGAACCTTTCCAAACTTCTTCATTGACTCAGGTTCTGCACAGCTTTTTCTCCCTGCCTCGTCTCTTTCCACTTCTGCCCTATCATGTGTCATGGAAGGCTGCCATCCCTTTCCTCAATTATACCCACAGTGTCACTGACTGTGCCTCTCACTGTCGCATGGGCATCAGAGAGACACCTAGGCTTTTCTCCCGTGGAAGTCAAGACAGGTTCCAGTTCCCATCACCTCTGTGGTTGTCCCCTCCCAGTGTTCTGTCCCCATTTACATAATAAATGGATGCTGTGAAGGACAGGCAAAAGAAGGATGTGCGTGTCAACTTTGGGGGCTCCAAACTTCCCAAGTGATGTGATAATTTCCAGGCATCTTTCAGATAGGATATCTTCCTCCATCTACAACACGAGGTCATCACACATGGAGAAACATATTCTGCCAAGATGAGAGTTTAATTTGGCTTAGTCATACACAGTGAGATCAGACACCTTGGGAATGGGGGTAAAATCTAGGATGCTGCGGCTTTGGGTGTTACATGCCATGGAGAAGCTCTGGGTAGCTTAGTGATGGTAAGAATAATCAAGAATATTGGGGTAGGAGAGGGTCCCAGGCTCAGAAAGGAGGCAACCACCAGTCAGAGTGCTCACTGCTTCCCATTCCTCTGCGTGCGTGGTAGCCAATAAGAGAGACGGTTATCTCACCCAGGAGAAGAAAGCATCTGAAAGATTGCTGTGAAAATGGAGAAACACAGGAAAGGAGACCAGAAAGAATACAAGAGCCAGCAAAAGACAAGGTGTGTTGTAGAATGATGACACGGATCCTTCACACATGGATTCACGGGCACTGTGGTTATCTGAATAACTCCTTATGAGGCCAGTGACCTCTCCATCATGTAGAGGGGAGGGGCTTCTTGAAGCCCCACCCCTAGCTGGAAAGTTGTTGGCTGTTGAAGGTGGCAGAAAGGGATAGCCCATTTTCTTTGGAGTTATGGCCACAGGCATGTTGTCTGTGCCCCAGGGCGTGATCTATACACCAATGGGTAAATGACTGACAGCAACCCCAGTGGTGTCAGAAGAAAAGGGGACATGATTTTCACATGTATGGGGTGAAAATCAGGGAGCATTGGAGAGACAAAGTGGGAATTGGATATAATCAGAACACACGAGATAGGTGAATGACATTCTTTTTTAAAAAAATTTTATTTGTAATTTACTTTTTACACTCCATATTTCATTCCAAGCCCCTCCCCATCCACACTCTGACTGCTCCACATCCCATACCTCCTCCCTATCCCACCCCATCTCCACATGGATGTCCCCACCCCCATCCCACCTGACCTCTAAACACCCTGGGGCCTCCAATCTCTTGACGGTTAGGTTCATCATCTCTGAATGAACACAGTCCTGGAAGTCCTCTACTGTATGTGTGTTGGGGGCCTCATAACAGCTGGTGTATGCTGTCTGTCCAGTTTGTCCTTGGCTCCAGTTTGGTGGTCCAGTGTTTGAAAGATCTTGGGGGTCCAGATTAATTAAACTGCTGGTCCTCCTACAAAATTTCCCTTCTCCTCAGCTTCTTTCAGCCTTCTCTAATTCAACAACAGGGGTCAGCAGCTTCTGTCCATTGGTTGGGTGCAAATAACTGCATCTGACTCTTTCAGCTGCTTGTTTGGGCTTTCCAAGGACCATCGTAATACATCCCTTTCTGTGAGCATTCCATAGCCTCAATAATAGTGTCAGGCCTTGAGACCTCCCCTTGAGCTGGATCCCACTTTGGGCCTGCTGCTGGACCTTCTTTTCCTCAGGCTCCTCTCCATTTTCATCCCTGTAATTCTTTCAGACAAAGAAGTTTGTCAGAGGTATGACTATGGGATGGCAACCTTACCCCTCACTTGATGTCCTGTCTTCCTGCTGGAGGTGGGTTCTGTAAGTTTCCTCTCCCTACTGTCGGGCATTTCATCAAATGTCCTTCCCTATGAGTCTTGGGAGTCTTTCACCTTCCAGGTCTCTGGTACACTCTGGGGTCCCCCCCCCCTCCCGCCAACCTCCTATTTCCTGAGCTTGCCTGTTTCCATTCTTTCCGCTGGCCCTCAGGGCTTCAGTCCTTTTCCCTCACCCAATACCAGATCGGGTTCCCTTCTACTCCCCATTGCCCTCCCACCCTATCCACTTTCCCTCCCAAGTCATTCCCTCCCTCCCCGCTTGTGATTGCTTTCTTCTCTCTCCCAAGTGGGACTGAGGTGTCCTCAGTTGGGTACATCAGCTTGTTGAGCCTTTTGAATTCTGTGGACTGTATTTTGTGTACTCTGTATTTTTGTTTGTTTGTTTGTTTTTGGCTAGCATCCACTTATTAGTGAGTACATACCAAGCATGTCTTTTTGGGTCTGAGTTACCTCACTCACAATGATATTTTCTAATTCCATCCATTTGCCTGCAAAAGTTAGGATGTCCTTGTTCTTAATAGCTGAGTAGTATTCCATTCTGTAAATGAACCACATTTACTGAATCCATTCTTCTGTCATTGGACATCTAGGTTGTTTCAAGCTTCTGTCTATGTTCATAGCACAAATAAGGCCGCTATGAACATAGTGGAACATGTGCTCCTGTGGCATGGTGGGGCATCTTTTGGGTATAGTCCCAAGATTGGTATTGCTGGGTCTTCAGGTAGATTTTATTTCTAATTTTCTGAGGGACCTCCAGATTGATTTCCAGAGTGGTTGTACCAGTTTGCAATCCCACCAGCAATGGAGGAGTGTTCCTCTTTCTCCACATTCTCTCCAACATGTGTTGTCACCTGAGGTTTTGATCTTACCCATTCTGATTGGTGTAAGGTGGAATCTCATGGTCGTTTTGATTTGCACTTCTCTGATCACTAAGGACTTTGAACATTTCTTTAGATGTTTCTCAGCCATTAGAGAGTCTTCAGTTGTGAATTTTCAGTTTAGTTCTGTACCCCATTTTTTGATGGGATGTTTGTTTTTTGGTGATTAATTTCTTGAGCTCTTTATATATTTTGGATATTAGCCCTTTATTCGATGTGGGGATAGTGAAGATTTTTTTTTTTTTTTTTTTTTTTTTTTTTTTTTTTTTTTTTACCAATCAGTAGGTTGCCGATTTGTCTTATCAACTATGTCCTTTGCCTTACAGAAGCTTTCCCGTTTTATGAGGTCCCATTTATCAATTCTTGATCTTAGAGCATGAGCCATTGTTGTTCTGGTTAGGTAATTTCCCCCTGTGCCAATAAGTTCAAGGCTCTTTCCCACTTTCTCGTCTATTAGATTCAGTGTATCTGGTTTTATGTTGAGGTCCTTGATCCACTTGGACTTGAGCTTTGTACAAGGTAACAAATATGGGTCTATTTTCAATCTTCTTCATGTAGACACCCAGCTAGACCAGCACCATCTATTGAAGATACTTTCTTTTTTCCATTATATATTTTTGACATCTTTGTCAAAGATCAAGTGATGGTAAGTGTGTGGTTGTGTATGGCATTCTTAAAGAATGAAAACAGTTAAAAGAAAGACTGAAGAAAGAGAGGAAAGTAAATTTTCACTTCTGTGCAGAGAAGGGGTTAATGTAGGCCAATCATGAGACCTGCAGTTATATCATTGGGCTCTGGTGTATTTAAACCTTGGTTTCCTCTACCAGGCAAGCTTATGATAGCTCCAGTTGATAGTGTGTGTGTGTGTGTGTGTGTGTGTGTGTGTGTGTGTTGGGGGGTGGGGTCCTCAGTGCCTGTCCTGGAATCACAGTACCTTGCCTGGAAGCATGAAGACTTACAGGGACTTCAATGTCTGCCTTCCCACGCAGCGGTTCTCACTCAAGGTCCCGTCAGCTGCCTTATTGTTTGTGTTCACCGTGTGCCCTTGAGGTTGGCGACTCAGGAATATTTATCACCTAAGGAATGACAGATGTTCTGACTGGGAGAGGGAGCTTGCTCTTCCCCAGTCAGTCTGAGCTCTTCCCTGGTAGCAATGGGCTCTCACTTTCTCTGCTCTGGTGGAAGACAGTATTTAAATAAATGGAAAAGAAACCTCACTGTTTCACACGAATACTTTCGCTGAGAAAGTTGACACCTCTGTGGCAAGCTCTTCCTAGAGTCTGGTATTAGGGGCTGGAGAGATGGTTCAGCCTCTAAGACAAATTATTGCTCTCAGAGAGGATCTGAGTTCAGTTTCCAGCATCCACATGGCTGCTCCCAACTGCCTGGACCTCTAGCTCTAGGGATTCTGGCACCTTCTATCCTCACCCATGGTCACACACATACCTGTAGACCAGTGGTTCCCACCTGAAGGTCATCACCCCCTTGGCAAACCTCTGCCTCCAAAATTATGATTCATGACAGTAACAAAATTACAGTTATGAAGTTAACAACAAAAGTAATTTTATGGTCAGAGGTCACAGCATTCGGAAGGTTAAGAACCACTGCTATAGATAAAAAATAAATAAATAAAATCTAGTAGTAGCCAGGCTGGTATTACTAAACGACAGCATGATAGATTCTGAAGCACATCTAAATTTTTTAAAACGTCAGTAAATTTGTATTCATTTCTTAGATATTGAGTTATATTCATTCACGGTATCTCAACATCACAGGATGAAGCGATTTCAATATCACACGAGACGGTATAAAACAAAAATTAACACAATCAGTAAAAAGAAAAATCAAGGAAAAAAGTGTCACCAACCACAGGCACTTTTTTTCCCCCACAAATATTATGAAAAAGATTTGAGATAATTTTGAAAAGTTATTAGACAACTCTAGCATTTGATCCTAGCGTGGCTTGCTAAGTCATCGATGTAAGAGAAATACAATTAATGGGGGAAAATTAAAAATGGTAATTATAATAATTAGAATGAACAGACAAGTGAATCCTACCATAATATCAAAAAGAATGGCAGTTTCTGGAAAGAGGCAGAGCACTGACACACACTTCTGCACAGAATGGCCCAGCAACCCCTGGAATCAACCAGTGTTGTGGGCATGTGTATGGCCACGGTTGTCTGGTCCTGAAGTGAGGCCTCTGTGAAATTCAAATTCCCACCAAGGAGCCTTGTAGCTACATTGACCACACCACAGACCTGACACATGCCTACTGGTGGAGGAATTAGAACCCAGAAAGTGTCTAGGCTGATGTGTGTTAAGCTGTCAGAACTCCATTGTGAACCGGGGACGACTCTGGGCTGCTGGGAAGTCTACAGATGCCACTGTTAGGTGGCATTTTCCCAGATTCTGATGAAGCAGATCACGTCACAGGGCCACACCCACAGAAGAAACCAGGGAAGCAGCTCATGCCATTGATGAAGGAAAGAAATGGAAGGATCCACTGGGCCTACTGTCAACGGAGGTGCATCTCCGAGACTAAAGATCTGGCTATTTAAGCATCAGGGACCATTAGTAACAAGAGGTGAACGAGCTCAAGTTTCCTGGGTAAACTAGTGACTCTCAGAGATGTCTACCTCTGGTGGCCTCTGCCATGGTCTTTTCATTTCCCAACTCTTGGCAGAGAACTTGGCAGGAGGTAGACCCTCACTGTGCAATGACTTCAGCCTATACAGTAGGAAGGAGGAGTTGAGAGCTGCTGTATAAGGCCCCCTCTTGCTCAAGAACTTGCTGATACTTGGAGCGGGCATCCTCTGAGCTGATCTGAATGTCTCTTACTCATCTCCAAACTGACTCACGTGGTGTGATGTGGCTGTCCCTCTTTCTTACTGTCTGGCTTCATCCTCAGAGACTCAGCTAAGACACCTATGCTATCATTGAACCATCTCTCAAAGTATCTTTCATGCAGGCTGCATGAAGTATATCGTCTTTAGCCCCATGTTCCCTCTCCTTGTCCTTCCTTCTTTGGCCATCTCTCTCCCTACCTGCAAATATATACATGATTTTCTCTCTGCATCCCCCCTTTGTCTGACTAGTGAGGTAGTGACTAGGTAGAAGAGAGAGACTTATCTCTCAGAAGTCACCTCTGCAAGGCACCTGAGCCTTGGCGCATATCCCTTGTGTTGCTTCAAGTGGCTTGCCCAAGATGGTGAGACGTCTGCACCAGAGTACACATGTTGGAATGTTCTGTCTGCTGCATGTGTCTTTATCAACACTAAGTTGTTCAGGGTAGAAGAGCTCATATAAATTCAAAGCCAACCCAACTGAAGCCAGGCTGGTTCACACAGGGATTGAGGGCTTTGGTGTCCCCCCAGCTTAGTTTACCCATCCCTCATGACAACCCAAATAGCGCTGCATATTCAATACCAACACTCAGCCCTGAAAGTTGCTGTCCTCAAGTGGCAATCTCACAGGGGCTCCTGGGGCCGCCTGCCATGTTGTCATCTCCCCTCAGTGACCAGTGACCGTGCCTCCCATCTTCCATGTTGTGATTTCCCATGCTCCACTGGCCTGGGCTGGAGAGGCAGCTTGCTTCTGGGAAGCAGGTGTGTGGAAGTAAAGCAGGCCTGGAAGACAGCCAGTTTGGTAGCGTCCATCCCCGGGGGACCCCGAGGCTCCGAACATTAGCTGTCTCAACCGCTCCTCGTGGGGACTGAAGGGCCAGGCCTGCCCATCCCTGTCCAGATGTTTGGGCAGGTTGCCAGGATGTGTGCAGAAAACTGCCATTCATTTAACTAAGGTGTAATAAGCATTAATGAAGCCTCCGTTCTTGGTGTTTTGTTTAGTTTACAAAAATGTCTCAGATCACAGGTGACTTTGGGGAGAAGTGTCCTGTGATGTGTCCCTGGGTACCACCCCACAGATACCAGCACTCCTTTGATTGATGGCCTCTAGGAGACCGGGAATAATCCCTGAGCATCTCTGGTGTCTGGGCTGCCTTTTGTTTCACAGAGAAAGCCAATCTATGTGGCCTGGGAAGGTGTCAACCCCAGATACTCCATTTTACCCATCCTGACTACGGCCTTGGGCGAGCCTCATAGTTCATCGCACTTCTCCATTTACAAAGGGTAAACTGAAGCTTGCCTTTGATAAAAACCTACAGAGCCAGAGAATGTCTGTAGGTCCAGAGCTCCAGTAGCACAGGCTGGGCCTTGCACAGTCTTGGCCTTCCAGACTGAAGTTCCCTACCGGGCTGAGGATGTCTCAAGAATTACATAGCTGCCCCACCGTAGAAGGAAGAGGTGGGGGCAGGCTGTGTGAAGGGCACCAGAATGAAACTTGAAAGGAGACCGAACAGAAACTCGAAACAAGGTGAGCTGGCTGCTGCGTCCTGGCCTGGAGGAAGCCGTGGGCCGCAAGCTTGAGACCTAGGGCTAGAGGCCTGGCCAGCACCTTTGATGGGGCCAGCCATGGGCCTGGCTCAGCAGTTCCTCCCCACTCACCTCGGAACCAACGAAGCGCGGGTTGGATTTCGTGAGAAGTGTGTGAACACCCAGCTCAAAGTGAAAGAGCAGGCCGAGAGATTCACACAGCCTGAAACCAAACCGGGAAACAAAGGCACAGACTATGTATGCCCGCCAGCTCTCCCACCCGCTTGCCCTGCCTGCTATCCACGACCACCCTCCAGCTAACCTTGAATCTAGATGTCCCGAAAGGCAGGATGGGGCACTGCAAGCAACACTGGGTTCCTAGAACTGGCTAGAATTCTAGATCTATCTTTTCGTGCCTTACATCTTGGGATTAGTGGTAGTACATCTCTGAGCTTCTTGATGAGGCTGCTAATCGCAATGTCAGTGTGTGAGAAAATGGCTGTCCCCTCTATGTTCCCAAGCATCCTTTAACTCTCCTCAGGGTCAATTTTAACCCTTCGTCTGACAATAACATTGAAACGTCTGTCTCTTCATTTCTTTCACTTTGCCTTTTTTTTTTTTTCCGGAAACAGAATTTCTCTAGGTAATTCAAATTTGCATTGAATTTACAATCCTGTCTTCCCGGCACCAGGGCTGTGTGATAGGCAAGTCTGGCCACGCACAGTTTGGTACCTTCAATTTTCCAAAAGCTCTGTTGAGATATTTCACAGGTTCTAAGACTCACTATTGCCAAGTATGCTCACTTCGGGTTTTAGGGAGGAAAGCAGATGCAGGAAGAGGCAGAGATCCTATGCTGGGCCTCAGGGATGAAGAACCATCTCTGGGGTCACACCCCTCCGTTACAGGCACATAGCTCACCAGTGTGTGTGTGTGTGTGTGTGTGTGTGTGTGTGTGTGTGTGTGTGTAAATCAGCAAAACTTTAATATTTCCCAAAGCTCACGGAGGGAAACCTTCAGCTTTCCCTTGCCCTAAGCATTTGCAATGAAACCCCTGACTCCGTTTCCCAGGACGCAGGCGACCTCCAAGGATGCCACCCACTTGTCACTTCTGCTTTTTGCTTTGTTTTTGGCCGCTTCATATGTGCAGACAATATGTTGTGATTGTATTTGCCCCATCACCCTCTCAAAGCCGCCCACCCCCTTTCCCTCTCAACCCCTCCCTGGAGGCTACACCATTAGACAAATGAGAGCCTCTCTTATAGCACCAATCAGCAGCCTTCGGCTTCTCAGGAAGGGGCGGGGCTCCAACACTGTGCTAAGTCGAAGGACCCAACCTGTGCAGGGGTCCTTAGCTGCTGCGCACACATGGTGCAAAGATTACACTGTATCCAAACAGCCGCATTTTCTCACAACGCTCTTCTCTGTCCTCCTGCTCTTTCCCTTCTGTGCCATTTTCTGGGCTTTGAGGTAAGAAGCGGCTTCAGGTAAATGAGCGACGCGTGTTCCAATCCTTGGAGCCTCTCTCTGCCTTGCCCAGCTTGACTACGTTCTCTTTCACGGGTCTCATCCCTCTCCCCACGTGTCTGACTCCTTCCTTTGCTCCTGGACCCCAATGAAACCTAGCCGCCTCAGAGTCCCTCGGGCTGCGAGCTGTGAGCGATTTGGTGATCTCTAGCCCCTCTCAAAGCGCCCAACTCCCCCTGAATCTTCAGAAGGATTTCTGCCTTCATGTTCCCTCCACCAATCCCCTCAGCAGAATATGAACCCCAGGAATGAGATGAACCGGGTCCTTCTTCCCCCTCTGCCTGAGAGAGAGGGGCCCTGAGAGTTTGTACGATGGAGATGATGCATAGTCTCTTCTCGGTTCTGAGTCCTTTATCCCACGTTCCCTGGTGATGTACCCCAAATACCTCTGAGCTTCTCTCCGCTTCCCTGAAAGCTGGGGAGGCACCTTGCTTGGGACAGTACACATGGTCATCAGGTACTGACAGCTGGTTGCCTGTCAGTTGAAAAATCATCCATCTGCCTTCCTCTTCCCTTTTCAGGACACTGAGAGATGGTCTGAGATGTAAAATTAGCCCTGTAACAAGAGATGAGTCTTCCTAAAAGTCAGATGATCATGCCAGAACCCTTTGACTGGGGACCAATGGAAACGGTCCATGACCCCAGTGTAGCCTGTGGGCCCTTGTCACTGTGGCAACAGTAGGGGAAAATATCATTCAGGTCTTATTGTTAGTCTCCTTGCAAATTGTCTGAACAACTTTTTATATTGTCTTAGAAACGTGCAGTGCTGTGTGCTTGTGTTCTTTGTTCTTGACTCTTTCCTTTTTAGCACTCAAAGGAAGCCTACTCGAAACAAACTGAGGGCAATCTGCCAGTTTCTCTAACCCTGAAAGAAGAGAGACAGAAAACACACACACACACACACACACACACACACAGAGAGAGAGAGAGAGAGAGAGAGAGTCAGGCAGGCAGGCATGGTTAAAAGGCAGGCAGCCGCTTTCCCCAGTCCTATCTCTGTGCATCAGAGATGCAGGTGAGGAACCAGGGCTGTAGATAGATGTTCATGGTCCCTCTGGATCTGTAGAAGTCATTGAGAAACAAGCCTGGGGTCAGCTGCAAAGATGAGAGCATGGCTCTGGGCGGGCTCCATCCTCAGGACCAAGCTGCACCAAGTACAGGAAGCTGGTTCTGAAATCAGTGGTCTCGTCTCCTCGAGGATGAGCTGGGAACTCCCTCTCTTCTGAGCATGCCTGGTTGGTCACAGTTGGCAACAGCATGGAAATGTCAAAAGAGCCCTGTTTGGAATTGTGACTACTTTGGTTTGATTATAGCCTTGCCCCTTGCTCAGGACTGGAGGCTAGCTCAGCGTGTCAGTCTCTTTTTTCTTAAGCTATGGCATATCACATCTACACTTTGGTGAGTGAATCCAGGCTGAGCCATGAAAGGGTCCACCATGCTCATCTCAGACCAGGTCGCTGATAGATGGAAGGCAGCGTGACTGTCTCGACATTTGCTCTCATCTGTGGCCGTGGCCGTGCACAGCATGCTCATTGAGTGCCCTGTGTGTTTGATGTGAGCTCAGAGGCCTGAGACCAACCATGATTCCCGAAGCAGATGTTATTCATTTTCTGAATACATCAGTCTCACTATCACCCAGCACTGTTCAGCATACAGCCTGCCTCCCGCTCTCTGGGAGATAACTCTTTTGAAGCACTAGGAGAGACCGTTATTTAGGAGAGCTGGGGGACCATTTGCCTGTGAGAACACAATGGCAGCCATTATAAAAGCAGAAACAGAGGGTCAGTTCAAGCAGAATTGAGTAGACCAAGATGCCAGCCTATGACCTATGCATGACAAGGCATAGATTAGGTGGTGTGGGAACCAGAATCAGGACGGTGTCCAAGCAGAAGAACACATTCCCAGAGGTATTGGTGACCCTGTCCTGCAACACCTGTACTTCAGCAGACTGAGGCTCCACATTTCCAGAAATAAATTCTTTATCAAAGACAGTGTGCATCATGGGCCTGTTTACTCCAAGCAGAGTATAACTTGACTCAGCTTAGGAAATGTTTGCGGGACAGATGCCCAGTACCAGGAAGTGGAAGGCATTCTGTCCCTGACCTGGGAGGGGCTCAATATCCCATGCACATGCATGACAACACAGAGAGCATAGTGGGCATTCTGAGACTCCCCTAATGTTGCCATTAAAACAAGCAGAGCGATGAGACGGACAGGCGCAGAGGCCATAACCACAAGAAGGGGAGTCAGCCAAGGTCCTTTCAAAGTAGATGCAAGAGCCATAGGTCTCTGGAGTAAGCCAAGGGGCTGCATAAAAAAACAGGCTGCAAGAAGTTCTGAGTTGTGTGCCTGGAATCTAGAGGTGGGGGTGATAGTGCATCACCATGCACACACACATCAAGTTCAGATGGAACCCAGAAGACAGGTAGAAAGGCAGCTTCACCCATCGCCCCCAAATGTGTCTCTTTTCTCTTCCTGCCAGGCATGAGAAAGTTGGGCTGCAGTTCCTGTTAAATTTGAGCAGAAACGTTCCATATGGACGACTCGCCAGCAAATGCAGAAAGATTCAGCGAGCATCTCCTGACCACAGGGTGAGGTCTCCACATCACGCGGCCTCAGTTCACTCCCTAGCATTGGCACGGAAGCCATGTCAGGAAGATGGGCATCAGAGAGTGACCAAAGGCCCTATTGGTGTTGTGGCCTTAAGCACAGTTATCTCTTTCTGCCTGACAAACCTGCCTGCCCAACACAGTCTCCACAGGCTTTGGCACCACGCTGCCTTGTGAAGGGTAGAAAAGAATTCTGGGTATCTAAGTAAGGCATGGAGAGTATGTTCTAAGCCAGACTGGAAGAGGAGACAATGCAGGGAACAGAAGGTCGTTATGTAAGCAGAGATAAAAGAAGACATTGCCTCCACTGAAAACAAGCAAGATGCGTTAAAGGAAAACGTTTGGAGCAGAAGAAAATTTTTCTAGGGAATTAAAAACAAGTTAACACTTAACACGGCTGGACTATATTATTAAAAATAGTTAATACAGTAAATTTCATTATGTTTTACCATAATTAGCCTTTTCTAAAATATGTTACCAATTAACTGAACAAATTATATATAGCATTACATATGTATTTCACATATGCCAGAGAATGCAGAATATGTTTTTGAAGAAAGCTAGGCATGGTAGCACACCTTTAATCCCGGCAGTCGAGAGGCAGAGCAGGAAGAGCTCCATGAATTCAAGGCCAGAACATAGTCTCCATGGTGAGTTCTAGGACAGCCAGGGCTACATGGTGAGACCTATTCCTACAAAAATATAAGCACATGAATGTATTTTATGTACACATAGTATATATGCTACATAACAAATTATAGGTGTGTGTATAAAATGTCTAATGTTTGTCAGCTTCATGATTTAGAATCATCACGGAGACTGACAGACTTCAGAGTGAGTGACAGATTCAGTGAGGAATCTTCCAGAAAGATTAATGGGGGTAGAGTGGTGGGCATGGTCTCTGAAGATTTGTGATCCCACACCTGTGGAATGAAGGTCCCAGAAGAATGAAGTGGAGAAAGAGGAGGCCAGGAGGGTGCCCACGACAACATGAATGAATGTCTGTGGTCTACCACACCATCACCACTATGTGGGACTGATCCTTCTGAATCCGAGAGCTGTACAATCATTCTTCTTATTAAGTTGTCCTGTTCTATAGTATGTAAAAACAATGAATTCCATACACAGCCTCCCACATATATTGATGTGTCCCTAACATGGGAAATATGTATGGAGCTGGCAACAGAAAAACAAGTAAAGTACTAGAAACAACAGTTATCTCCTAGAGGAATAAAAAAGACAAATGGTCAATAGGAACATGAGAGGACAGGTCTGACACCACCAGCTACCAGACAAAGCAAATAAAAAGATGGAGAATCCACAGAGCATGGGAGGTATGGCAGCCAACAGCCATGTCAGGAAGCCAGGAGATCATATTTCAGACAAGCATGGAAGCAGAGAAGAAAATAGTAGTAGGGCCAGGCTATAACTTTCTTCCTCCAGCAAGGCTCTGCCTCCCAATGTTTCCATGAACACTCCAAGAAGTCCCTTGAACAGGGGACCAAAGGCTTAAATATGTAAGTCTATGGGAGGTAGTTCTCATTCAAACCACCATGGTATGTATCTCTTATTCCCAACTGGATGAATCTGTGGCAGTGGGCTCTCTAGAACAAGAGGCAGAGAACATTTAACATTTACAGAGCCTCTTCTCCATAGTGTTTCCAGCATAATTGCTATCCCTCACGGCTATTGAAGTATTTGTGGTGTATACTTGTTTCATAATCTCGTCAGCATTAATTCTGGGTTAAATATAACCATCTTGGCAGGCTGATAGTCGCATTGTGTTGCAGAATCTGTGAGCGCTTTGCAAATGCCCCCAGAAAAAACAACTCAGAGGAGGAAAGATTGATTTTAGCTCATGTCTTCAGAGGTCTCTGGCCCTGACGGAAACCAGCTGGCCCCTGTGCTCTCAGGCCTGTCTCTGAGAGCAAAGCACAGAGGAAGCTGGACAGGACAGAGGAAAACTCTTGACCCCATGCATCCACAGCCAGCCAGGAAAGGGTAGGGGCAAGGAGTGTTCTTCAGAGACACCCTCTGGATGGTTTATTCAGTTACAAATTCAGCAGCCAACACATTACCCCACTGGTGGAGCCGAAGCATTGATGATCTGGTCCTGTCACTCTCAAAACTCTGTAACCAAAGGCTCACTGCAGGTGCAGGCAATATGTCAGAAAGGTCAGAGGGGCCACACCTCCTCTACTTCGTGACTATGGGAGATGCTGATTGTCGGATGTTACAGATATGGATGCTATCAGGCAATCCTCAAAGTCACTTTCACAAACCTCAAATCTGAGCCTTTTGGTTCTGGATACAAGAAGCACATTTAAGAGATGTGTTTTCTCAGGGTTTCTTTTTCCTTGGCTGCTAATACCCTCTTTGGAACCCCAATGCCCATCTCCCAGTCCTTCACTAAATGGAATGGAAAGTTCACAATGTTTTCCTTCTGCTATGTAATGGCCATGCTAGGGATTAGTCTCTTATTTAAATTTTGGATTACATTGAACAGGTTCTAGATTTTTAGACCCATCCATCAATAGGGACAGATTATCTGTTCATTGTGTTCATGACAAACCCATCCTATAAGGTTCATCCCTCTCTACAAATGAGACACTATCTACACTGTGACTGCCGTCTTTGCTGTATCTGCCTCTCTGTTCGAAAGCTTTTCTTATTTAATACTTAATTGGACAAAATGAAGCCATATGTGTAAAAGGACTTTGCAAACAGAATTTCTGCATAAATATCAATCAGACTTGGAGAGGTGCTGATGGAATGATAGCAAAAAGCCAGGGGAGCTCACAGATGCCCACACACGAGTGTGGGACCAATGGAACGTGTCCCTGTTGCTAGGGCCTGAGTGGAACAACAGAGTCCGTACTTCACTGAAGCCTAAGAAAAGCCAATGACTTCATTATTTTCCTTATTATAAAGCTACTGGATTTTGTGGAAGAAAGGGTTTTTGATGGTGACTTAGCAACCCTAGTTCAGCTTTGCAAAGAAGAACATGATGTAGTGTTTGGAGAGATGCTCAAAAATGACCCTGGGATGTCCTATCTACAGTAAGGAGAGATGTCAGAAATGGCCCTGGGATGTCCTATTGCTAATATACATACCTGACCCAGGACGACCAGTGAATGAGGGGGATGAGAAGAATACTCAAGTTGACTCATGAGGACACTTCACACTTGTGAGAATCCAGGCTCTCCTACTTTAGCCTCAGCACCCTACTGCAAGAGGGAAGGATGGAGCCCCAGTGTCCTTAAAGCCTGTATCCACACTGCTTCCTCTCCATTGCACATTCCAGGATGCAACCTGGACCTTTGCTCTTGATCCATAGGTTGAACTGATTCATGCCCCTCTATCAAGAGATGGATTTTGTTGTCCTTTAGACAATTGTATCTCTAAAGGCAATGCACGGACATCCTGGGGATACTGTAAAAATGCAGATGCCTGTTCAAGAGGTTGATGGTTCTACAACCTTCTTGGGCCCCAAATGACAGGGATCCTGGCGAGTGGTGAACTGCAGTCATGACAACTTTCACTCTGCCAAGGCATACATTTCTGTCAGTTCCCAGGCCCATTTTTCTGTTACCCTAACCTCATGTTGCCTCATAGAAGACTGGAGATAGTAGGTGGGCTCAGCCTACAGACCTCTCCATATTGTCCACATGGAAAGAATCAGGATGGCCTACTTACTCAGCCAGGGACACTGGAGCTGAGACTTCCTATAAAGAGCTTCAGCCCTCTGCTGCCCCTCACCCCACTGCTGGCTTGAAGTGTTCCAACTTCAGACCAAAAAAAATCCCAAGGAAGGTGCCCAACTTGCCCTGAAGAGGCCACCACAGAACATTCAGGAAAGTGTATGAGGATAGACAGGAATATGAGGGTTGACCCTCCTGTGATTGACAGATGGCTCCTTTACTGTTCACCAGGCTGGAGCTTGGAGAAGTAGGCTATGTCCCTAAAAAGACACCAGGTGAGGTTGTGTGGACTCCTTGTGCATAGCCAGCCTGTCCTCGACCTTGGATGCCTTACATGCCTGAGGGCCAGCAGCCATGAGTGACTACACATCGGGAGTTTTGGTGGTGACTCTGGACCCAAGAGCCCGTCAGATCTTTCTGCTTCTTCCATTGCAGAAATGTGTCGCCTCTGAGATGATGCTGGTTTCCAGTGGCAGGGTTGACATATATGTCCACAGCATGCCTAGGCTGGTCCTGGTTTATCTCTGCAGGTATCTCTGCTAACCCGAATCTATTCGTAGCATACCCTGCTCGTTCGCAGGGCCTTCCCTGTAGACCACAGGTGACTTTTTATCTCCACACTAGTGTGACAGCGACATGCTTTCAGAAGACTCGTGGCACTTTGGCTTCCATTTCAGTGCTATGCAGCAGCTCAGTGTGATCTCCTGGTGGTAAGGCTTTGGCAGTGACCAGAGCTCCTGATCACCTGAAGACACAATCCTCACCCTCTAGCACATTATGCTGTTAAGCCAGGATAGTCTGTGAAGACCCCGCTTTTTTAAACCGGTGATAGGTTTGTAGGACATGGCTACATTGAAGAGCATTGAATTGTTTGTCAGAAGTCTGAGCTCTGGACGCAGAGATGTCACAGTCCAGTGCTCACAGCCCGGCTTTCAGATCTTGTATGATTGCCTGAATCTTAGTTGCTACTTCTGAGACACTGACAGGGACCTCAATGTTGACCCGCGTTCCAGTCCTCAGTGCTGACTCTTGCAAACCTCTTTTTGCTTATACGCTCTGGCTAAAAGGCCCCCTGAAGATGACATCAAGCTGACACCTTAAGAGCGATTCACTCCATCTGAAATCTAAAACCATTTAACTATCTTGATCATTGCTGCTATGAATCTTACTGGATTCACATCATAGGGAAAAAATTTCAAATGTCACCCGTGAGATTTTTATCTGGTTTGCTCTCCATTCGGGACCTCACAGTGGAAAAGGATTTCAAAATTGTCAAAATTGCGAGCGCTGTATTTTGAAGCGGATTTAAAAATAAAAAAAAAGGGATCTGCAACCCTATAGGTGGAACAACATTATGAACTAACCAGTACCCCGGAGCTCTTGACTCTAGCTGCATATGTATCAAAAGATGGCCTAGTCGGCCATCACTGGAAGAGAGGCCCATTGGACACGCAAACTTTATATGCCCCAGTACAGGGGAACGCCAGGGCCAAAAAGGGGGAGTGGGTGGGTAGGGGAGTGGGGGTGGGTGGGTATGGGGGACTTTTGGTATAGCATTGGAAATGTAAATGAGCTAAATACGTAATAAAAAATGGAAAAAAAATAAAAATAAAAAAAAAACAAGTTATTGCAAAAGCAACCCTGACACAGGATGAGTAAACTGTACTGGCCATATCGGGAAATGCTGTGGACCGTAGTGAGAGGGATGGCTCATCTAAAGGCTCGCTTCCATTTTCCTATGTATTTTACTAACACTGAGAGGAGAGGGAGCCCCACCTTGCTGTTCCTTCTGCTTCCGCTTTAAAGCTCTGCCTGCAGAAGCCCAGGGAATACGTCTGAAGGAATTTGTAAATCTCGTGGAACTTATGAAGTGTATCCACGTGGCTCAGCAACCCACAGATGAAAGAAGGAGACATCTTTTATATTTATGAAATTTGAAGAGGACACTATCAGGTAATGCTTTAAATAGACAATAAAACCCACTTTCTGATTCTGGGCTCTAGGTGAGCTTCCCGCAGATGAAATGGTTCACGTTGCGTCGGTGACACCGCAAAATGCCATATTACATTGTGTTGATTACTGTCATGCCTCTTACGCTCTGCGTTGTTGCCGAATCCCATTTCTGTTAAAAGTTATCATGTTGTCAAATTTCTAATCTAATTCCTAATCTTGGAAATGTGCCCTGATTTCTATTTCACTCAAGCCAGTAATGAGATATTGTTTTCCTGTTTTATCATCGATTTTCCGCGGTTATCGGAGTGTCCTCATTTATTACTGTTTACAGTTCCTAATATACATCTTGACACCCAGGGCAGATATTTTAAAACTCAGTGAAAACATGCTGAGAATATATAAAGGCTGGGGAATCCTGGGATTGTTTCCTTGTGTGGTTCCTCCATAGGGCACTGACAGTGTATGGTAATACAACCACCTCCTGTTCATTTAGAGGTTTGTCATCTGACAGCTCTGTTGTCCCAGGCACTGCGGTGTGTTTTGAGCTCCCCACTTGCATAAAAGAAAGGGACCTAGTACCCTACTTGCAGAACTCAAGATCTGTGAACAGATAAACACAGCTCTAAGTCATGAGGGTTCTGCCTTACAGCCATGAGCATCTTGCGAAATGGAAATGGTTTTATATCTACCATCTCATTTGTCCTCTCAAGGAAGGCAACACATGCTAACTCTGCTCAGATAAAGCAAATGAAAGACTGGATCCATCACACTCCGGTGTGTATAGAACTGAGAAACCCCACTGCTAAGTGGATGGCAGAAGTCCTCACATCTATGGATGGGACAGAAAAGGGCATCTTCACTCAGGCATCTAGGTCCTAGGTATCTGCACCAAGGCCCTATTACCTGGGGGGAAACTGTCAAGAGTAAAGAGAGCTTCTTAGGCCTCGATGAGCCATCAGCCAGAGACCTGGCTGTGCTGGTCTTCATTTTATGAAATAGAAGTTTGATAAAGAAGAAGGAGGAGGAGTAATAGAGTCCCAAAGACACACTGTCAATAGACTGTATGGTAACAAAGAAAACGTTGAAAACATTTATCAATGGATTGTTCTTTCCACAGACGTATATCTCCATGCAAAGGCTCAGGGTTCCAAGGTTACAGAGGATTTTGCTTTGTGTTCATTGTAAATATGATTTATAAGGCTAAGGGCGTTTACACTCCCTACCTTTTCTGAGTGGGGACCCCCTGGTCACTTAGCAGGCTCCTCTCACCACCCATTGGAAATGACAACTCTGCATTTGATGTCTTGTAAGAGGAAGTTAGATGCCCCTACCATCACTAAAAACCCATAATGCTTATTTTCTCCAGGTTCCTCTTTAACATGAAAAATTTTGCTCGGATTTGCCTAGTTCTAAGCTAAGACGTCTGCTTGGAAAGCTCATTAGTCTGACTTGGGTGACCACACCCTTGCTGGTGAGGAGAACTGACCTCTCTCCTTCCAGATTCTTCTCTGTAGACATACATTGGTCACCAAAGCCATCTCTCTGCAAGCTAACTTGGCCATGTCAGTCCTTTAAGGAGCATTCGCCATCAGCTGTGCTTTTCCTGGATAGACTCTGTTATACACAGCACCGCATTCACATCCATCGACAATGTGCTCTACCTACTTTTGAATACATGTCCAGTCTCAAGCAAGCTTTGCACTCTGGCCACTCTCTGCCTCCAGCTCAGCTGTAGAGCCTCTCTGTAGAGGCCTTTCCCAGGGTGTAGGCGGAAGAATGCACCTCAGCTCACAAGAAGATAAGCAAACTTTACCACCAGACCCCATCTACTGTCTGCTTCTGCAGTCCATGTCCTAAGACCATTTCTCTCATCTTTACATCTCTAACACCACCCGCAAAGTTCAGTTCACAACACAGGAGAATTGTAAGAAAGTCTATACTTCAGTTGCATCAAGTCTTCTGGGAGCAGAGCTGTGCCCACATTTATGTGTTGCCTGTGTCTGTTTCCACACAGAGCTGCCCGGCTGTGGCAAACACGACATGGTCAGTAAAGCAGAAAACACCTTCTAGCCTCAGAGGGCATCTGCACACATCTGATGGACACAGGTATCCCAGAGTAACTGTCAGAATTTGGACTCATGATCTCCCAAGGGAGTTCAGTTCCTTGACACAGACTGGTACAGCATTTGTAGGCAGCAGATTCTCATGACAATATGGAACACAATGGGAACAACTGTGATGCTGAATTCAGGGAATAAAAAAAAAAGTGGTTAAATCTATACATATACCCTATAACAATTTTTATTCGTTATTAATTTACATCTGGTTGGATCTACAGATGTAGAACCATTGATGGACATGTGCATGTGGGCTGATGTATGTGTGCATGATCTTACCCCAAGATTTAAAACGTTTTACGTTGAGTGTCTGCCCTAGGTGGCATTCCCAGTTCAGCCTATAACACAGCTGCTGATGCCTGAACTCATGGCAGAGACTCAATTCAGTGATGAATCAGCTGCTCGGAGCCCACAGCTTAAAATCATTGACTGTGGCTTTGACTAAATGATGGTTAGTGAATCTGTGCAGGGGATTCTGAAGACCTTTCACACACAGAGACACACACACACAGACACACACACACACACACACACACAGACACACACACACACACACAAAAGACTCTGTGAACCTCACTGTCCACATTTGGGGAGATGGGCTAAGAGGATAAAATGCACCAAGCATCAATTCCTGAATCCTATTCTCATGTGATGCTATGGCATTTTTATTTATTATTTTGTTTAACCTTTGGATAGTCATCTTTCAAAGCATATCCCACTGATTGTAAACCTTTTCCCCGTTGGATCGTTTTAAGACTAAACACATCTCTAATCTAAGGGCATGGGTTTTTTCATCACCACCCCCAAGGGAGCCCCTCTCTGTCCCCAAAAGTACTAGAGAACACAAGATAAAGGCTCTCCCATATCTGTAAGAGGATAAGGCTGCGTTTTGAGGTTCATTTTTCAAGTGACTAAATCACTTCAAACGTTTCCAAATGTAATATGAACAATATGGTGTGACTCTTGATGCGGGCTTCTCCGATTAGTGTGTTATTAATTAAACTCTTGAGTAATGTAATAACTTGACAGTTAAAGCCCTTCTTTGCATTTAAAGTGCATGCAAACTGTGGCTCTAATTATAAATAAACTCTACTGCAATGGGCTGCAAACTTCACATTTTAATCGTTCGGAGTGATCTATTCAATGGAGGCTCTATCCTGGAGGATGACTCCCTGAATATTTGAGTGGTTTTTGGTAGGAACAGATGTTTAAAGGATGCCCCTATGACTCCTTCAACATCTCTCTGCCCCCTTCCTGCCCATCATATCTTCCCAAGACTGCAGGTACACCAGGCATTTTCAGGCTCACTTCCTCTAACCCACTACCCTCCTATACCACACTGCTGAGCTAAGCATGCCTCAGTTACACAGCATTTCTGGGTCTTCTAATGCTTTAAACATGCCAGGGCTTTCTGTCACTCTCAGGAGACAGAGAAACATCTCTCCTTGTTCCACCAATGATCCTTAGTTGACCTTCTTAGATCTTGTAAGGATGCACTCCTTTCCATTCCCAGATCCTCAGCATCTCCTCTGTGTTCCCCACTTTGGTCCATCACTTTGAACCCATTATCCTTCCATCAATGAGACAAGCCACTTCATGACTCCGGGCCTCTGGACATGAAATGCCTTTGTTTTGTAAGGCTCCTCTCCCTTCAGTGATTCTCCTTTGGTCCTGTGTGACCCTTCATTGCCATGGTCATGGTTAGCATGCCAGTGAGAAGATGCTTTCCAGAGCAGGCCTTCAGGTGAGAGTCCAGTGTCCCTTAGAAAGCAAGAAGTTCTTAACCTTCTTGGAGTTGTCTCAGGAGAAGACCTCAAGCCCTAACTTGGGCCAATGAATTCTAAACTCATGTCAG
Organism: Mus musculus; assembly: GCF_000001635.26. Lineage (NCBI taxonomy): Eukaryota > Metazoa > Chordata > Mammalia > Rodentia > Muridae > Mus > Mus musculus. The sequence goes on from NC_000078.6 coordinate 107,195,971, forward strand.
TCACTTAAAGCAATTACCTTGGTATTTTTTACTTGCCCCCCCCCCCTGCAGGTTCAAAAGCAGCCTTGATTCCGCTATCTCTGGGAAGCCAGTGTTCCGCTGAGCCTCCCAGGAGGACAAGCTCTTTGTTGGAACAGAACTGACTCAATTCATGAAAGCACGAGTGCCAGGAGTGGGGCTTCTCTCTAGAGAACTGCCAGGGACCAGTGAATTGAAAAGCTCGAAGCAACCCAGTCACCCTCAGAGAGATGCAAATGAATAACTCTGGACATTTAAAAGGTAAGAGAGTCAACTCTGGTGGGAAGCAACCTCAATATCGTCACGGAGGAAGTGCCTCTAAAGACCATTACCTTAAAGCATTAATATTTTCATTGCTGTGATAAACTGCCTAGCAGAAGCAACTTCTAGAAGCAGACTGGTGGACTTATCTCGGCTCATAGTTCAAAGGCAGAGTCCATCATCTTGGGAAAGTCACGGTAAAAGAATAGAACAGCAGGCCATATCAAGTCCACAGTCAAGAAACAGGATGGACAGATGCAGGTCTTCAAATGGGTTTACACTATTCTGCAAACACCCTCACAGACACTCTTGGGAGCCTCTAGGTCATTATAAATCCAGTCAAGTTGACAAGGAAGACTAATGGCTATTAGCACAGCATCTAATGAATGCCATGAGCTAATCTCTATGCATTGCCTAGGCTCTCTTTCTGCCCATAGAAGATCCACCATTTATCTGTATCCAAGATGGCAGCACCTCAGGGGAAGGAGTATTTGGTCAAAGGCAGGGCCCTGAACTTTGACTTCTGAATTTTCAGTGCTCTACTAATCTGTCAGTCATGATATAATGTTTCATTTTGACTAGATCACAATTCCTATGGTCGCTTTTGTCCACAGTTGATATTACACTTTGAATCCATAATTTTGAGTTTTGTATTTTACTTTTCTTCTTTGCTCTTTTACAATTTCCTATACTTAGGAAGAGTGTACTTTAATCATCTTACCACACCCCGCTTGTGCTCTCTTCTCTTCTCTTCTCTTCTCTTCTCTTCTCTTCTCTTCTCTTCTCTTCTCTTCTCTCCACTCTCCCCAAAGCCTGCCTTTTTCCCTTCCCTACTTTTGCATCTGTATTACATTTTCAAAGGACCTCCAACTTCACATGCCATCAGCGATGAGTGCAACATAAAGATAATAATAAGAGAGAGACTGGAGAACTTTAGAGACACTCCATTGCCTGCTAAGGCTTGAGCCTCTCCCCTCCAAGGAAGGACAAGGATGTCAGCAAGATGTTAGAGGTAAGCATGCATGCAGGCTCCAGCCAGAAGCTTTCTCCCTGAAGCCACCTGAAGGAAGTTGAAAAGAAACCTCCTCTCTCACAGTGGAACTCTGTAGCCTCAGATCTGCTGATATACAGTGCTCATACTATCTTAGGGCATATCTGTACAGTCACTTGCAGGAGTGTGTAGAGAAAGAAGCCCCAGACCCCCACCCAGTCCTGGTTCCACTGGCCATCGAGCCACATGGTGCCTTGTACCACTGGCATGAGCTCTCCATGTATCTGCCCTACAACTGCATCACGTTTATTTCTACAGGGTGTTTGTCCGCTCCACTGCACAGACCCAGATGCAGTTCCTATGTGTTAGATCCTCTCTTGGGTTCCAGAGCAGCTAAGAAGCACTGGGATGTTACACACTCTGGAAATAATGAACAGGCACTTGTGTTAGCACAACAGTAATCAGGGAAGAACGTGTTCTTTCTTTCCTAGTCCTGGCCCTGAATGGCTGTATCTCCTCTAGAGAGGTATTTTCAGACTGGAAAGTCTAGAAAAACTTGAACCAACCTCTCTGTGGAGCACTGTCACCTGGCCTGTGAAATCTGTGGCTGCCTATACATCAAGCAGGTAGTACAACTTTAAATCTGTGCCCACTGCAATTAAAAATGGTCACGAGACAAGATCTGAAGCCTAGGAGAACAGCTGAAGGGCAGTCAAATTATTCTGATAACGTAACCATGCTGCAAATTTTAATTTGATTTTACTTTGCCTGCTTGACTATGTGGGTAGGGCAAGGGAAAGTTAACGTGAGGCCTGGGAAGCATCGAATCCTTACACTCAGCTGCTCAGACGTTCTGATCGCCCTGTGCAAGCTCAGGATCAGAGAGCCCTGGATTTAGGGGTCAAAGGTCAGGGAATAGTCTCACACCTGATCCTAGACATGTGCTCTTGACAAACCCCTTACATTCAGCTCCTTTATCCTCCAGCTATGAACAAGACTCCCTGGCCCTTCTGTGTCTCTGTTGCCTTTATGGGTTTCAATATGTAGGTTTCAGACAAGGGTGGGATCCAGAAAGCCAATGCCAACCCAGAGGCCCCCAGAACTCTAGAATGATCAAACCACTCTTTTCCAGTTTCTATGGCCTACCTGCCTGTGCCAGTGGTCAACTGCTCTCTGTGTCCATTTCTTCCTGTGTGTGCACATTGTTCCCTGGACTCTGCTGAGAGGTACAGCCAGGCCCTGCTTGTTGGATGCACTCAGCAAGGAAGCTTACCTGTCCCAGAGTCCACCCAGGACATGTCCCAGATGTTATCCCAGCTCTCAACCTGCTTCTGGCTCAGGCCAGGTGTGCAGGGAGAACCTGGAGATGCTGTCTTAATGATGAGGTCATATGGTGAGAGGAAATTGGCTTGCCAGTTGGACTTTTGGCTTTACATTTTCCGTGGGCTACCATGGTCTTCCCATCTCACATGATTTCCATTCTTATCTCCTGTGAAGTATGGAGTTCTAATATGTGCCATTCATCAAATACATGACAGGGGAATGCTCATAAAATAATGGACCTTGTTCTGACTCTTGCACTAATCAAGGCTATGGGTAGAAGAATGACTGTAAACCTCCAGCTACAACCCAGGGTTGGCAGAGGCTCTGCAGGGAGGCAGGTCAGTGGGCAAATATCGACACAGGGAAGGACAGACATGTAGTATTTTTCTAAGGATGAGCCTGGGACCTCTGCCATGCTGGGAAAGCCTTCTGCCCATCAGAGCAAGCCCAGCAATGTGGCTCCTTAGCTGGGTCCTAGAGAAGAAATCCCAGTAGTCTCTTGAGCTTAGGATCAGGTTTTCCTCCAGCCTTTAGGAGAATGCCCCTATCATAAAGGAACAATACACTGTTCTGAACACACTACGCTGAACAGCCAACACTCATCTTCACAGGCTACCACCTAGACAATCTCTCTGGCCCTGTGGCTTGGTCCTCTGAGACCCCACCTTTGAAATTCTCAGCACTTTGGAAACAAGACCCAGTTTGCCTTAATCCCACACATTACACGCCCAGTTCTGCGGACCTTTGGCCTTTTTAATGGCACGTGCCCACTGATGCACACTTCTGTATTGAGACCATGTGAAATTGCTTTAAGACCTCATCTGCACATTTAGGTTTTGCACCTACTAGTTAACTTAAGAGCAGTTTCATACACTCATAGGGCCTAGGGGAATGTGTGGAATACAAAAGACCAGAGAATAACAAGGTGGGCAGTTGAAATGTATGAAAAAATTGGGCTATGTGCGTCCATCCCAACATAGACACAATGATAGGGGACTGGCCATAGCCTGCTCATGAGAACATGGGTGCTGGGCCCACTTTCTGTTCCTTAGGGCTCAAGAGTCGTACCTTCTAGTGAGAGGGCCAGCTCTTTTGCCCTCATTGCCATGATCTTTATAATCTTTCCACCTTCATGGAGATATGAGCAGCCTGTGTCCAAACTGTCCTGTTTAAAAGGAAAGACCCCAGAAGATAACTGAGTTTCCTCGGGCCCCCCAGTTACTCACATAGTCATCTTCTTGCTCTCCTTTCTGCAAACAGGCTGTCCCTGGCTTAGCTTTGTGTTGCTTTTGCTTAGACCCAGAGGACCGGGCCTGTCCGTGCTGAGTCTAGAGCTCAGGATTGCACAGCCAGCCTGACTTCTAGTTGGTGCTTAAATCTGACCTCCAGCCAAAAGCCTCATACTTGGAAAAAGAGGAGAGTCTTCCTTTCCTGCCTTCAACCCCCAGCCTTTTCAGGTGAGCACTCTAATGGGGCTCAACCTGCTTCTTCCTGCCTTTTGAGGTCCGTGCCACCTAAGTGATCTGAGGAGGTGCTGTCTGCCTGGATAGATATCTCTCAGATCCAAACCCAGTGGGTCAGCATGCGTTCCAAGTCTTCTTTCTTCAGATGAGATCACGAGGCAGTGAATGTCATGTGTGCCACATACGTTGCACAGAAACGGCCAAAGTTAAAGCTAACACTTCCCAAGCCTGGAGCACGAGGCCAGGTCTAGGTGTGAGGTGAGAATTCCTGCTATCTCCATGTGCAAACATTGTGTGGCAAGGACCTTAGGCAGCCTGTGAGCTGATGCCCACTTCCCCAATGCTCTGTCCTGAGCACAGCAGTAAGGAATACCTGCTATGAAGTACCAATAAAAAGGTCTTCTTGTGTTCAAAGCCAACTCTATGGGGACAACACTATGAGCTAGGCATGTGACACACAGGGTTCCAGCATTCACTCACTCACTCACTCACTCACTCACTCACTCACTCACTCGTTCATTCATTCACCAGGCTCAGACAGGGGTAGGTCACTGACCCTGAGCCAGGAAGAAGACATCATGAAGTGAATTGATTCTGGCCAAAGGGATGTTAAATTACTAACCACCAGGACTAATGAATGTGAGCTTACCAGGAAATAGGGTAGTGCACATGATCAGGTCAGGGTAACTCCATTAGGGTGGCCCAATATGATTGGTGTTCTTTTGAACAGAACATAGAACTTGACAGCCACAGGGAATAAGGTCATAGCGACATGAAGTCAGGTCAGGGTGGTGCTTCCACAAGCCAAGGAATATTAGAGATCAGCAGAAACAACCAACCAGAGACTGCAGGACCATCTTGGACAGGAACCTATTCTGCCAATCTCTTTAACTAGGTTAGGTCCCAGAAAAGTAAGAATAAACGCCCATTATTGCAAATCATCTGATTTGTGGTCCTGGCTCACAACAGCCCACAAGCCTATGAGGATGCCTGGTAGAAAAAAATCGGTGGGAGGCAGCTTTCTGAGAATGCAGGTCAGGTCAGTGTGTGCACGGCAGCAGGGGGATGGGCAGGGCAGGAAGTGTGTGTGTGTGTGTGTGTGTGTGTGTGTGTGTGTGTGAATCAGCCCAGAGGATGTGGAAGGGAGAAGGTGTTCTATGTGAGGACCTGGCAAAGGGGAAACCCTCCTGATGCATCTGGACCATGAGTGATCACAGGAATGTATCATACAACAAACGAGGTCCTGGGGAGGGAACTGAGGGTACAGGAAGAGTGTCCACAGCACAAACTACAGCAAAATACCCCCAGGGACAAGAATATTGGTACAGCACTGTGTTGGAGGAAGAAAGGTTTTAGCCTTATTCCTTCGACTCTTCCAGAGAGCCTACCAAAATACCCACAGCATTCCCATCTCTCTTACTAATTTCAAGTTGCCTAAACCCATTTTAGGCTTTGCCATTAGAGACAATAGCAGAGGCTGAGAGGACGGCTCAGCACTGAAGGGTGTTGGCTGTTCTTGCGTTGGACCTGAGTTCAGTTCTCAGCATCCACACTGGTCAGCTAGCATCTGCCTGTGATGCCAGCTCAGGGGACTTCACGCCGTCTTCTGCTCACCTGCACATGCCTGGCATACACAGACGCAGTCACAGACATAAATCTTTTAAAACTAAAAATATTATCATTAAAAATGTGTATCTTTAAAAAAAAAATACCAGCTATAAAAACAGCCAGGATCATACAACAGCCAATAGCCAAGTCCACAGTGCTTCCTGAGTGGCTCCAGTCAGTCAGTCACCCAAGGCTTTGTATTTTCCTTTAATTCAAAGCCCCCAAGTCTTTGTGGATGTTTTCCTTCAAAACACTCAGAAAACAACTCCTCCTTACCTGACTCCACTGCTCACGGCCTTGCTCTTGAAACCACTATCCCCGCTGGTCTCTTGCAATGCACTCTTTCTAACTAACCTCCCTGCTCCCATACCCGCTGTGTTGGCATGCTCAAGCATCCCCAAGGCAGTGAGCTGCAAATCCAGGCTAGGTCAGGCTCAACCCCTTTCCAACCTCTCCCACCTTAGGGACACCCTAAAAGCGATGATGGCCCCTGTACACTGGCTCCTCCTCTCGCTCTCCATCCACTCCATCCTCAGGGACACGGGTGCCGTGTCTCAGATACTCTAAGCACATTTCTGTCAGTGGGTTGGGGTTTGTTCTTATCTCTCGATATCTAGTGTCCCGTATCCAGATGCCTTTTGATCAATGCCACGATCCATCACTGAATAAAGAGCAGCAGCATCTTCCAGTGTCCCATTCATCTTGTCCTGTTCCCCACCACTCATCCATCTATGCATATAAGTTATCTCATTCATTTCAAGCTCCCAGGAGCCTGAGGTCTTTGTGGGCAAGGGCTTTACTGCCAGCACCCACTGCAAGGACTCCATCCCTGGAAGAGCTAAGTTCCCAGAGTACTCAGTTAACTAAACTACTGGATTATCCAGAGAAGTCACCTACACTCTGACTATGTAGTCTCTGGTCCACTCTGTAGTCAGCATCCTCTCTAAGGTCGCTCGCTGTCATCTGTGTTTCTACTTAATGCTCATGTATAACAGGTTAGGGTGGCAAGGTGGTCAGTCTGCACTCCGTGTGCACCTACTGAGCAGCATGTTTAGCTGCCCTAGGTCATTGCTGTCTAGATCTGCTGGGTGGATGCTGCAGAGCAATGGTCCCTGCCCTTGTGGAACGTATGAGCATCTAAACATTGCCTCTCTTGCTGTTTTGTTTTTTTGGTTTTTTTTCTGCACTTATTTAAATGCTTGTGAAACAAAACAAAACAAATAATAATAAGCTTGCCTGAAAATGTCTCATGAAACCCATAACTGTGTACACTGAAAAGGAAATCAAAGAACAATAGTAAGGAATCGTGAGCACATAGGTATTCTCTTCTAGCCTGGCAAAGCTTATGCAACTGTATGTGGTGGCATATGCCTGTAACCCCAGCCCTCAGGAGGCTGAGGCAGCAGGATCATGACATCATGGCCAGACTGGGCTACATAGTCAGACTGTCTCATTAAGACAAAAGGCACACAAGGAGGAGAGATGGCATTCACTAATCTAGTACCCACACACTATTCACACAGTGACCTAGAGACTGCAGACAAACGTGTGTGTGTGTGTGTGTGTGTGTGTGTGTGTGTGTGTGTGTGTGTGCAGGTGCACATGTATATTTGTGTGCACGTGTGTAGGGCCAGAGGTTATCTCAGGAGTTTTTTTGTTTTTTTTTTTGTTTTTTTTTGCCACTGTCCTGCTTTTTAAGACAGGATCTCACAGTAGCTTGAACCCAGCATGTAGGCTAAGCTGGCCAATCAGCAAGCCCCAAGGGATGATGCACTTTTCTCTGCCTCCCCGGATCTGTGAGCACTCCTGCATGGCTCTGACCACATGAGTGTGTTTGTTTGTTTGTTTGTTTGTAGTACTAATAATTGTTGTTTTTTCTTTTGTTTTCTTTCAGGGATTTCGGAGATGAAAAGCATGCTCACCTGTCCCTCTGGTGTGTGTTGGGTTATACTTCTTTCCCTCGGAGGACAGAGTCCCAGCAGGCAAAAACTGGATCCAGTTCTCAGGCCACACTGCATCCTTGCCCGATACACTAGCTAAATTCCCAGAAGAGAAGGAGCCAGGAAGAGGAAGGGAGCCAGGGCTCACCACATCATCAAGAAGGTGAGACAGGAGTGTCTATGAGCCTGGTAGTTAGGAAACACTGAACTAGAGACTCTCCTGCCAGCATCCTCTTAACCCTTGGCACACACCGTAGCAGCTTCAGTGTATCTGTAGGGCCAAGTCCAGAAAACAGCTGCCTGAATAAACCCAGTAGACACACTTCAGGAACCTTCTGTGGGGATCTAATTTCCACACCCTCGTGAGTTTCCAGCAGTCCAATTTGGCAGGATGAAAACTCCAAGTTGTACTGCAGGCTTGCTACTTAATACCCAGTCTTGTTCCCAGCAGTGTCCTGCAGACCTGTAAAACCTGAGCAAAATTCCAGTGGTGCAGGCAAGGGAAAACGGTCCCATGTGTCTCAGACATCGTAAGCCTGGGGAATAGGTGATAAACAGAGACCCCTCCACAAACACTTATCAGAGCAGTAAAATCCAAGAGAAAAGGGGAACACAAGCTCACTTCTGCATTGTAAAGAGTCATGGATATAGAAGCTGCCGGGTCTAAACCCCTCGTAAAGATATGCATCCCAGTATCATCACAACTTAAGTTTCAACAAGTTTTGGACAGAGAATACATTTAAAAATACATCAGGGTTTCATGTCCGAGCAATGAAGCAGCAGAAGGGATCCAAATTGACCTCTAAGTCTATCATGTAAGACCTCTGGGTCAGAGGGAAAGTAGCTTCCATCTCATTTTCCATGGTGAGAATGTCGTCGTCTAGGGCCCCATTAGAACCACAGAAAGTAGCAGGTGTGTGGTCAGCTTCCCCGATTCTACACTGTCCCTCGGCTCGCGCTCAGCTCTTCCCGGTTTCGCTGTCTTCCACAAGGTCCTCAGGAATACCTGTGCACATGTGCAATAGCAGCCATTCCTATGGCTGAAATTTGGTAGAGATGAAACCGCCTGGGTTGGGTAGTGCAATGGGCCTCTAAGCATGGGTGTCTTGAAGTTTCTGTTGTTCTGATAAGCACCATGTCCAAAGCAACTAGTGGAGGAGAAGGCTTGTTTTATCTTGTAAATAACTGGGAGGAGTCAAAACAGAAACTCAAGGCAGGATCCTAGAAGCAGGAACTGGTAGAGAGAAGCCATGGAGACAACCTGGCTCACTCATCCTGCAATTTTTTTTTTTTGTGGGTGCAGCGAATTTTATTGATGGTGTTCAAGAGAGTAGGGAGGGCTTCCTAGGCCTCTCCTGTCATTATGGGGGTCTGGGATGGAAATTGTGAGGGAGATGCCCAGTGTTGGGGGCCGAATTGGGATATGGACTCCTCAGCAATCGAGGGCCTCTCTCTTGCTCTCAGTGTCCTTGCTGGGGTGGGTAGCCCAGGGTTTCTTACTCCTTGGAGGCCATGTAGGCCATGAGGTCCACTATCCTGTTGCTGTAGCCATATTCGTTGTCATACCAAGAAATGAGCTTGACAAAGTTGTCATTGAGAGCATTGCCAGCCCTGGCTTCATAGGTGGAAGAGTGTGAATTGCTGTTGAAGTCACAGGAGACAACCTGATCCTCATTGTAGCCCAGGATGCCCTTCAGATGCCTGCTTCATGATCTTCTCGATGTCTTCATACTTGGCAGGTTTCTCCAGGCGGCACATCAGATCCACGACAGACACATTGGGGGTAGTAATACGGAAGGCCATGCCTGTGAGCTTCCCGTTCAGCTCTGGGATGACCTTGCCCACAGCCTTGGCAGCACCAGTAGATGCAGGGATGATGTTCTGGGCAGCCCCACAACCATCACTTCACAGCTTTCCAGAGGAGCCATCCACAGTCTACTGAGTGGCAGTGATGGCATGGACCGTGGTCATGAGACCTTCCTCAATGCCAAAGTTGTCATGGATGACCTTGGCCAGGGGGGCTAAGCAGTTGGTGGTGCAGGATGCATTGCTAGCAATTTTGAGTGAGTTGTCATATTTCTCGTGTTTCACACCCATCACAAACATGGGGGCATCGGCAGAAGAGGCGGAGATGATGACCCTTTTGGCTCCACCCTTCAAGTGGGCCCGGCCTTCTCCATGGTGCTGAAGATGCCAGTAGACTCCATGACATACTCAGCACCAGCATCATGCCATCTGATGTTAGCAGAATCTCGCTCCTGGAAGATGGTGATGGGCTTCCCATTGATGACAAGCTTCCCATTCTCGGCCTTGACTGTGTCATTGAATTTCCCATGGGTGGAGTCATACTGGAACATGTAGACCATGTAGTTGAGGTCAATGAAGGGGTCGTTGATGACAACAATCTCCTCTTTGCCACATGGAGAGCAGACAACAGCCCTGGTGACCAGGCGCCCAATACAGCCAAACCCGTTCACACTGACCTTCACCATTTTGTCTACAGGACAAGGCTGGCACTTCACAGGAAGATGTGGCTGTCTCTGGAACAGGGAAAAGCAGAGAGCCCATCCTGCATATTTTATACCATTCAGTATCACTAGGCCAGGAGTAACACCATCACCCACAGTAGGCTGAACTGTCCCGCATCAATCTTTGATCAAGATAATACCTCCACAGAATGAGCTACAAACAAATCCTATGGAGACATTTTCTCAACTAAGAGTCTCTCTTCCCAGTTATGTCTAGTTTCCTGCCAAGTTGACAAAACCCAACCGGCAGGATGAAGGGAGACTGGAAATGTTTGGGAGTGGCTGATTGCTGCGATGGGAAGAGAAGCAGAGAGGGTTGAATGTAAGGGACCTAGGATGGTTCCCTAGACCACAGAAGGCAGAGAAGTTGTCTGAGCCATAATGAGGTAGCACAGAGCTGAGTCCCCAAGGGTGAGAGGAGTATGCTAGACTAAGATGTGAATGAGGAGCCTAGACAGAGCCACAGTGGGACCCAGAGAAAGGAATGACCTGGTGAGCCAGCCCAAGGGAGATCTTTCTAGTAAGGACTTGAAGGATGGAGAGGTTTGGCCTTAGGAGGAGGGCAGCACATTTCTCACAGGAGTTTAGTGTCTCTGACAGTCTGGAAGTGATGGAGAGTGCAGGCCAAAGAGTTGAAATAGGGGTGAGGAACCTTGAAGTTCTCAGAGTTAACACAACCATGGCCAAATTTCTCTTCACATTCCTTTCTTGATTCTGGACATGGAACAGAAAAGAACATCACTGCAATGCCCCATCCAAGAAGAAATAAAGACAGGGTCTCCACCCTCCCAGCTTCTATGTGCACCTTCCTGGGTACATCTCACTCAGGAATCATCAGGAGTTCCTGTGTCCTTCCTGAGCACACCACGTCCTCTGGGGCACAGTGATATCAGGTTGACCTTCTGTGTATCTGGACCTGGGATGCATGAGTTGGATCAGGAAGCTTAGCATCAAGATGTGCCAGAAAGGTGTGCAGTGGAGGGTGTGAGAGAAGCAAGCTTGTGAAGCTCAGCTGTCACAGGGACAGGCACCTCTCTCTGCTGTGTCATTCCTTTGTGAGCATCGCTGGACCAATGGATGGACAGGGTCACTCAGATTAGACACCCTCTGCCCATGTTTCAGATTCTATCACACCTTAACTTCTGTTTCTCTTTTCTCTGCACTGATAAGATCCCAATATAAATATTGTGCTTTTATTTCTACATTTTCCTCTTAATTTCTCCTTACAAAGAGTATCAAAGACATTGGAAAAGAAAAACACTGGCTGGATGGCTTCATGTTGATCTGTCAGCCATCAGAGAGACAGATGGGTAGGTAGATACTAAAGAACTAGTTAACTAGATAATAGGTAGGTCGGTAGATAAATGATAGATGTATGAATGAACTGTAATAGATAAAGAGATAAGGATAAATAGAGATGGGTGGTTAAGAGACACACATAATATATGTAAGAAGCAAATTATTTCTTTGTTAACCTATCAGGTATCCATGTGCCCATGTCTCTGTCCATCTCTCTGTTCATATAACTTTATATCTGTCTTTCTGTTCATCTATTGATCTCCTATTCTATCTATCTATCTATCTATCTATCTATCTATCTATCTATCTATCTCCTCATCCATCTATCTATCTATCTATCTATCTACCCATCCATCTATCTACCCATCCATCCATCCATCTATCTATCTATCTATCTATCTATCTATCTATCTATCTATCTATCTATCTATCTATCTATCTCCTCATCCATCTATCTATCTATCTATCTATCTATCTATCTATCTATCTATCTCCTCATCCATCTATTTATCCATCTATCTATCTATCTATCTATCTATCTATCTATCTATCTCCTCATCCATCTATTTATCCATCTATCTATCTATCTATCTATCTATCTACCCATCCATCTATCTATCTCTATCTATCTATCTATCTATCTATCTATCCATCCATCCATCCATCCATCCATCTACATTCAAACTATTTGTCTGTCTAGAGGCATTGGGATATGCCTTTATTACTCTAGGTTCTATCTTCAAAAGAGGACAGAATAATTGAGCTTCCAACTCTGTCTCTTCTGTCCCTTTTGAACACATCACTCTGGATCCATCTCATCTACCTTTGCCCTGTCTTCCTGGGTGTACACTCCAATGGAATGGAGAAAATATTTTCATAGGTATTATTATTATTACTACTATTGCTACTACTACTATTACTACTACTACTATTTTAGGTTAGGCTCAACACTGTTGGTGGCATTGAAAGACCCCAGCACTGCCAGTAGAGAAGTTAATTACGGATTGCCCCTTGAAATAAAACTCTGGTTTTATTGGAAGTTGAGGGATTAAATCAAAACAGCTGTAGGGAGAATGTCCCGAAGCTGATGCATCGGAGCCCATGATGTTCTGCTTAGAGTAAACACTCCTTGTATTCTTTCCTTTTTAAAGGCCCAGTCTGATGCATAAAAGTCATCGACCCTTTCGTGTGGGGCCACAGTGGATTTGGAAAGGGAATTTTCTTAAGTCTGTGTGTTGAAAATGTGGCTTAGGGGAGACTAACAAAGATGTTTTTCCTTCCTCTACAGTGGGTTCTCGTAATTGTGACTTCTATGAGGGCCTTCTGCAGCCCTCCTAACCATCCAATTAGCTAACATCGTTTCTGTCTGATGAAAGAGCCTCTCTAACTGAACATACGGCAATTATTAAGATGCCTCTGCGATCACTCTTTCTTTTTTTGGTCGATATGAGCATCCCCTAGATAAAATAAGGTTTGATTTATAGAATTCCAAAATGCATGTGAGTATGATGTCTATAAATAAACACGATAGTAGATGCAAAATCTCATTACGAGGAACGATTTTATTAGCATTTCCATTGAGCAGAATGCTGGGTGACGGTAATGTCAACAGAACTGAACTCTAGCCATTCGTCAGCTCAGATTTCCTGTGCTCTAAGGAGCAGGCAGTGTTCTCTGCAGGAAGGCTCTGTGTGTGTGTGTGTGTGTGTGTGTGTGTGTGTGTGTGTGTGTGTGTGTGTGTGTGAGAGAGAGAGAGAGAGAGAGAGAGAGAGAGAGACAGACAGAGACAGACAGAGAGAGACAGAGAGAGACAGAGAGAGACAGAGACAGAGAGACAGGGAGAGACACAGCGAGAGACACAGAGAGAGACAGAGAAACAGACACAGAGAGACAGAGATAGACAGAGAGAAAGAGACATCTTTCATCTCTATGTAAGAGACAGTGAGTTCCACTTTCTTTAAGACTAGACACGGTCATAGGAAATTTATTTTTTAAATTTGTTGTATTTTCAATTGTGTGTATGAGTGTGTGTCTATGTTAGTGCAGAGATCCACTGCAGAGGCCAGAGGTGTCAGTTACAGTTGCAGGCAAATGAGCCACCCAACAAGGGTGCTTGGAAGCCAAATCTGGTCCTCTTTTGGAGCAGTGTGCTCTCTCAACTATTCACCCCCCAGACACTCCTTTACAGTTAAGTCAATAGAACCCTGGTGGGCAGACAGCACTGTGTATAGCCTGTTGTTCTCTAAGCTGTGCACCAGGCATCCCATAATCAAAGCACTATGACTCGAGCCGTTTAGAATTTGGCTCATTTTCCACTTCCAGATTCTGAAATATTTGCATATAGATTATGATATCTCAGGAGTAAGGCAAAGTCAAAGTCAAAAATTCATATATGTTTCAGGTGTGCTTTATACACATCGCCTGGAGGAGATTTTATATGATGTTTTTATCAGGCATGCATTTTGACTGGGGCCTGTCACAAGAAGTCAGGCTGGAGCTGCCACTTGTGGTAGCAGCCAGAGCTTCAGAAGCCTGAGACTTTTAGAGCCTTTCAGATCCCATGCACCTGGGTTAGGAGGTATGCCGCCTGGAGTCTCGGGTTCAGTCCCCATGTCAACCCTACGAGAAAGTGCTGTGACTTTTACTTCAAAAGTGCAGGCTTTGCCATTAAAGAGGGTATGGCTGTCACCCATGATCACCCAGATGGTAGCGACCCTAGCCGAGATAGGTCATAAGTGCTAGGAGCATTGTTATATATAAACATCATGTGTAAATCCTCACATCTCAGCCATCACATAAAAATACCACATGGTTGGTAGTATAGAGGATGGAAGAAAGTTTTTGCTAGCAAAGATAGTGGGGGAGGGAGAAGAGAAGGGGGAGAGGACTGGGTACAGGATAATGTCCCCTGAGGAAGAATGGCAAGCAGAGGAGACAGCAAAAGACTGCATGGTGGCATTGCTATGAGAACACAAGATACAAGCCTAAAGGCTGGGGGTGGGGGGGCGGGGATAAGCGAAGAAAAGTAAATTCGTACATGTTCACACGACACACAGCAGAAATTGCCTTCGGAATAACTTCGACACTTGCAGAAATGTGTGTAATATAAATCTGACTGGAAACAGGAAACAAGATAAGATAGTCCTTGGTATGATCACTGTAACCCAGAGACAGTGGCACACATGGCAAACTCGAAGAGATGACAAGGGGCTTTTATCATGACTTCACAGGTGATTCGTTTGTTTATCTCTTTATTATCCTATATTATGGATTTTATTTTTCCCCCGCAACGCTCAGGTATTTTGCTTATAATCTAGTCCTTTTCCTTCAAAATGAAACACAGAGCTGGCACCATAGTCTGGTGATTAAGAACCTGGGGCTGGGCAAGTCATAGGTGCAAGAAGAGAGAGGAGAGACTACTAATATTGTTCTGCTAAATGGATATAATACTAACCTATGACTTTGGTACCCATAGATGAATGTACCATTCAGTCCCTGTTGGAGAGGCTTCCATTTGTACTAAATGATGTTAACAGAGACAGATCACTGTCCATGGTATGGAGAATAAGAGATAAGAGAGAGCAGGATAATCAGTGGGACACCAACATCACTGCCACTCCCCACAAGACACAGGGACCTCTGTGGAAGAGGGAGTAGAAAGGCCATCAATAAGAGGCAGAGGCAGTGGATTTCCACAGGGAAACAACCTATGGCAGATGCAGCAGGACAGGTACACCTACGAATTCACGGCAGTCATGGGCACAGCACAGGGCCCACCCAAGCTCCAGTCAGAACAAACTCCCACATAAAGAGGAGAGGGGAGCATGAGGTTCTCTGTCCCAGCCAAGATGCTATGGGCCATGTATAGCTGCCAGGAAAGGGAGAGTCAGGCTTAGTGTGTCAGTGGGGCCCTGGTAAATGGGATACAAGTGCAAGAATGTGTGGACAGTTCCCAATAGACTTGATGGGATAAAATGGGGGCAGGGAGAGACACAAAGGTCACTGGATAGGGAGGGATGGTGGATACAGGAGGAGATGAAGAGGAGTGAGCGAGCGTGGTCAAAGCACTAATAAAAAAATATAGTCGCAAGTCTTGCCAAGTAAAGGCAGCACGAACTCAAAGGGCCTTGTATCTTGTCACGTTTCTCAGTCTCTGCTGCTCAAGGCAGATACAGATAGATCATAAGAACAGGACACACGGGGTGGCTGGAGGAAGCAGGTGGCTCCACACAGGGCCTCTTTTCAACCCAGGGACGAGGTGGTCTGCAAAACGGCAGGACTCGAGCTGTCTGTGGTGTGTCAGAACAGAGGCGACAAATGAGGGGCTTGAGTGTGGTCAGGACAGTGGAGGCTCACACTCAGCATTGGCTGCGTGGACATCAGATAGGAATGCTGGGGCTCCAAGGCGACTAGGCTGCCACAGGGAGGATACAGATATTGCCGAGTGGGCCTCTTGAAGGAAAACTCCTCTCTCTATTCCCTCCCCCTTACCTTTCCCCCCCCCACATGCACCTGCTCACTTACTCTTGAAGATATTTTTGGGGGGGGGGGGTTCTGGTCAGACACTGGTCCAGAGGAAGTTGACATTCTGGATTCTCCACTTCCTCTGCTCCCCACCACTCCTTGTTTCTGCAATCAACACCTCAGTCTCCCACCAAATGTGGTCTTCCCTCTACAAACCATTCCCTCGCCAGAGTGTGTGTGGTAGACTCTGAACCCGTCTCTACCTTTCTGCTGCTTCTCACAAGACCCTATCACCCACAAATGTAGGGCATCCCTGATTAATGAGTGGGAAACCCCTTCCTGAGTCTATTTTTCCAATTAAATAGGAGTGAGGCCGTGAACACAACACAGACTTATCTGAAGCAAACTCCTGCTCAGGCTGGGAAGGCTGAACGGAGAATCCCATCCAATACCTGAGAACACCCCCGCAGAACAGAATTGGGTGTTAAAACACACAGAGCACCTGGCAACATAAAATCCAGCTTTATAGTCAAAAGTCACAGGAGGATTTAACAGCAAAAGCAAGCATCGCCGCATTGTGATTTTTGAACCAGTGCGGTGGTGTCAGCACACATGAAAGGCCTGAACCGAGGAGGGAGCTGTGCCCCCGATCAGATGAGAACAAACTTCGAAGCACTGAGATAATTCAATATTATATTTCCTCTTATTTTACCTCAGTTTTCAATTTGTACGAATTCCAAATTGCTTGAACTGTAATTGTAGCAATTTGGTCCTGATGGTGAGATTGAATGTCCGGGGACTTTCACGCTTCAGTCAGGGGGACCCAAGTGAAGAACAATGCACCCCACGCTCACATCACACGCTACAACTCTCTGAGTGCTCCGAAATCTGTAAATTTAATTTTCCCTCAAATTAAAACAGGAGTGGGCATGAAATCCTTATTAGATTCTTGTTTAAGCGAAGGGAACACGGTTCTGTAAAATGCAGGGGAAAGGATGACACATGTTGGTTACTCCCTTCACATCCCTTATCCGTGTGATCACCTGCTTCTGCACCCCCTTGTCATTCTAATTATCACAGATGGGTTCTGTGTCCCTCTTCTTCCTCCATACAGAAGCTACTGCGCATGTATGTGCACACATGTTTGGAAGACTGTTAACACGGGCGCGAAGCCAGCCCACCATAACCACAGGCTCTGTGCCCGAGAAGCAACCTACTCTTAGAACAAGAAATAAATAAATAAATTCAGGGATAAAAAAAAAATCTGCGCATCTGTGTTGAGCCTGTCCAGATTTATTTCCCTTGCCGTGATCCCCAAACCATACATTATAATCACTATCGATGCAGTGCTTATGCCACATTGATTGGACTGGATTGTAAGCAATCTAGATGTGGTTTAAAGTCCACTGGAAGACGTAGGTGGGTTGTAAAAACCTTGAAGGCCGTTTCATACAGTAGATGTGGAAACATACCTATTTTAATGTCCACTCTGGATCCTGGCAGCACATCCCTGTGACTAATGAGTGATAGTTGCATAGAGACACTGTGTGTTAAAATGGAACAGGGGACTTTCCTATCTTAGAGCATCGTCCAGTGACCCCGTGGCTGCAATGTTAATTGAACTTGCATGCAGATTTCATTGTGTTCTTCTCCTCCCAAATCCAGGTCTCTGCTCAGGCTGTGGATCTGGGGATACAAGTTCAACTCAGTGTCTGTAATGCTGATACTGTGGGATGCTTTGGAGGAAGGAGAACGTAGTCCAATATACATGACTTAGGTGAGAAAGGGGGTGGAGCAGGTGTGGTGAGTGTGTGTGTGGTATTATGTGTATATGTAGTGCATGTGTTTGTGTGTGTATTTGTGATGGGGGAAGGGGTGTGTGGAGTGTGTGTTTCTGTGTAGCATGTGTGTGCAGATGTGTGGGTATGTGATGTTTGTGCATATGTGATATGTGTGTGTGTTATAGCATGTAGATGTGTTATGATATTGGGGTTGTTGATATGTGTAGAGTGTGTGTTTGTGTGTAGCATGTGTGGTATATGTGTGTGTGTATGTGGTGTTTGTGCATATGTGATATGTACATGTGCAGTATATGTATGTGTTGTTTATGCATTTATGCTCTCTTGCCTTTGAGGTTATTGTGTAAAATGAGAATAATTCAGAACTGAATTCAACACACACACACACACACACACACACACACACCCACACACACACACGAACTCCAGAGAATGAAGTCAAAGTATCTGTTACAGGGCAGTTCTAGGGTTATTGTCTAAATCTTCCATTGGGCACCAGGGGTCATGGCTGAGCAAGGTGACCCACAGCAAGCGAGGGCCCTCTTGGGGGTCTGCTGGAGAACAGGCTGCAGAAGAGCTGGCTCTATCCTTAGACTAAGGTCATAAAACTGGGGTATGGATAGAAAATGATGACCTTGGCAGTAGTGACCCTTGGCATTTTGCAATAAAAAATATTGCCTCGATTGGTGTTGGGAACAGGTAATATCATTCAGATCTTATCTTCATACATTTTCCTGATATCAAGCCCAAATTGAAGTTCCTTAGTGGCTACAAGTCTTGTGTTTAAAGCAGGGAAAACAGCGGCTTCCACAACACCTGTCTGATGCCAGAGCACAGCTGATGTTCACAGCAGCTAGCCGCACTCCTGTGCCCATCAGCCAGAGGCCCGCTCCTGAATGTCAATCCTCCTAAAGGAACCAGACAAGAAGCTATGGAAGAGGGGGACAAATCCCCACAGCCACGTGCAGAAAGGTCACATAACCCTGGGAATTGGGGTATTGCTAGATATCCAAGTTGAAAGCCACACATGCAGGCTGACATCCTGTCAGAATGTAGGGAAATGACAGCATTGAAATGCACCCTGTCTCTATTTCCAGGTGCGCCCCCTTCAAAACTCTGAATGGCTTATGTGCTAGGTAGATGTCCCACTACCAAGTGTATGCTGGGATCCTTTGCTTTCCATCCAGATGCCCCAGTGGACCACATACCTATGATGGGAGCTGGACAGAAGATTTTACAGGAATCAGTGATACAGTTTTAGCTACCGCTCCACCCTACCACTCCCAAGCCCGGTTCACTCAATGCTTTGTTGATACAAGGAAACACCAGACTTACAGGTCTGCAACAAAGTAACCATGCTGGGGACCTGACAGATGACCACTGAGTCAAGGTGGCAAAAGCCAATAACATCCTTGGAACTTTGTGCTGGGTCCTCTTAGGTGTGTGTAGCTCATAGCTAAAGGCAAGGTGATATCATAGAGATAAACCAAAAGAGAGCATGCTCTTGTGAGTTAAAGGTATCCACCCACCTCTGATAAGTTAGAAAACAGTGGCTCTGGGCTGAGAGTGCAGGCCTCCTGCAACTGAGAATTGGTGGGACCTGGGATGATATCAACCCTTGATCAGCCCGTTATCAGTATATCTAAAGCTTTCTTGAGACACCCCCTCCCCATTCATTAGCAGATTCACTGTTTCCACTTCCCCAACTGCAAGAGAAATTTGTGGCCTAGAAAGATAAAAATATTTGCTATCTGACATCCTACACAAAAAGTTGGCCGTCCCCTGAAGAGGGACTATTACCTAAGTAGATGTCTCAGCCTTCATGTGCAGAGTTCTGAAGAGATTCTAACCCTGTATGTCTGACAAATGAATAAAATATTACAGACTTTCCCACTCAAAGGCACAGGGTGTAAGAAAGAAAGTCACAATAAAAGGTAATCCCACAGGATTTATTGTTTGAGCCCTGGAGCAAGCCCCTTGCATCTGAGGAACTTTCTCGAGCGGGTTGGAAAGGAAACCTTCAGTAAGATGGAGAGAAGATGGGTCACAATAGGCTGAGGACCTTTCAAGGATAGATGCTGGAATCCAAGGTGTCTGTTTTTAAGAAGGCTGGCCCTCTTTCCTCCAGGGTCCCCTGGCACCTGGATCCCACATCCCAGCTGATGGGAAGGACTCCATGCTGAAGCTCGATTTGCATTTGAAATGGGACCAATGTATTATTGATGTCAGGAGCCATGGAGGGCACTTTTTATTTACTCCTGTGCAAGCTAAAAGCTCTCGAAAAAGAAGGGAGAAGGAGATGAGGGAGGGGTAGGTTAGGGCAATGGTGGAGTGAGGGAGACTAAAAAGGGAAGGAGAGTTGACACCAACACAAATAGTGGGAGGGATAAAAGGGAGCTCACCTCTCCTCCCTCCCTCTCTCTCTCTCTCTCTCTCTCTCTCTCTCTCTCTCTCTCTCTCTCTCTCTCTCTCTCTCTCTCATTCTCTCCCTCTCCTCATTTTTTGATGTGTTTGTCTTCACGGCTTCGAAGTGCTCGCTAATTCCATCTGTCCACAACAGAGCCATCCATGGCGGGAGAAACATTTCCATATGTGCAAATTAGCATCCAGCCTCCCTTAATCTGCGCCCTGGTCCTCTGAAGTCCTTGGCAAGCTGCCTGCCAAACCCCACTAATAGCAGCAGCATAGATGTAGCGTTGGCTGATCTGGCTGGGGGCTCTAAAGCAACTCATAGCCCCTCCCTTTATAGCAAGCGTTCCAGCCAGCAGGGCTGTCACCTTAACAAAGGCCACGGCCTCCATACACCCACAGAGCTCCCTTCTGATGAGACCTGTGGGTCAAAGAGTCACACTTGCTCAGCTGGCTGCAGCTTACTTGGACAGACTGACTCTAGAACTTTTCCAAGCCTGCAGGATCTGGAGACACTCGCATTTACCTGCTGCTTGGCCCCTCCTCTCTACCTGTCCAAAGCCTATCCTGCAGACTTCCTTGTTCTCTGCTTAATGCTTGCTCCAGACATGACTATGCATCTACCCATTCGGCCATGCCCACATCCACTAATGCACCCAAGCATCCGTCATTCACTCCCTCACAACTTGGAGCTCATCATGGGCTCCAAGAGAACAGAGGAGACTTGGCCGATTTATTGTCTCCCTTGAAGTGGTAACCAACAAAGAAGTCATCAGCCACCGAGGCTCTGGAGAGGACAGGTGTCAGTGGCTGTCTGGAGGATACAGACGAACCCTCCTGTCTGGGTTTCTGGGTTCTGGAGCCGACCATTTCTGCAGAAGCTTGTCTCCAGTCACCCCCTCTTAATCTCCCTTTCTTGATGCTCTTGGGTGGTTGTAACTCTCATCCCAACACTGATATGCCATCCCTGGTGACACTCCATGTCTTTAAATCTAGAAATCTCTTTCAGGAGCCTCTGCTTGTCCATCCCCTACAGAGTATTCAGGGAAGGTCAAAAAAAGTGGGAGGGGCCCATAATGCTCTCTTTGCCACACCCACACCATCAGCTCTTTCCATTCCTCTGGATTCTCCCAGCAGTACCCTTAGCTCTGCTAACATTGTTATTTGCTTGTTAAGGGGAAGACATCCTTGGGATGTAGTACTCTGGGCCCTATCCATTGCATTTGAATATCTGAGTATGGGCAGCAAGAAAATAAGGAGGGGGCTAAGACTCCTGAATGATGTTCGATGGATAGGTGACAATATGCCACCATGGGGAACACTGGGTCACCCCCAGTCTATGCCATGTACAGAGGTCTCGTAGTTCACATTGTCTTAGGAAACACGTAGGTTCCGTGGGATCCTCAGCAGAGAAATGAGACACAGTTCCTAGCTCGTCTCAGAGAGCCTGCAGAGGATCATCCACTGTCTGTCAGTTCTTGCAGAACAGCACAGCCTCATCCTTCAGTGACAGCCCAGCATCTCCTCTAGGAAGTCTCATCTGGGCAGAGCTTCAGAGAACAACCTACAAAGTTCATACAGTGGTGACTGGCCAACAGGGAAACCTCAGAGAGCTCACAGATCCCCTTTCTCAGCCGTTGCTCCATCTCAGTGGAGAGAAAGAGAATGCCTGAAGGGTTGGTGGGTTGGGCAGGGGCATCCCATTCGTGAAATTGGTGACAAAACCATCAGTTCCACTTTCAAAGGGATGATGGACTTGGAAGAACACAGAGTGGGTGCAGGAGAGCAGCTTCATACCCTGAAGAGACAGGAGGTCTTCATGTCAGAACTCCCTCCGTGATCTCTCAAGCTGCCTAAATTGTGACAGCAATGGCCTCGTGCAGACCCCCAGATATCAGAACAGCCACGGTCTGTGGTCTTATGGTCATTATTGACACCATGCCATCTTTAGGAGCTAGGCACCATGCATATACCACTAACACACAGGATCTGAAGCTGCCCAGGGTACAGCAGGTAATGTCCACTCTCATGAGGATTGCCAATGAAAGTTTAAAACACCTACCTTCCTACTCTGAAACACTATCATTATAAGCCATCCATTGCCAAGGGTTTCCTAGACAGTGGAGAGAATATTTCTCAAGCCATATAGAAGGCTCAGAGCAGAGCTGGGGCCACACCCCATGACTCTGTAGGTCAGCTGCTGGGCATCTAGATGACAAAAAGGACCTCACTAAGAAACCGGGGGTGTCTCATCTAGCTGTCACCTCTACTGTGTGATGCCAAGGGGTGACATTTGAAGCTCTTTCTGCCTGAAGCTCCTTCCACTTCTTCTACCTTCTAAGACTCCTAAAGACTATTAAATAAGTGACTTAATACATATTTTAAGGGCTAGAGAGTATCGCTGTTAGCAGAACTCATGCCTAACACACTGGAAGTCCTAAGCTCTTTTCTCAGCACCAAACTGTACATGGGAGTGTGCACCTGTCATCCAAGCATTTAGGATGTAGATGCAGAAGGACCAGAGGTCCAAACTCAACTTGTCTCTATTGTGAGTGGAAACCAGCCTGGGTGGAAGACATGGAAAGATTCAAGCAACCTTATTTAACACCCCCTGCCCCTATTGGCACTGCAAAGTGCCCCCCAAATGTTCAACCTCTACGAATACCAAGCTATTATATATGTATTTTTACACCCCCTACAACAGCTGAATAAACCATAATAATATGAGAGCAGGAGATGCTTTTGTGTTTCTTTTATGTTTAAATGCTTATTTTTAGTGTGTGTGTGTGTGTGTGTGTGTGTGTGTGTGTGTGTGTGTGTGAGAGAGAGAGAGAGGGAGGGGAAGGGGGAGGGAGAGGGGGAGGGGAGAGGGGGGAGGGGGAGGGGAGGGAGAGGGGGAGGGAGAGGGAGAGGGAGAGGGAGAGGGAGAGGGAGAGGGAGAGGGAGAGGGAGAGGGAGAGGGAGAGGGAGAGGGAGAGGGAGAGGGAGAGGGAGAGGGAGAGGGAGAGGGAGAGGGAGAGGGAGAGGGAGAGAATTCCATATGTGTGCAGATAACCACAGATACTAAGGGAAGGCATAAGATCCAATGCTGGGAACTGAACTTGGGTCCTCTGGAAGTGTTCTAATCTCTGAGCATGTCTCCAGCCCCACAACCTGGTTTTATGTATCTTAAACATCCTTGCCCTTGGTACACTATAAATGGTAAGGAACATTTGAATAACAACAGTAAAAAGAATACAGAGTGATGTGTACCAAGTTTGATATACAGCCTGCCTTAAGATATGCAAATTTGATCCCTCCTCTCCACCCATAGTATTTCAGATCTCATCCAAGAAAGAAGCCACACCTGGGTGCTCTGTGGCTTCAGTGCTGGGAAGGGTCCTCTGGTTGCTAATCCTGACTTGCCTGGTGGTGCCAGCAATAAGCCACAGCCTCTCCCGCATAGCAGGCTCCATATGCTAGCACCCTAGTCTGCTAAACCATCAGCCAGCCTAAATTTGAAACATTTCTCAAGTGTTATACAATGTTGTAATAATGTTTTTACAAAACAAAGGCTAAGTTACTGGAAGCCATTTTCAACCAATCAGCGTCTCAGGGAAAGAGGGGCCTGGGGTGGGCCTTGGTGACATGGGGCGGACAAGTGTGTATGTTCTTTCTACAGTCAAAGCCTGGCTGGCAACATCTGCTTTGTAAATGAGGAAAGGGTGGGGAGGGAGGGGCTGAGACTGAAGAGGGACTGGGGAGAAGCCAAGGAATGTGGGTAAAAAAAAAAAATGGCTGAAACAGAAAAAGTTTAAATCAAAACCAAGCCAAATAAGACTGCTCTTGGGTCCCGGGGCCACCTGCCCTGTACCCAGACGGTGGGACAGGGTTTGAAGGTGTGGTTCATGCACAAACTTCACCCACATGTTCATATAGCTACTCAGCTCCTAATGTGTCATGGTCTAGAAAGGCGTCAGCAGCTGTAGTGGCATCTCGGGGATTGGTAGTGACAGATCTCTGTCCACGATACTTTGTTTCTAAGTATGAACTTGGTTGTTCAGAGTGTGTACGGGAAATCT
The DNA here is from genome assembly GCF_000001635.26 of Mus musculus. Taxonomy (NCBI): domain Eukaryota; kingdom Metazoa; phylum Chordata; class Mammalia; order Rodentia; family Muridae; genus Mus; species Mus musculus. The sequence continues at coordinate 107,220,135 of NC_000078.6, forward strand.
TCAAGCAAGAGCTAGTGTGTGGAAAATATGCAGCCTAAAAAAAAAAAAATCTGGGAAAAGTAACAATTATGCCATTGAGAGAATATAAACAACCTTGGACATAGAATGTGTTTTCCTACAGTCTTCTCTGACCATGTGCCCAATGGCAGGTAGCCATACAGGGACAGGGGGAGAACTCTTAGGCAGATAGCAGAGGGTTGAAATCCTGAGGCCTTTGAGAAGAAGGAGCAAAGAGGAGCTAGGGAAGAAATAACTTTTGCACAAAAATAAACCATTCAGTGTCCCCAGCCTTCAACAGGATGCAAATTAAGATGGCGTTGGATGCCATCTCACTCCAAATGGAATGACCATCATCAAGCAATCAAATGACAGTCAGTACTGTGGAGGATGTAGGGAATGGAAGGCACTGTTGGCTGGAATGTCAGCAATTGCAGCCACCACAGAAATCAGAGCTGGTCTTCCACAAACCAAACCAAACCAAACCAACCAAACAAACAAACAAAAAACGCATCTACCAGGTGACCAAGCTATGCTAGTCCTGGGATTAGACCCAAAGAATCCTAAGTGAGCATCCCATAAAGGCACGCCTGTCCATGGTCATGTTCACTGCTGTTCTGTTTGCCAGCATTAAGATATGGAACCAACCTAAATGCCAGCATGAGAGATAAATGGATAGAGAAAATGGAGTCCCTGTTCGTAGTAGAGTTTTGTTTGGCCATAAGCAATAGTAACATGATGTCACTTGCAGGACTATAGATGGACTTGGAGGTTCTAGATGCCTGGGTGAATGTGATACCACAAAACTGGCTTTACCCCCACTCCCACCCCCACTCCCATCCCCATTGCTATTTCTGGACTGAGTGCCTCCTGTGCTGAAGTTCACAGGTGTAAATCAATAAATCAGCGAGGCATAGTAGGGAAAGCAGGGCCACTGTACAGATACTTCTGCCTCCAGTTTCTTAATCATATATATATATATATATATTACATTATAAGTGAATAGCTGCATAAGGACAGGGTGTGTATGTTTGTTTTTTATACCCAGGTCCAAGTTTCCCATTTTCAGGATGATAATTCAGGATCCAGGTAAGTGTTTGTACAACCCTCATGTGTGTATGTGTGTGAGCCAATGAGAGAGAGAGAGAGAGAGAGAGAGAGAGAGAGAGAGAGAGAGAGAGAGAGAGAGAGAGAGAGAGAGAGAGATTGAGAGAGATTTATTATAGACATTCATTTTTGAACCAATGTATAATTACTTTATCAGCATAGGAACCTGTTCTACTGGTTCTTGTATACAGGAGGGACACAAATGCATGTGGGAACACACTTCCATCTTGATATGCCTGTTCTTTTGTGTGTGAATGAAGAAATCAGCGTGTTACACACAGTACTGAAAGCATTTAGAGCGGTACTGTTCAAGACTCCCTCCTGCTCTGGTGTATGTAAGGAGAATTTCCCAACTCTCTATTAATGTATAGCTAAACTATTTTTCTGTATCTTGCTCCTATAAAACTGTTGAGCAATTATCTGTGCATGATTTTCACCATGAAACTGCAGGGTCAAAGCGCCTGGGGGACTTTGTGCAAGAGACTGGAAACAGCTGCGATTTGCACAGCAAGCTAATGGTGGAACTTCACACTCAGCTCCAGGCTCCTCCCCATGCAGTGTGTATTTAAGTCTGCCACCTTTACTAATCACACCAGTGAAACTGAATGGATCTCATTAGCCTTCCTTTGCATTTCTCTACATGAACTTCAGTGTATAACGCCTCCTGGAACTTTCAAGCCTCCCAAAATTTCCGATCATGCTTTCTACAAGTAAGTCCGAAGACACTGGCCACTCCTTTGTCCCACTCGGTAGTATAAGAGAAGAAGCGTTGTCTCTATTCTGTATGGGGACCAGAGAGGACAAGTCGAGTGGTTGTTCACTCTGCTCCACTGAATTACTCCAGGACTTGACCAAGCCTCTGCAGATCTGAGCCTTCCCTCCCACCTGACCAAGTACACAGTCTTTGTTCCGTCGTGGCGAGCAGTCGTTCACAAGGAGCACTGCAAAGGTCCTCTGCAGATTCTGTAGCCCACGTCCCCAGCTGCAGCTCCTTCATCACTGCATGCCTACAATCTACTGTGCCCCAGATGTGCTACGAAGCCCCTACCGAGAAGCCTGGTGTCAGGGATGCTAGCTGGGTGGCTGGGCCAGGCTGCTTGCATCTTCAAGCCCCATCCACAGACCTTGTGGTTTCTGTTAGAGCAGCAAGCCAGGCCTAGTCCATGGACCCCATCCCACCCTGGGGGTTCTTTATCCCTGACCTTGACAAACCAGGATCTGAAACTTCTAGACTCCCAGCTCAAATGCCACCACCTGGAAATCAAAGGTGGGGTCCTCGTCCTTTGAGCAGCACATCCTCAGTGGCAAGAGTTGAGGGCTGAACACGGCCACCAAGACAGAGTTCTGTGTCTCAGCTCCAGCTTTACCGCTTACTTCATGACTTATGAATTATTAACGAGCCCTCTGTTTGTAATGCTGGGCTCTCTGCTTCCTCCAAATTAAATTACGGAGGATATATTTGATTATAAACACACTTAGTAAATGTTTTCATTGTTGCTTTCTGTAGCCTCCTTTGTACTAAAGTGTTATAATGTCAAAAGTCAACCGCAAACATTGCAGCCTGCCGAGGAAAACCATTTAAAGCAAACACTGAGCAAATTAAGTAATCAGAAATGAAAACCACTTTAGGACAATGGTGAATATAATTTGTCATCTCTCAAAAAAAAAAGTTAGCGGATGGGGGCATCACTTCTGCAGCCCAGCACTTCTGGAAAGAAACCTAAGAGATCTGGGCCTGGATCAAGAGCATCTCTTTCTACCCAAATGGAGACTTATCTCTTTGCCTCTCTTATCCCATCTGCAAAGTGGGAGTGATGCACTCCTTCATCTCCTCCTATATCCCTGAGAGTAAGTCATAAAAACTGTACATTATCTACAGGTTTTTGCTGATTTTATCAAATAAACAAGGAAAGGATTCAAAGGGGGAAGAAGCCGTTGGGTGAGCATTTGGTGTGTCTGTGTCCACCAGGCCAGTTTGAGCAAGATCTTCCAACGTAGCCATAGGTAACTTTCTCAGGGCTGCCAGATAGTCCAGAAGCATTCACATTTTCTGTCTAATGAGAGAGCTGTTGCCCTGCAGGTGGACACTGACTGCCATGCCCCAAGAGATGGTCTCTCAGTGTTGATGATGCTGAGATGGGGCTCAAAACCAGAGGACTGACTGTGGAGTTGCCAAGACCATGAAATGGGGTCAAAGATGCACCCGAGATACTTCTAAGTGGAGAACAGAAGGAAATGGAGTCCAGGGAGGTCAGCTAGGGTATTTGAAAGATGAAGGTGTTAAATACAAGTGTGTTCCAAGCTGAGGAACCACAATACCAATGTTTGTGTGCACTGCTAAGGAAAAAAAATGGATAAAGCCCTACATCCAAAGGCTGTGAAGTCCATTCTGGAGAGCATGTATGGAGCCTCTTCCCTGCTGGGGGGAGATGCTAGGTTACTGAAGTGGAAGATGGTTATCATAGCTCCGTTTGTTTGTTATTGTTGAAACAGAGTACAGAGTTCCCTGTACCATAGACTGGCCTAGAACTCAATATGTAGCTGAGGTTGACCTTGAACTTCTGGGCTGCTGGTGGGTTTGTGCAGTGGTGAAGACTGAACTTGGGGCTTCGTGTATTTGAGACAAAAGTTCTACCAACAGAGCTACACCTCCAGCCCATCCCAGCTCTCTTCTAGAAAGACAACATAGAGGGGAGAAAATGAATTCAGGAGCTGGAGATGTCTCAGCCTTGAACCCTCAGCAGCTGCGTGACCTTCCAGCCCTTACAAATGCATCTGTGCATGGGGAGACAGCTCACTTCTCTGATACTTATTCTTATTTTGTGTATATGAGTGATATAGCCACATCTGTATGTGTGTGCCATATATACACTTGGTGCCAAAACAAAACAAAACAAACAAACAAACAAACAAAAAAACAAAAACAGAAGACAGTTTTGGATCTCCTGGAATCAGAATTATAGAAAGTTGTAAGCCTCCGTGTGAATGCTAGGTACCTAACCCAGGCCCTCTGCAAGAGCAGCCAGTCTTCTTAACCTGTGAGCCATTTTTCCTCCTCAGACCCGAGTTTCTCTCACGTTTTCCATGGGGATTGTGTGGTTCTCCGTTCATGTAGGACAGCAAACCCAAGGTGGAATGGGAAAAGTGTGTTACCGTTGGGGAATGTGAGCCACTGTAGCCTTACACAAAGCATGTCTTTGATACCTACCTCAGTTTCCCCAAATATAAACTGAGGGGTTTGGAACAGCACACCGTCCTGTCGTGCTATTAGGTGGACATGTGGGGCACAGCTTGTTCAGTGGGACCAGGGTCCTTTCAGAGACCTTAGCATGACAAATGACACTTAATACAAGCTACAAAGGCACCAGATGTGGACTTTAATGAAAAGAAAATGGCGACTCCAGAGCTTGGAAAATTAGCTCCATCTCTCCGCACAGCCTGTGGTCCTGAGGTCATAGTGGAGGTTTGGCTGCACTTGTGGCTCACACATGCCTACTCCTTCATCATGCTTCACATGAAGTATTCACTGAGCACCTACTAGTGCCAAGAGCTTTCCTAATCCTCAGGGGGTGGGGGAACACCAAGAAGAATTTGGTGATCTTTAACGAAAGCCAGCGGGTCTCTGCAACCTCTTGGAAACCTCTGGAGGGCAGCTGTTGGGCCTATCACCCGGTGTTGAAAGAGCAGCAGATTTGGGTAGGAGGATAATCGTGGTGTCATCGGGGATGGTGGGGGATGCTTATGTTCAGAGTTGGTGGGGGTGGGGCTGATGGAATGGTCATGGTGATGCTGACATAGGGAAAAGGAATGCTGGTTTTGGTGTGTAGGTAATATTAATGATGTCAGTTCCTAGTAGGAGTGATGTGGTGGTGATAATGGAGGTGTGGGTGCCTGATGGTACTGCAGCAAGTGATGCTGGATTTGGTGCATGAATGGCCATATCAGTGATGACAGGAATGAGGATTGCTATGGCGACAGTTATGATAGGGCTGCCCCTGATAAAGATAGTGATGGTGCTGAGCTTGACGATGCTGGATTTAGTGGTGCCGGTGGCAATGGCAGTGGTGGGGCTGAAGGTCGTAGGAGTGAGTTTCAGCCTTACTTGATATAGTAGGTCAAAGTCTGGAGTCTATCCTTTTCTCCCAAGGGAACCTTACTGAAAATGATAGCTGGGTTTCCAGGCTAGCCCCACACCAAACCTATCCCCATCCAGGAAGACCATGGGGAACCATGAAAAGTGAACACTTTGGGTTTAGTGTGACAAATGCTGAAGCAATTTGAATTCAAAACAAAACCCAAACCAAGCCCTTCCTGCAGATGACCACAGCATTGAACGTTATATATTGTCACAGAAGCACTGCCATAGTGAGTGAGAGGCCTGATGACAAGGTTGTATGTGATAAGGATTTCCCACAACAAGGGACAGGACAGGGAGATGTGCAGAGAGGGGGTTTTCCTTTCCAGAGATGACAAACATCTCAAGCATGGCAGGGCAGAGCTGAACTGTGATCTACAGTAGGTGGATGAGGAGCAAAGACAAGGGCATCCAGGACCTAGGTATCCTGTTCTAGGAGCATGGTCCATGGACACCTCAAAGGGTCACCTACCATCTTCTCCTGACCGCCCAGATCAGTTCTTATGTGAGGACATGTGGTATTGCAGTCTGGGAGCTGCCATGATTTTTCCCATTGGTGAAGTACATACACTTGAACTCTGAACGACATGGAGCCATCCCTGTGTTATGGGTAAGGGGCCATGCTAGGCCGAGTTGTAATGAAAGGGGGCCCAGAAGTCACCGTCAACCAGACATGAGGAAGTGTGACCTTCGGTGTCAAGCTTTTGAGCCTTGGCATTATTTAGTTCCTATACCGACTTAGCAGGGCAGAGATTTCCTTTTTTTTAACAAATTCCATCTTTATTTTCCATTTACATGCATGTGTGCCATATTTGTGGATATCCATAGAATCTGGGAAGAGAGGGTTAGATCCCTTGGAGACTCAATTATAGGCAGTGGTGAGAAACCTTTAGTAGGTGCTAGGGACTGAACCCATGTCTTCTGGAAGTGCAGCAAATATTCATAACCACCCGGCCTTCTCTTCAGCACTACAGAAGGCAGGAATGTTAATCTCTACCTGTTGGAACAGGAACACAGGCTCAGGACTATGAAGTCTACTCAAGTCAAAGACCTCATAAGGCAAAGGTTTCAGGTCACACTGCCTTCAGCCAGTCTGTGCTCTTCCTCTTGGCAACGCCCAGTGAAAGTCTAGCCTGGGAAGAAATGGAGCAACAGGATCCACAAGGGCATGGTGGTGACCAGTGAAGACACAGGCCTGGAGTCTGTCTCTTCGTCTTCTGAGCCATTACGCTTGCTTGTCTGCTTCACATGGCCACCTCCTCTGTAGCTGCTGTCTGTCAGAGCTGTGAGTCTTCTGTAAGGAAGGGAATACTTTGAACCAGGGAGAGGGGTCTGGCCTCTATCTTTTTACTATTTTTTTGTGACTGAGTGATCTCTCTCTCTCTCTCTCTCTCTCTCTCTCTCTCTCTCTTTCTCTCTCTCTCTCTCTCTCCCCACCCCTCACTCTCTCTCTCCCTCTCTCTCTCTCTCTCTCTCTCTCGTTTAAAACAAGATAGAGAACCAAAGACAACACAGTCCTGGTCAATTTCCCCATAGCCATGATGTCTTAGGTTTCATGCTGAAAAAGGAGACTGATTTCTATCAAAAGATATGGATACCATGCCCAACACACACACTCTGCTTAGGGCTGCTTACTTTGGGTCAACTTGACATAAACTCGTGTCATCTATAAAGAAGGAATCTCCTTGGAGGAATTTCCGTCATCAGATGAGCCTGGTAACACATGGCAGGAGAGGGGTGGGGGAGGGTGTGAGGAATGATTGATGTGAATGGTCCCAGCCCACTGTGGGCAGTACCACTCCTAGGCAGGTGGTTCTGGTTGATATAAGGAAGCAGCTGGGCTTGCAGTGGAGAGCAAGCCAGAAAGCAGTGTTCCTCCACCATCTCTGCTTCAGTTCCTGCCTTCAGGTTCCTGCCTCAGCTTTCTGTCTTGGGTTCCCTTGAGCATGAGCTGTGACCTGTAAGCCAAATAAACCTTTTCCTCTCCAAATATATTTTGGTCGTTGTACTTAACACAGCAACAGAGTGTAACTAGGATGCCTGTGAAGTCATTTGGTGGGACTTTGGACTGGCTTGTGGCAATCTGAAGGCAAAATCATGAAAGAATTTAATTATGAAGAATTTTCAAAAAGAAAAAAAAACCTCAAAATGTTTATTCCAAGCATTCAAATCCAAATGAATCAGTTCCCAGTACCTGTCCAGCTCTGCCTCTACTGTATGAGAATTCCTCTCCCAAATTTACAAGGTAAATCATTGCAAATTTGCAATGTGGTCAAATAGTCCAAGCAGTTCCTGGAGCCAGCGGGATGCCAGGAATACACGATATGTCTTAATAGATCTGATTTTTAACAGAATATAGCAAAATCCTGTAATATTTTTTTAGAGGATGGGAAAACAAAAACTCATGAGACAGGAAATAACATACATCCATGTGGCTGGCCAACCATGTCTTCAGAAGATGAATGCTATGTACGGGAACAGAATCTAAATGAAATGACTGAATGTGGCCACCTACAGAAGGGAGGACCTCAGGGAAGACAGAGGGGAGGACTTTAAGTATGTGTGCAGTGGGTAAGGGCAGCTCAAATCTTGCTGCCTCCTCCAGGAGTGTCCTCCCGTCCTGTTGACTCCGGGGAAATGAGGAGGGGGCAGTCTTAGTCAGTCCTAAGCAGAGGATGGGTGATTAGGAACTTAAGACTCAGGTCCATCCACCTGTTCATGAGCCTTCTCACTGACATACAGAGGCAGTCTTATCTGTGGAGGGGTTGCTCATTTTCTAGTGTTCTTCATCCTTCACTTCCTGAACCAGTGTCTACTGTTTGTTGGAAATCACAGTAGGCACAATATGATGTGCTTGTGACAAGCCCACTTGGTCCACCCTCCAGAAGAGATGAATCTTCTGGTGGATCCATTCCACATAGCACCTTCCAAGCAGTAAGGCAAAGCTAGAGGTGGGTTTTCATTTTTTTTATTATAGATACCCCAAAGGGTTCCACTAGACAGACAAACGGAAAATGCAGACAGCAGAATGCACACTTACATCACCAATCATGTGGTGTCTCTGTCTCAG